>NC_056748.1:1147452214-1147667214 GCF_019279795.1 Protopterus annectens | reverse complement strand
TCAATTTTCATACAAATCCTATTATTCACTGTGCCCACACAGTCTAAAGCAATTCTATATATTAATAAAGAAAAGAAAAGAGAGTAGAAAATAAAAGGGAGTGAGGCAGAAATAAAAAATGTAAGAGAAAGCTGTAAGAAGTATATACAATGGAATGTTACTTACTGTTTATATTAATAGAGTTAAAAATAAAACATATTATTTACTCTTATTTAGTTCTGATTATTATTAGTTAAAGCATGACAGATTATTTACAAACAAGCATAAGCAGTATAATCAAGAAAGTATAATTAGAAATAGCATTTGAAGAACTTATAAACTTTTACAAGAAATAAATATGTTATTATTCTATTAATGATATTTTCATTACTGTTCTCTCCTGCCCTCCCCACCCTTTACCCACTACATAATCTAAATAGAATGTCATTGTTTAAACAAAGAAAATAATAAAAGAAGAAGGAAAAAAAAGGTAAAGATAAAAATGTATCAAATTACTAACCTTACTTTTTTCAGAAAGAAAAACAATCAGTCACAGCCTGCCATTAAATCCTCAGGCATTTTGACTGGTTATGAAACAAAACATTTCTTTGCACATAGAGAATAACTTTGATTAAATCTTTTCCAAAATATTTGTGGCTTTCTGGAAATGCAGGAACTATATTCAAAAAGATTAATAATGAACTAAAATGATGAGAGAGAAAAAAACATATAACAAATCATTTGTTTTAGTCTCTTCTTCTTCTCTGAAGTCTTCCAGGAAGCTTCAGTTGCCAATCACTTTAATGAAGAACTAGCCCATTCCATTTCTTCTATTTTATCCAAAATCCTTTTTTCTTTGACAAACAGTAAAGCAGAGTCTAAATCATCGAAGACCTTAGGACCATCAGGAAGGAAGATTTTAAGCTTGGCAGGAAACAGAAGGTATGTTTTAAACTGTGCTTTTTAAGCTCCCTTATTAGTGGCAGAAAAACTTTTCTTTTAGCAATTACCATGGAAGAATAGTCATTGTCAAAGCACAGTTGTCTCATTAAACTTAACAGGAGCTTTAGCCCAAGCAGATTTAAGAACCATCTCTTTATCAAAAGATGATAGAAATCTAACTATAACTGATCTAGGATAGTTTTGTTAGAGTTAGTATTAGCTATAGATCTATGTGCTCTTTCGATACCAAAAGAGAATGCTTCTGGTAAATCTAAAGTTTTAGGGAGCCATGTTGTTAAAAAAGAAGTAATATTGTTACCTTCAATATTTTCTGACAGTCCAAAAATCCTAATGTTATTAGCCTAGATCTATTTTCCAGGTCATCCAGCTTTGTTTGTAAATGTGTATTTTGTTTCAGCAGAAACTCAATGTTGATTTCCTGTTCTTGTATTTTATCTTCCATGTCATTCACAGCTTCTTCTATGCCTGTCATCTGGATCTTCTGTTGTTGCAGGTCCATATGTAACAAGTCTATTTGTTTTGTAGTTCTTTCTATGAAAGTGTCTATTTTAGTATCCATTTTATCCATCTTAGCAGTAAGTTGCTGGACTATAATTATCAGAGACTGAAGTTCTTTCTTGATGCTGGAGTCTTGAGAATTTGTCTTACTGGAACTCATTTCAGACTGATAAACTGACAGGAAAATTTCCAAAGTAATTTCTGACAGGCATATTATTAAGATTTCCTTTCTTTTTTAGATATAGTTCAAGAACTATATAAAACAAACATATTTAGAAAGAAAATTACTTCAAGAATTAATTTTTTAAGTAATTAATTCCTGTCAATGTAATGAAATTGGTGGAGCTGAAGAAATTTGCTGCTATCCTGTGTTCATCCTTGGCCACGCCCCTCTAGTTAGCCATTTTCTGATGTCAGTATCATGTAAACTACATTTTTCACAGCTAACTACAGATATCAATTGTGGCAGTTAGTAGTACAGGGCAAACAGATACCATGGGTAGTTGCCCCAAGCACTAAGGGCATTGTGCTGTTCCTCACACATGGTTATCTGGGATATATAGTGTACAGTTTATAATCTGGGAAGAGAATGGATTGATACCTATATACAAGGCTGTTGTTAGGCCTAATATTGAATATTGTAATGTTGCCTGTATTTGCAACCATTCTCTGATAACTCTGTTGGAAAAAAAAAAATTCTGAAGTGTTTTACTGAAAAGATAAGCAAGGTTAATAAATTAAAATATAAGGATTAATTGGTACAGCTGTCACTGTATTGTATAGTGCAGCTTGATTTGTGAAGATCTTGTAATGAATAGTTCTGTGTGGGCCACTCTTTGTTTGGTAAGGTGCTTTCATATGTTTGGCAACAGAAATAACGTTCTTTTTGTTTAAAAAAAACTCAGAATTTAATACAAACTTAGGAAATTGGTGCTTTCAGTTTAGAGATGTAAAATATGGAATTCTTTCCTGATTTGTATGAGAAAGGGTTCTAGTTTAGTTTTTAAGGACAGCATTAATGCACGTTAAGGAGAGGAAGTCTATTTAGTCTTTAACTGAATTTTCTATATTGAACTTGCACAAAATATTAAACAAGCAAGAAATGTTGCAGGTGCCTCCCACATGTCTTTTCCATTTTAATTGTCTTCATAAATAATAGCACAAGACCAAGAATTCCTCAGTCATCTTAAATGTATATCTTATTTCCCTGTAGACGGCAATCTTAGTATCACTGTTCCTTAGTCAATGTGTCTTTGTATGCTTTTCCCACCATTTATACACGCTGTTGCCATTTTTTTAAATAGAAAATTCCTTGACATTTAATGTTGGTATAAGTAAATTTTGCTTGATTTATTTTAAATGTTGTGTCCTTGTCACTGTCTTGTAAATGGATCCTTGGTTAATAAACATAAAACAAATGGTGTAGGAATTCATCTACATTGGCATTGTCATACCTTGTCTATATGTCACTAAGGGATTTCTACCTTAAGGGCAGTCAGTTACCTAATTTTACATTAAATTGAACTCATGAGATAAACATTTAGTGCCTCATAGTGTGACTGTTTAATGAATCGTCCTATTGACAATGACAGTAACCAGTCTGTGTGTCACATGGCAGTAGCTATTTAGAATACATTGACCTTTAAAATGTAATGGCTATATAGAATTATTTTATTTTCTGTGTCAATGTCGGCGGCCCTAAAGGTCAGCAACATCATTTATTAACTCCTTGAGTATCAATGTGAAGAAAAATGAAAGATGAGGGAGGCAGTTATCCGTGTCTGGTTATGACTACAGGTACTTGCAATACCAGATAACAGAACAGGATTATCTCAATGGGGAAAATGGAAAAGATACACTAAGGGGGCGATAGAGACAGAAAGACCAAGAGAGAATGAGTGAAAGTAAGGAATATAATTCTGATTTCATTTTGTTGTCTCTTCTTGTTATTTCTTTGCAAGTATTATGGGATGTCAAATGCAAGAAGGTTATCAGGGGAGTAGCTTACTGATGGGCACAAGCTTCATGTTGATTATTGTCAGCTTTTCATAGAGAAAGAAATAGAATTTGATCACATGTGTCAGCAAATGTAGTTGCTTGTACCCGCTCTGCTTTATCTATGAATATTAAGCAGTCAGGAGTATTTAGATATGAAGGTGAAACTGACACACAGAGGTTAACAGTACAGAACAAAGCTGGCATTTTTCTACAGAAAAAAAGTGAAAGTCTATTGAATTTCATAATGGAGTTAAAAGTAGTAGCATTTTGTATTATACTGGTTCAAATGATCAACTTAATATTTTCATGTGGCACAACAAATGAGAAGGAATGATTCACCCACTACCATGAGAAAGGTGCATGGAATATTGCAAAGGTGTGGGATATACCAGAACTTCTTACTAAAATGCTCTTTCTAATCATTCATCCATAGACAATCTCCTATATAACAGGCACCTTTGTACTCTCATCTATAAAAAAAAAAAAAAACTCTCAGACAAGTAGGATTTAGATCCGTCTCTGACTTGACTTGTTCAGAACAACACCTTAACATGCCATTGCAGAAGAAATGGCCGACATTCATGTTAGCACTTTTAGTTGGAAACACAAAATATTTCTCTCATGCAAATGTTCTTTGATTTCCAACTGAAAGTTATTGTTTTGCAGCTTAAGCCTTTGCAGAAAATAACAGCGGTACTAATAACTTCCCATGTATCTGAATTTTAAAACAATTGCAAAAGTTAAGTAGCTTGAAAAAAAACACGCAAATGCTGTTTGACGGTACTATAGATTGCTTGATTATTTGCTCACTTAGGACTCCAACATTTCTTTTGAGCCGGTGATGCATTTTCAGGACCTGTAGTTCCACACATTTGGAACAAAGGTTTAGTGAAAGTTTCACCAGCAGAAATAAACAGTTCAAGTGTGTGTTTACCAACATATACAAAAACTATATAAAAACTGGAGGACAACAAACACAGAAGTAAGACTTAAACAATTGCATCTGGTAAATTTTAAGAAGCTTTGTCTCAAAATCATGCAACAACTTTACAATGGAGTCTTAAGCTTCAAAAGTGGAACCTATGGCAGGCAGTATCTTCTGCTGTCTCTGTAAATGTTATGGTAGCAGAGCTTTCAAGATTACAAATACTGTATGAAGTTAAAACGTGAACCACAAAAAGAATTGTATGCATGAAATTTTCAATAATTAGCAAGTCTCATTATGGCTTGGGAGATTCATTTTAACTTACAGAATATATATTCACGCATAAAGACAACAGTGATCCAGAGAGATATAAACTATCCATAAACCAACGTGCAAGACATGTAATTAAAGTCTAGGTTAATACTTTTTGAATTGCAAGCAAGTATGTAACCTAAGAACACAGTATGGTATGTCATGTTACAGATAAGGTAAAACATGAAATTACATAGCAAAAATTTTGTAGTAACTTGTTATGAAATTGTTTACAATTTCTCTCATAGTCATGTAATACCCGAAGAACATTTAGTGTGTTAACATTTTTTTAGATTACCATAAGATAGCACTGGGAAGAACATCAGACTGAAGCTGATAATTAAAATTGTTGTCAAGAAAAATGCAACCAAAGCTACTGGCCTGACAGCTTCACAACCTATCTTTACCGTAACTTCTCAGTAACCTTTGCTTCCGTGCTTGTCTGAATTTACAACACAATCATACATCAGTATCTTAATCAACTCTGACTTGTTCCATACATAAAGTCAACGCATGCTTGAGCTTTTTAGAAAGCTAGATGCACCTGTTTCATTTATTAATTTAGCCATAAACTCTGTACTCGCTATCAGTGATTTTTGTATTGTGAAATCTGTCCTACTGCATAGTTACTTAACTGTGTCTATATAGAGTATGATTACTATAAGAAGCCTTACAGCAGTGCGTGTGTGTGTATATATATATATATATATATACAGTTACTATCTTATTTATTTTGACATTGTAAAATTAATTTTATATGTATTCTGCCTGAAGTTGTTGATATTGTATAACTTAGATTTTGTTTGTACTGCATGTATGAAGCTTTTCTCCCTGGGCGTCTGCTGAAAAAGGCCTTTGTGCCCAGCTTGACTTCCCTGGTCAACAAACATATAAAAAATAAAATAAATACTATGTGTGTGGCTGCCACATGCTTTAGAAGTGAAACTTCTGTAATGAAGTGCAAAAACGAAACACATACACACACGGTTTTCCATATGAGTGAATTTTTGCACTTCATTACAGAAGCTTCACTCCTAATGCGTGTGGCGGCCACTCACATTTGTTTTTAATAGGCTGCTATGTTAGAGCTGGGGAACGCCTCCAGACAGAATTTGTATGTCTACCTGTTCTTATGATTAGTATTTATACTGTAAAAACTATTGATATCAGATAAATAACCTGTAGAAACTCTGATTGTCTGCTAAGTAATTATTCTCCCCTTTATCAGCTTATTGGTTAGGATACAAACTCTTTGCATACTAAATCAGTCATTTAAAACATGTATGTCAATAATGTCACGTGTGTAATTAGCCTAAACTTCCATTCTGTATATAAATACACAGTCATTTTGAATTTGTTTTCCATTTGTAACTACCTACACTTAATAGGCTGTTAATTCTTCTATGCATATATTGGGAAAAACTCTGTATACTGAGCTCTATGAATTAACAAGCTTGGCTGCTTGCATTCTAAATCAATGTAAGTTTTTCCATTGTGTATGAAAGTTACTCCCTGCCCACCCCTTAACATCTTATTCTTTTTCAGACAAATAACTGCCATTCTCACTCTTCCGCTCTCACTGTGTGCGTGCGTGTGTGTGTGGGGGGGGGGGGGGTCGCTTGGTCACTTTCACGTTTTACTCTCATTGTGTGCGTGTGTGTGGGAGGGGGGATTGCTCGCACTCTCTCTTCACTGTGTGTATGTGGGGGGTTGGCTCGTTCGCTCTCACTCTTCACTATCAGAGTGCTCGTGTGGGATCACTCGCTCAGTTTAACTCTCCATTTTCTGTGTGTTTGAAAAGATGAAGTAGAATTATGGAAGTCAAACTCTGCCCTTAAGGGTGGAGATTGACTTGTATATTTCCATTTCACTTTTCTGTCACACTTCAATCCCTGACACGATCACATAAGAAGTTTCACTTCAGTAAATTGCAAAAGGAAATGGTTTCTGTTTTTATCCATTAAGCAGAACCCTACCTTTTAATTCATACTTATTTTGCCAGTATAGTGATAGGTTTATGGAAATGGAATTTCTAAGGTAAGGTGTGGGGCTGGGATTACATGCAGGGGCAAGGCTAGGGTTAGCATGCATTAGTTGCCCATCCTTACTAAAGCATGCTAACCCTAACTCCTAACCTTGCCTCTGTCACTAAACCTCACGTCTTCACCTTAATTTAGAAAAACCCTTTCCGTAATACTATCAGTACACAAGCCAGACACACTCCACATATAGTAACAGTCCACATACAATGCAGTATTGAATGACAATCTCTCATTGTATTTCTCATGCCAGTACTCTGTCAGTAAAGTGCAGAACTGACATGATGAATGTTGTGTATATATGGCTCTACTTCAAAATCTCAAAACACCACTTCAGTGATGATGAAATCTTCAAGATGACATCTTTGAAATTTTAGAATATTGAACCCCCGGAACTCCAAAAGCCATCTCTGAGAAATGAACCACTTGGCCACCAGGACTAAGAAACAATCAAGCAAGTAAAACCCTTCAAAGTGGAAGACTTCACCCCACAACCCCTAACTAAATGTACCAACTTCGAGATTGCACTACAGTGGAGAAAGGGCAATGTTCACACTGTTGGCCAAGTGGTCCTTTTCCTGGAGTTTGTTTTCAATGATCTGGCTGTTCAATGTTTTAGTTTTGAAGATGTCGTCTTGATGATTAGGTATTTGATAATGTGGTGTTTTGATATTTTCAGGTAGACCCATATATATATATATATATATATATAATGTGTGTGTGTGTGTATGTGTGTGTATATATATATATATATATATATATATATATATATATATATATATATATATATATATATATATATACACACACACACACACACAGAATTTTGCAAGCACTCTAGAAGGTTAAGACAATGTTGCTCAATGCAATCATGTATTCTTGCTTTTTTAACAAACGAGACCATGAACTTTCATTGCTGTATGTGGAGCTCAGTAAACAGGCCTACAAAATGAAAACTATGGTTAAACAATTTGAGCTATATGGTATTGTCAAAAATAACACAGTTCAGAAAATTCTGTACAATTATTCTCAGTAGATATTTATGTTGTTCTAAGCTGAGAGAGAATACTATGCCATCACTCAGCCTCCATCTTATATCCTGCTTTCTGCAACATAAAAAATGCTACTTTTGAACGTGTTTTTTTCACTTGTATTGAAGATAATATAAATGTGACTTGTGACATTTTGTGACTATGCCTGCATCTTCCATGTAAACATATATCCTCCTGCTGTCACACAATATAAAGAGTATGCCTGTATGTATTATGTGGAGGGTGTATAAAAAGTTATAAGCATGAATTGACCTGTTTAACACCAATGTATGACAGCTGCAGGGTGGTTGGTAGCAGCCTGAATACTACACTGCTGTGCACTGCTCAGGAAACTGATGCACTGCTGTGCACTGCTCAGGAGAATGATGTACTGCTGGGCACTGCTCAGGAGACTGATGCAGTGCTGGGCACTGCTCAGGAGACTGATGCAGTGCCAGGCACTGCTCCGGAGACTGATGCACTGCCGGGCACTGCTCCGGAGACTGATGCACTGCCGGGCACTGCTCCGGAGACTGATGCACTGCCGGGCACTGCTCCGGAGACTGATGCACTGCTGGGCACTGCTCCGGAGACTGATGCACTGCCGGGCACTGCTCCGGAGACTGATGCACTGTTGGATTTCCTTACCTAATATGGATTTGCACTTCTCACCAGTGGGAGTGCCCGGGCTCAGAGAGAGATTTCATCATGCTAATGCAATTGGTTGCTTTAGACGACAGTACAGCCCTGTTGAAGAAAGGCTACCAGAATGATTTTCTGTGCACATAGAAGGACAGGAGACATATACCCATTGCCATTAATGTCACAGGTGATGCATTCCAAGTAGTAGCCATGATGGATGCAAAGCAGTTCCTGATGGCCCCTAAGCTGACATGTCAGATGCCCAATACCCAAAGAAGGCAGGAATCATGCAGTTTCAGCTGTAGAGTGATGGAAGTATCTAATGTACATGCCATGCCCAAAGGCCACATCTGCATTTGTTCTCATGACTTTCATTCAAATGTTTCCCATTTTTGCCTACATTTCTGTGATAGATGATCCTAAGGGAATAAAAGTATCTGCTGTACTTCCAACAACTGATAAACCATCAAGGTAACTGTTTTGCAAGTTACATGGTTCTAAAGTTTATTATATGGCCAATGAAGGCTGGTAAAGGGGTGTTTCCAGTACAGTTGCATGTAAAAAGACTGCCTGTTGTACAGTTAACATTGTTGCTGCAAAAGCTAGGTGGCCTTTTGGTATCTCAGCCATATGGCACATGATGTGATACCTAGAGGATTATATATAGATAGAGAGTGTAATAATAGTATTTCTGACTGAGGACATGTGAAGGATTCACAGCTGGGGCACAGAAGAGATAGTTTATTTTAATATTTCCTGTAATTGAAACTCTAGTGTTTATTCTAAATGGATATTTAGTATTGTCATATTCTTTTATTATTATTAAATATATTTAAAATTTTCATTGTGGCTGGTCCTTTAGAGAATATATTAATCTCTGAGAGTACTTGTATCTATTTAGTAACACTGTGGCAACTCCTGGATGCCTTACTGCACTGATCAAACTACCATTTGTATTAATATTAATTTAATTCAGTATAACTGGGTACCCTTGCAAGAGCCTTAAATTAGGTGTCTTTGGAGTGTCTGGTGGAAGTGTAACTACCTTATAGTCTGAGCAGACGTGGCCATAGCTAGGAAATCCATTCCGGCCTTTCCCAGGTCTGTGCTTGTGAAAATAAAATCTCAAAGTGCGTGCATGTGTGTGTGTGTCAGTCAGCTACTTGGAACAGGGACCTGAAGCACTGGCTTCACAGAGAGGGTACTGGATGACTTGGCTTGGACACTCAGCTTAGGACTCAACCCTACAGCTGTGCCAGTGGGAAGTCTTATTGGAGAGGGAGACAGACAGAGAAACCCAGACTGTGTGTGTTCTCTGTGTGCTCTTAAGGGAAATTGTGCTTAATGCAGAGAGCTGCATCTGAAAATACTGGGTGTATCCTTTTTTTGTTCCAAGTAAGTGTCCCTCTCCAGTGCCAGTGGTGAGGATTCAGGCTCCTTGATTACTGGCCCAGAGTGGGGATGTCACACTAACCACAAGAAAAAGGTGCTGTATCCTAAAGTTACCATCACAAAAAATAAATGCACATACTAAAAGATTATAGCAGTAGTCAGAATGCATTATTTGGATCTATTAAATGGTGTTGCTAGTGTACATTGATGTTAGTTTAACAGGTTATTTTTAAATTCTTGCTCTTAAACTTCCAGCCAAATTAGGGGATACTACTGAAGACTGGGTGTTGTCTTTAAACCATTTACTGGGTGATTTTGCTCTTGTTGGCCTTGTTAGAGTGTTTCACTTTATTACAGTCAGTCTTCCATTCTCCAGCAGTTTAAGATTGACCTTCCGACCCCCAGAGTGTGTACCTTACTGCTGGCCAGCTTAAGATTCATGCCAGTGTCTCTCATATAGTTCATATGGCTCTGTTATGCAGATATCAAATGCAGTCTTAGACTTAAGCAGGTAGGCGCAAACATCACTGTTCACACTGCAACAAGTATCTCAGATTCATTAAGCTGCAATGATATTTGACCAAGGTGGCCTTTATTTTACTAGTATCTAGTCATAAACACAAACTAGCTAGCCAGTCTTGGAAAGCGTTAGATACATTTTGTAGTTGAGGTTGTGGCCTTACACAAAACTCCTAAGTTGCTAACATATCAAACCAAAGTTATGTCATGGGTGACTCTCTAACATGCTTAAAATATTGCAGACAGAAAATGATGGAATGCTGTCTCCTCTGGCACACCAGCTCCAGATTTGCAAAATAGCATTTATTCCCTGTCAATAGAACAGCGTAGTTAAGATTTTAGGATAACTGGCAAACTAATAGAAGAAGAAGCTTATGGCAAATAAAGTCAGAGGCTTTCAAATACTAGAGAGGATCAGCTGAACAGTTCAAAGCTTTTTGTATATGTTCAAAAAGCTACTTTGTTAAACCTATTTGTTGATGGGAAATACCCCACTGGACACACTATCCTCTTTTCAGTGGTGGCCTGGAAACAATATCTGATTTAGTTGACTAGCTCAGAGTGACACAGTAAACAAATGAAGGTGAATGGAATCAAACCCTGTACTTGTGAGCACAGGAAGCATCAGTAATGTAAGTCCATGTTCTAAAAGATAACCAAGAATTGTGTTCAGTATTCCTTTCTGGTTATATGCTAGTTTAGCATAATTTCCGAGACAAGATTGCATTTCAGTTCTTAGAACGTATCTGTAATTCCATTTCTGACAGCATAGGAAGGTAGTACCTCATGTATATGTTACACTGCTTTTATCTTCATTTACTTGAAACATCATTGTATTAAGCGAACAACCAGCAATATAACTCAATATGGATGCTGTTTAGAATTTCTGCTTTAGAACTCCTGCTAATTCCCTAAGGCACAAATGGTAGCCAGAATAGAAGGGACACACTGTAGAAAGCAAAATCTCAAAACAAAATTTACTTTCATCTTAATTTGCCCCATCATCACAGATTAAACAGTAGCATCAGTAGCTAACTCCAGTTTCAGCACACAGCCTTTCCTCTTCCACCTGTCTCAGCTGTTAATAATGCTCTAGGTTATGGTTGCCTGACAGTGCACATGACAGCAAGTGGAGGTTGTAATTTGCATTTTAAATAACTAGATATGGACACATATTGCTTCTGGGCTTCTGTGATGGACACCTTCATTAAAATGTCTCATTTTCTGATCTCATTCAGTTTTGGTATTCTTTGATTTTAAAATCAGGATGGGGAGGGCTTGAATGACTTTTGTGAGAAAGTAAATGATTTAGAAATTATGTTAACCAATACGGGAATAAAGAGGTGAGCATTTGTATTAAATGGTTTAAGTACATCTTCATTCAAAAATATTTTTCTTGCACTTCAGTCCCGGCTTGTATTGTAATGTGTATGTAACTATAAACAAGAAGCCTCATTCCTCTTCCAAGGTTGAAATTTATAGATAATACAATTGAACAAGAGTAATACATGCAGTTAACAAGGCTTCAGAGAAGAGATATCTACTTGCAGTTTAAAAGATGCCCTACATCGAAATTATAATACAATTTAGCAGTGCTTTTGCTGTCGAACAAAACAGGTTAAATAGAATTATTCTGTGTTTTCATTTGTGTTGTTACAGTCAGCTAAAACTAATTTCTGAGAAATGTACTTCATTTGGACTAATTGTGAGTGCCTTGTACTCCAAACCATTGCAAGAGTGTTTCCCTTTGTTTCAAAGGTATGAATCCCCCAACAGGTTTAAAAGGTACCCTATATCAAATGTGACTTTAATTTGTCCTTTCAAGCAACCCAGTACAGATTGCTGTCTTCGATGCTTCATTCTTCAGTAAATCTATGTATATTTAGATGAAATTACTGACAAATAACCACGTTAAAAACAACTGTGTGTGTGTGTCTGTGTGTGTGTCTGTGTGTGTGTCTGTGAGTGTGTCTGTGAGTGTCTGTGTCTTGTATTATAAATGCTGTAGGCGTCATTACATTTTTGCCCATTATGTCTTTTTTTTCTAGGAGAACAATAAATAAGGGAATATAAATGCCTATGAAAGTGACATGAGTCTCATGGACACAACGTGATATGTTGACACTAGGCTATGTCATAATTTTAGCAAGTGCAGGTCATTGTGACCATTTGTACGGCACAGTTTACCCAGCTGCTAATCACATTAAATGGTATTAAAAACCTACTACAGAATGCGAACCAAAGCTTACTCATCTCTGTCATAATGCAGCTGTCTGTTCAAAATAAACTGCTGTTCAGTAAAGGCATATTTTAAATGCTTTTGTATTAAAGAGATTTTAGGATTTAGAGTTCCAGAGAAAGAAATACTGTACATGTTTTGCATACAAACATAAACACACCTAAGAGAAATATCAGAACTATCCTTTGTGAAGCACCAGTATATTTTTCTGTACTTGTAATAATTGAAAAAACAAGAAAACAATAACTTTCCAACCACTTCAGGTTCATACCACTACCCAGACAAGAACACAGTCAGACTAGTATGTCTGTTCTTCAAATGCTACAATCTTGAGTTGAGCACCTTAAGTGTACCTTTAATATTCAAAAATCTGCCCACTGTAGTTTTCCATTACTGCTTTATTCCCATTTTTATTATAACATTTCCACAAGGCTACCCAAATACCTTATGAGATAAACCCCCTTTACTGAAACTTGATAGTCTCCAGACAGCTGATGTCAATTCCTTTTTTCATCGTGTAATTTAAAAACAACTGCCTAAACATTTGGTGACAAACATTACTTTAGTAAAATTTGTCAGGGACTAAACAGCCAATGTCAGGTCATTTTTAGTGTGTGTGCATATATATATATATATATATATATATATATATATATATATATATATATTTGAATAAATGGAAGAAACACCACACAAGGAACTCCAAAAACAATATAATCGTTATAAAGTAGCAGAGGATGTGGGGGGGTGCTTGCCCCCTGCTTATAGTTGAAGGGTAATATTTTTCTGTCTCAAGATTTTGGTCTCAGGATTCTGGGCTTTCAGGATTTAGAAGTGAACCCATACATATACACACACACACACACACACACACACACACACACACACACATATATATACACACATATATATGTGTGTGTGTATATATATTTACATATATATATATATATATATATATATATATATATATATATATATATATATAAATATTTATACACACACACATATATATATATATATATATATATATATAGATATATAGATATATACACATATGTCTGTATATATACAGTATGTATCTACGCATATATATAAATATATATTTATATGGGTTTACCTGAAAACGCCGAAATTCCACAATGCCGACAACGAGAACATCGAAAGATCGACAATGGAGAAGACCGAAAGTTGAGAATCCCGATGCTGAGAACACCGACATGTTAAGATAAGTGTGCAATAGGGACGAACATTAGGGTCAGGGTGTGTGGGTAAGGTAAGTGTGCGATAGTTGAAGGATAATATGTTTCTGTCTCAAGATTTTGGTCTCAGGATTTTGGGCTTTCAGGATTTAGAAGTGAACCCATACATACACACACACACATATATACACACATATATACACACATATATATGTGTATGTGTGTGTGTGTATATATATTTACATATATATATATATATATATATATATATATATATATATATATATAGATATATACACATATGTCTGTATATATACAGTATGTATCTACGCATATATATAAATATATATTTATATGGGTCTACCTGAAAACGCAGAAATTCCACAACGCCGACAACGAGAACACCGAAAGATCGACAATGGAGAGGACCGAAAGTTGAGAATCCCGATGCTGAGAACACCGACATGTTAAGGTAAGTGTGCGATAGGGACGAACATTAGGGTCAGGGTGTGTGGGTAAGGTAAATGTGCGATAGTGACGGACTTTAGGTTTAGGGGCGGGTTAAGTGAGTTAGGGTTAGGGTGTGGGTAAGGTAAGTGTGCGATAGTGACGGACCTTAGGGTTAGGGTTTGGGTTAAGGTTAGTGCATAGATATTTGTGTATGTAAGGTTTAGTGTAGGTTTGTAAGGTTTTTGGTGTGCTTGTGTTGTATGTGTGTTTTTCGGGAAAGGTATTTGTTTTGTTGATTGTCGGGATTGTAGTTTGTCGGGCATGTGAAGTTTCGTGTTTTTGAACTTTCGGTTTTGTGGTGTCGGTTATTTAGTTTATTTATTTTTATTTTTTTTATTTTATTTATTTTACATTTGTTGACCGGGCTAGTCTAGCTGGATATATGTCCATTTTCAGTAGAGGCCCGGGGAGAAAAGCTCCACTAGTTGAAACAAGTATCATCATAAAAAAGGCATTAAATGTTACATTATAAACATAAGAAAATTATAACAAGTTAAACAGATAATATTAAGAGAACAAGAAAATATAGTTTTTTTTTTTGTGCAGTGAAAGTTAACAAGGGAAAGGGTGAAGGAAAGAAAAAATAAGGTTAATCTGGATTAACTACTGTAAATATGGTGGCAGTTCCAAATCAGTGAGCAGAAATCAGCAAGTTTTAACTCATCCACTTGATGCTTAACCAAGTGTTGTTGTCGGTGTTTTGGCATGTCAGTGTTATCAGGTAGACCCATATATATATATATATATATATATATAGATATATATATGTGTGGGAGTGTGTGTACTACTTTACATAAAATGTGCAAATGTTCTTTCAACGTCTCTCTTTCTACTGCTGTTTGAAATTGCACATGAATCTTTTTTTGTTTTCCTACTAAATGCTTGTATCACATAAAGATTCCATGGGTTACAGCATTTCTTTTTCATATTGTACAAGAAATTTTCCTTTGAAAAAAACAGTCTCAAATTTAATGTCATAAAATGTCTGTCTGCTAATAAAAATAAATGTTCGTATCTCATGTGGTTTTACACCCAAAGAAACGTTACATTGTCTCTTGGTTAAAACCTGTCCATTTCTTTGTTTTCCTTACCTTGAATCCGTACCACATTCTTCAATTTTACATTTTCTAGCCTTCTTTTCTGCTACTCAACCTTTACCTTGTTTTACTTTCTCTGCATAAGTTTTCTTTTCCATCTCACCACTATTCGTCAGGATTGTTTCTGTATCCTCCTTTTGTATTTTTCTCCATAATGTCCCCTAGGAAATATATCTTTTATTTTCTGGCTCACTTTGCACAATTTCTTTAAGTAAATCATCTCACAACCCACCCAACTGGAAGGTTGTAATTGTACATCTGTTATTTGCCGACTCATCTCCAGATTTCTTTGAAGCATTTCCTCAGAATCCTGCACACATTCTCTGCTCTCGATATTTTGTTTTCCTTCATTTCTTTCGGTACTCCATTATCTCCTTCTATGTCCACCACTGTTTCTCTGGGCTGCCTCAGTGCCTGGAACAAAAACAGAAAGTGCTCCTCCAAAATGGTTCCCACTCACAACACTGACAAGTAGGGGAGGTACCCTATTGCCCTGGCTAAATTTCCCCTAGTAGTATAAATGCCACCTAAGGTCTCCCTTGATAATTGGCCAATAGCCTGGTAGGACTATTCTGCTCAACAAAGGATATATGAAAATAAATTAAATTTTTCTTCATGAACCGAGTGTATTCCCATCAAACTAAAACAGATGCTCCACCTTTACTTTTGCAAGTGTTAAGTGCATTTTTTTGTTTTTTCATAATTTCTGATCTGAGTGAAAAGGTATAAGTACACAACATTCTGCTATTTATTTCTGTATTTCCATTGCACATTAACGTGCATAATGTATTACACTACCATTGTTGTATGTAACTTGTCTGTGTAGTATACATGTTAAAATGAGTTTCCTATACTTGGTTAAGCATCAAGTGGATGAGTTAAAACTTGCTGATTTCTGCTCACTGATTTGGAACTGCCACCATATTTACAGTAGAGAGTCGATTATCCAAACTAATTGGGAACTAGGCTAGTTTTGATAATCAAACTGTTCTGATATTCAAATATACATTGAACCATATTAAAAAAAACTTCAAAAATCTTGTTTTTCCTTCATGCAGAGAATACACTTTTTAACCATTTGACAATTCCAGTGGGCAATAAAGAATATTTTTCACACACAATTGGGCTACAACATACTGCTTCTGGGCTTCTGTGACACTGCTTACTGTGGAGCTGCTATCCTTATTTATACAACAATGCGTTATTTTTTTTTCAAAACAAGCACTCTGATTGAATAGCCCAACCAACATGCCCACTGCCAAACCGAGCGTATACCAGCAGGAAAAAAGTTCAGCCGCTGAAGTACCATTGAGCAGCCAGACTTTTTCTATTGGCATATGCTCACAGGACAGCAAAATAAGAAAAAAATCAGGTACAGTCTGCAAAACTAAATAATAAGAAATATGCCTGATTTTTCTTGTACTTAGGCATTATCCCTCATAAAATCTAGGCAAAAAACCAGAAAAAGGTTGTGTCTTCTCTGTTGTTCTCCTGCAAGCGTGCTAACATCAGAAACAACGAAAAACATGAAGGAACACTACAACTCTGTTACACAGTGGCATTATTTTATTTATTTTACATTTGTTGTCCGGGCTAGGCTAGCTGGAGAAATTTCCATTTTCAGTAGCGGCCCGGGGAGAAAAGCTCCACAGAGTGAGATACAGAAAATCTATCAAACCAAAATAAAATAATGATAACAATAACAATAATAATTTTGGAGTTAGTAATAGGGTTTGCAATAAAAAAAAATAAAAACTAGTAAACCCTTCAATGTAAAGTACTACTACAGGAGTTAATTCCTATGACACACAATACTATCTACATGACATTGTAGAAATTGAGAAAGAGAAGGAAGAAAAAAGAAAAACTTATTAGATATAGTAAAAAAAGGAAAGTATGTAAGGAAAGTAGAGTGAAAAGAAAGTAAGGGAAAAGATAGGGATTAACTGTGGAGAAAAAGCAAAAAAAACAGATAACAGGTAGAGAAGTAGTGGGGGATGAAGAGTAAGACAAATAGTGAGTAGTGAATGAAGGAGTAAGCGAGATAGTTATATTTAGTTAGTAATAGTAAATCAGCTAGTCAGGTTTACTACATGAACAAAGCCAGTGATTTTGGAAATGCAGTTTAATATTTTGTTTGAAAAGAGGCAATGATGTAATCTTTGTTATGTTAGTAGGTAACAAATTCCATTTTGTCCCAACAGCATTGGTAAAAAGAGAGTCACCAGCATTATTATTTGATTTTATCGAACTTGTCAGAAGTTTACTGGAGGAGCGGAGAGAGTTGAGATTTTTATAGGGGATTATGAGTTGTGAGAGTATTGGGGTATTATTAGGTTGGTACAAGATTTTGTGGGCAATGCAGAGTTGATGGATTATCAGATAGTTCTGAAACTCAGGCCAGCCTAAAAGTTTTAAGTTTAGACAATGATGTGTTTTATAGGGGTTACCGGTAGCAAAGCGGGCAATGTTATTATAGCAGGTTGCCAGTTTGTAAAGGCTTGTTTTTTTGAGATTGGTGAAGATAGGTGAAGCATATAGAAGAGTAGAAATAAGATGGGAGTGAGCGATCCTTGTTCTAGTTGAAGGTGTAAAAAAAGGTCTAATTCGGTATAGGGATCCTATCTTTCTGTTAACTAGTTTTATGGAGTTGTTAATGTGTAGGTCAAATGAGAGATTATTGTCAATTGTAATACCTAACAATTTAGTTGATGTGTCAGGTGAGATGACAGTGGCGCTGTTGGAGGAGATAGAGAAGTGTAAGGGGGAGGTCCTGGATGTGGGGGTAAAAAGAAGAAGTTTGGTTTTCTTTGCATTTAGTAAGAGGAAACGACTAGAGAACCATGTTTCTACGGTATTGAACACTGTTTGGGTGAGAGAGATAAGTTCAGCGGTAGAAGATGCTGAGCAGATGAGCGTAGAGTCGTCAGCGTATTGAATGCAGGTTGCTTGAGGGATTATTGTTTGAAGATCATTAATGAAGAGGGAGAAGAGAAGTGGTCCAAGGATAGAGCCTTGTGGAACACCAATGGAAACAGGCAAGAGAGAAGAGGTGTGGTTATCCCAGAGAACAGCTTGTTTTCTATCTGTGAGGTAAGATTTAAACCATTTAATGGCTGGGATATCGAATGAGAGGGATTCAAGAGTATTAAGTAACAAGGGGTGGTTAACCATATCGAATGCTTTGGACAGGTCAATGAAGAGGGCAGAAGAGAGTAAGTTGTTGTTGCGGTTCTGATTAATAGTATCTACAAAAGAAAGCAGGGCAGTGGTGGTACTGTGATGTGGTCTAAAGCCATGTTGACAGTTTGCTATTATGTTGTGATGAGAGAGATATTGCACAAGTTGAAGGTGGATACATTTTTCCATGATCTTAGCCAAAGGTGAGAGGAGAGCAATGGGCCTATAGTTAGCATAGTCAGTTGAGTGTCCACCTTTGTGTAGTGGGATAATATGAGAGACCTTCCAAATTTCAGGGATGATTCCTTCTTTGATTGTCCTATTTATGAGAATAGATATAGGATATGCAATAACCTTGGCAGCCTTTTGAAGAAAAAGAGATGGGAGCTTATCGGCAGAGGGGGTACATGGTTTTAGTTTTAGAAGAAGTTTGTGTATGTACGATGTAGAGATTGGTTTTAGTGAAAATTTAAAGGAGGAGTTAGTTTGGTTACTAGGTGGACAGAAGTTGTTGGCATTAAGTTGTTTAGCTAGAGTTTGAATAGTTTCTGTGAAGAAAGAGTTAAAAGCATCTGCAGTCTGCTGTGGGGTGTCAGGGTCTGCATTTAGTGGGGAAGGTGTTTTGGAAGTTCCTGGGGAGAGGAGTTTATTAATTGAGGACCAGAAGAGTTTTGAATTATTAAGATGAGTTTGTTGTAGTTCGATATAGAATTTCTTTTTGTCAGTTATCACTGCCTTTTTAGTTAGATTTCTAAGCTGTCGGAAGTTTAGAAGATCATTGTTATTTCTGTGGGATCTCCATCTAGCCCAGACTTTATTTCTAGTGAGAATGAGCTTTTTGGTTTCATTGGACAGCCAAGGGGCTATATTAGATTTCATTCTAATAATACGTTCAGGAGCATGTTTGTCAAGAATGGATAAAAACATTTTGTTAAAATGTAATACTGCATTTTCAAGAGGAAGTGTTTTTAAGGGGTTCCAGTTACATGCCCTGAGTTCAGTTTTAAATAGGTCCAGATTAAAATGTTTGGAGGTGCGTATTTTTCTAGTAATGTGGGGGTTTAGCCAATCAGCTTTTTCTCTTGTTATAAAAGTTAGAGAGTGGTCACTGATATCATCTGGCAAGGTTCCTAATTTGTAATTATTTTTTACTCTGTTTATAAGTATCCAGTCTAGAATGCTTTCTCTATTAGTATGTTTATCGAGCCTAGTAGTGGAGGTGATGGTTTGAGTGAAACCATGTAGGCTGATATGGGATGAAGGATTTTCTTCATTAATGATATTCCAGTCTATGTTCAGGTCGCCTAGTATGATAGTTTCCTGTGGATAAGAGGCTGATATGTAACTAAGATAATCTTCGAGGGTTGGTATATTGTTGCCCGGAGGCAGGTACATACAGATGATATTAAGGGATTTTTTTGAATTTAATTGGAGTTTGATCATGATGGCTTCTATCCTGCTATCTTGAGTTGGTGTGGCTGGGAGGGTAGTGACATTTAGATGATTTCTAAAAAGAATTGCAACACCACCACCTTTTCTTTTGGGACGGTCGAGTCTTACCATATTGCAGCCTTGGGGAGTGATCTCAGTGTCTTTAGTGCTAGGTTTTAGCCATGTCTCTGACAGGCAAAGGATATCAAATGAGTGTGTGTGAAGGAGGGCATGTAGGTAAGGTACTTTGTTGTTTAGGCTTTGGGTATTCAGATGTCCTATTAAGAAGCTATTATTGGTTTTAGTAATAGGCGCTAGAGGGGAGGGGAGAGAAGGGCCAGGGTTAGGATGGATGTCACCATCTTGAAGAGTAGGATTGCTACATTTGATTGTAAGGTAGTGCCTTTGTGAGGTTAGTATTTTGGTTTTATTATCAGATGTTATGACATAGTTGAGATGTCTAAGTCTGTGGAATTTAGGTAGTTGATAGTTGGGGGTAGGAGAATTAAAAGGATATGGAATAAGTGGAAAGAGAAATATGGAGGTGTGTTTGTGAGGATGGAGAGTTTGGGCATCAAGTGATTTCTCGTAACAGGACAGGAGATAGACTGAGTATAGAGTGGTAAACAGTAGGAATGAGAGTAAAATTTGGGTTGGCAGGTATGGGGCCATTGTAAGATGAGTACAAGAAGTAAGAAAAGGATATGGAAAGTAAAGGAGGCAAGATGTAAAAGGGGTATTCTACTGTTGGAATAGATAAGAAGGTATAAAAGGAATAGGCAAAGAGGGGATAGGAGTAATATAGTGAAGGGATAAAGTTTAAAGTGTGATGTTTAAGTATCAAGATGTAGGGAGGAGGAGATAGGTAGAGCACAGTGGGAGTGTGTTTTGTTAAAGGGGTGTGTATATGGGTGGGAGGATGTTTGAGCGGGAAGGAGAAGGATTGGAAGGGTGGGATAGGGGTGTGGCAAGAGAGGTATATGGTTGGGACCCCTGGGGGTGGGTGGGAATTGGGGGTAGGGAGGGGAGCGGAGTGAGCCCGTAGGGCGAACGGAGCAGGTAGAAACAACAGAAGGTGGAGAGAGGAGACAATCAGAAATGCAGGTAGGTATGGCAGGAGCAGAAAGTGTATAGAAAAAGGAAACCCAGGTAGACCAGTGGAATAGGAGAAGGTATGCAGGAGTAGGTCAGAAAGATGCAGAAGGAGGTAAGGAAGAAATGGGTGAGGGTGAAGCTGAGAAAGACTGGCAAGATACTGGAGCAGTACTAGCACTATTTGCAAGGAAATAGGCAGACTGTAAGGTAGAAGATAAAGGCTTAGGGAGAATAGGAGAACCAGCAAGAACTTTAAAGGCTAGTCAGAGGCATAGGAAGTAGCAAAGAAAAAAGAGAGTGAGGAGAGCGCCACCTAGTGGCCAGGGCTGGTAAATGAGGGAGAGCAGGAAAAAGCAGAAAAAGGACAGGGAAAGGTTGCAAGGAAAAGGAGGAATAGTGTAATGGTGGGAGTGGAGTGGTAGTAGAGGATCAGAGGAGGAGAGATACTGGCTGCTAGGCACACAAGCACAGGCAAACTATTGGACTTAGTAGGTAGACTTTAGCAGAGGCTTAATGAATCAACTATGCAAAGCCCACTACCTACTTTCAGTTTCTTGAATGAGGAGGAATATGGGAGGCAGGCAGATTTCCAGTCACTGTAGGCAAGGCCAGGAATCATCCGATACCAGTAGGGCAAGAGGCAGGCCAAGGTTCAAAGTAGGGATTGAGTTAAGAACTTTCTAGGGGGAAGGGTAGACGGGTAGGGGGGAGGAAAAAAAATATATAAGAGAGTTAGTATAGGTATTAGAGCAAGGTATATAGTGAAATCATGTAATAAGGACAGTTAGAAGCAAAACAGCATAAGTTTCTAGTAATCTAATACATAATAAAACCACTTAACAGGTAACAAGAGGTCACATTGACAACAAAGCTGAAATAGAAAAGATCTATCCGTCTAACACTCAAACCTAATTAACAGTTTCTAAAGACTAGGTAGTGTAGGTATCAATACTTTATAGAACAGGCAGGTATAGACACAATAAAAAAGTACATTGTATCTAATTAACATCAACAACACAGAAGTAATAGTTGTTTTAGGACTTATGGATAATAACATATAGGCCTGGTTGATCTTAGTATCAGGGGTACAGGTACTATAGCAACTAAGATAATTATCCAAGGAGAAATTAAAACATTAAACCCAATATACTGTTGCAAATAATTGAAGAGTCTTTAACAGAGATATACACGAGCACACCACTTAACTGTTGCAACGCTGACTTGCGATGGAGCATTTAGCGTTCATCACACAGTTAGGGTTACAATGAGCCTTAAGATAAAACTGGCAAAAAACGCTAAAACCCTTAAAATGAGGTTAGCGACAGAGGCATCTTTATAGACAAACCATCAGAGCAGGGTCGGTTAGTTAGTTGAGTGGGAGTTAGCGTGTTTGCGATAGCAAGCACGCTAGTTGTAGTTATATAAAGCCCCACGTGGATGGCGCAGTTAGGTAGTAAAAGGCTGTGACTGTATAAAAGTCGGGATAGCCCTACAACAAAATAAGGTTTACACCCAGGCAGTACATTTAACCATATGGCCACCCTTAGCGTTGTCGGAAAGCAGTAGAAACCCAGCTAGCATGTGATTGCAATGAAAAATAATCAATAACAGGTATTTTAGCAAGTTTTCTGAGCTCTATACATCAATGTAGCATTGCAAACATTAGCGACAACAACAGGACATTGCAACTAGTTCTATGAGCTCTATGAAAGCAGGAAAAACCCAGCTAGCATTGATTGTAATAAAAAATATTCAATAACAGGTATTTCAGCAAGTTCTCTGAGCTCTATGCATCAATGTAGCATTGCGAACATTAGCGACAACAACAGGACTTGCAACTAGTTCTAAGAGCTCAAAAAAGTAATGTAACAATTCTAAACAGTAGTCGACAGTACACAACAGATACAAGCGTGGGTAAACTGATCCATTTCCAAGATAACAAAGTATATAAAATCTGTAAGTCTATAACGCAGGGTCATCCGTTCGAAAAACACTGTAGACCTCGTCGGAAGTTGAACCACACAGTAGCGTTTGGACTAATTAGCAGGAGTAATCAGCAAATATGCAGTGAGAGGTTCAGTTGCTAGTGCATCATCAATAACAATAAATTCTAGCAGAGAAGTTCCAGGTAAGGTTACCTACCAGAGTAAGCACACCAGGGCAGGAGCGCACAGCAGCCAGGGATTTGGAAAGGTGAAATGCAGAGAAAGGAGTGACGCAGATACAGGACGGGGTATAAGTAAATTCCCAGAGGATGATAGGCGGGGCAAGTGAAATGCTTGCGAGGAAAAGGAAAAGTAGGCGGGACTACGAAGAGGGGAGATGGTACAGCAAAGACAGAGGCAGACTGGGAAAATAAGCAAGGGGCAGAGTAAATAGGAGTATTGATAAGTGGATAGATAGAGATAATGATGAGTAGGTAGATAGAGAAGCAGCAGGTGGCGTAGAGATCAGAAGGGAGGTAGGACACAACAGAAGGTGGAGAGAGGAGACAATCAGAAATGCAGGTAGGTATGGCAGGAGCAGAAAGTGTATAGAAAAAGGAAACCCAGGTAGACCAGTGGAATAGGAGAAGGTATGCAGGAGTAGGTCAGAAAGATGCAGAAGGAGGTAAGGAAGAAATGGGTGAGGGTGAAGCTGAGAAAGACTGGCAAGATACTGGAGCAGTACTAGCACTATTTGCAAGGGAATAGGCAGACTGTAAGGTAGAAGATAGAGGCTTAGGGAGAATAGGAGAACCAGCAAGAACTTTAAAGGCTAGTCAGAGGCATAGGAAGTAGCAAAGAAAAAGAGAGTGAGGAGAGCGCCACCTAGTGGCCAGGGCTGGTAAATGAGGGAGAGCAGGAAAAAGCAGAAAAAGGACAGGGAAAGGTTGCAAGGAAAAGGAGGAATAGTGTAATGGTGGGAGTGGAGTGGTAGTAGAGGATCAGAGGAGGAGAGATACTGGCTGCTAGGCACACAAGCACAGGCAAACTATTGGACTCAGTAGGTAGACTTTAGCAGAGGCTTAATGAATCAACTATGCAAAGCCCACTACCTACTTTCAGTTTCTTGAATGAGGAGGAATATGGGAGGCAGGCAGATTTCCAGTCACTGTAGGCAAGGCCAGGAATCATCCGATACCAGTAGGGCAAGAGGCAGGCCAAGGTTCAAAGTAGGGATTGAGTTAAGAACTTTCTAGGGGGAAGGGTAGACGGGTAGGGGGGAGGAAAAAAAATATATAAGAGAGTTAGTATAGGTATTAGAGCAAGGTATATAGTGAAATCATGTAATAAGGACAGTTAGAAGCAAAACAGCATAAGTTTCTAGTAATCTAATACATAATAAAACCACTTAACAGGTAACAAGAGGTCACATTGACAACAAAGCTGAAATAGAAAAGATCTATCCGTCTAACACTCAAACCTAATTAACAGTTTCTAAAGACTAGGTAGTGTAGGTATCAATACTTTATAGAACAGGCAGGTATAGACACAATAAAAAAGTACATTGTATCTAATTAACATCAACAACACAGAAGTAATAGTTGTTTTAGGACTTATGGATAATAACATATAGGCCTGGTTGATCTTAGTATCAGGGGTACAGGTACTATAGCAACTAAGATAATTATCCAAGGAGAAATTAAAACATTAAACCCAATATACTGTTGCAAATAATTGAAGAGTCTTTAACAGAGATATACACGAGAGCACACCACTTAACTGTTGCAACGCTGACTTGCGATGGAGCATTTAGCGTTCATCACACAGTTAGGGTTACAATGAGCCTTAAGATAAAACTGGCAAAAAACGCTAAAACCCTTAAAATGAGGTTAGCGACAGAGGCATCTTTATAGACAAACCATCAGAGCAGGGTCGGTTAGTTAGTTGAGTGGGAGTTAGCGTGTTTGCGATAGCAAGCACGCTAGTTGTAGTTATATAAAGCCCCACGTGGATGGCGCAGTTAGGTAGTAAAAGGCTGTGACTGTATAAAAGTCGGGATAGCCCTACAACAAAATAAGGTTTACACCCAGGCAGTACATTTAACCATATGGCCACCCTTAGCGTTGTACGGAAAGCAGTAGAAACCCAGCTAGCATGTGATTGCAATGAAAAATAATCAATAACAGGTATTTTAGCAAGTTTTCTGAGCTCTATACATCAATGTAGCATTGCAAACATTAGCGACAACAACAGGACATTGCAACTAGTTCTATGAGCTCTATGAAAGCAGGAAAAACCCAGCTAGCATTGATTGTAATAAAAAATATTCAATAACAGGTATTTCAGCAAGTTCTCTGAGCTCTATGCATCAATGTAGCATTGCGAACATTAGCGACAACAACAGGACTTGCAACTAGTTCTAAGAGCTCAAAAAAGTAATGTAACAATTCTAAACAGTAGTCGACAGTACACAACAGATACAAGCGCGGGTAAACTGATCCGTTTCCAAGATAACAAAGTATATAAAATCTGTAAGTCTATAACGCAGGGTCCTCCGTTCGAAAAACACTGTAGACCTCGTCGGAAGTTGAACCACACAGTAGCGTTTGGACTAATTAGCAGGAGTAATCAGCAAATATGCAGTGAGAGGTTCAGTTGCTAGTGCATCATCAATAACAATAAATTCAAGCAGAGAAGTTCCAGGTAATGTTACCTACCAGAGTAAGCACACCAGGGCAGGAGCGCACAGCAGCCAGGGATCTGGAAAGGTGAAATGCAGAGAAAGGAGTGACGCAGATACAGGACGGGGTATAAGTAAATTCCCAGAGGATGATAGGCGGGGCAAGTGAAATGCTTGCGAGGAAAAGGAAAAGTAGGCGGGACTACGAAGAGGGGAGATGGTACAGCAAAGACAGAGGCAGACTGGGAAAATAAGCAAGGGGCAGAGTAAATAGGAGTATTGATAAGTGGATAGATAGAGATAATGATGAGTAGGTAGATAGAGAAGCAGCAGGTGGCGTAGAGATCAGAAGGGAGGTAGGACACAACAGAAGGTGGAGAGAGGAGACAATCAGAAATGCAGGTAGGTATGGCAGGAGCAGAAAGTGTATAGAAAAAGGAAACCCAGGTAGACCAGTGGAATAGGAGAAGGTATGCAGGAGTAGGTCAGAAAGATGCAGAAGGAGGTAAGGAAGAAATGGGTGAGGGTGAAGCTGAGAAAGACTGGCAAGATACTGGAGCAGTACTAGCACTATTTGCAAGGGAATAGGCAGACTGTAAGGTAGAAGATAGAGGCTTAGGGAGAATAGGAGAACCAGCAAGAACTTTAAAGGCTAGTCAGAGGCATAGGAAGTAGCAAAGAAAAAAGAGAGTGAGGAGAGCGCCACCTAGTGGCCAGGGCTGGTAAATGAGGGAGAGCAGGAAAAAGCAGAAAAAGGACAGGGAAAGGTTGCAAGGAAAAGGAGGAATAGTGTAATGGTGGGAGTGGAGTGGTAGTAGAGGATCAGAGGAGGAGAGATACTGGCTGCTAGGCACACAAGCACAGGCAAACTATTGGACTCAGTAGGTAGACTTCAGCAGAGGCTTAATGAATCAACTATGCAAAGCCCACTACCTACTTTCAGTTTCTTGAATGAGGAGGAATATGGGAGGCAGGCAGATTTCCAGTCACTGTAGGCAAGGCCAGGAATCATCCGATACCAGTAGGGCAAGAGGCAGGCCAAGGTTCAAAGTAGGGATTGAGTTAAGAACTTTCTAGGGGGAAGGGTAGACGGGTAGGGCGGAGGAAAAAAAATATATAAGAGAGTTAGTATAGGTTTTAGAGCAAGGTATATAGTGAAATCATGTAATAAGGACAGTTAGAAGCAAAACAGCATAAGTTTCTAGTAATCTAATACATAATAAAACCACTTAACAGGTAACAAGAGGTCACATTGACAACAAAGCTGAAATAGAAAAGATCTATCCGTCTAACACTCAAACCTAATTAACAGTTTCTAAAGACTAGGTAGTGTAGGTATCAATACTTTATAGAATAGGCAGGTATAGACACAATAAAAAAGTACATTGTATCTAATTAACATCAAAAACACAGAAGTAATAGTTGTTTTAGGACTTATGGATAATAACATATAGGCCTGGTTGATCTTAGTATCAGGGGTACAGGTACTATAGCAACTAAGATAATTATCCAAGGAGAAATTAAAACATTAAACCCAATATACTGTTGCAAATAATTGAAGAGTCTTTAACAGAGATATACACGAGAGCACACCACTTAACTGTTGCAACGCTGACTTGCGATGGAGCATTTAGCGTTCATCACGCAGTTAGGGTTACAATGAGCCTTAAGATAAAACTGGCAAAAAACGCTAAAACCCTTAAAATAAGGTTAGCGACAGAGGCATCTTTATAGACAAACCATCAGAGCAGGGTCGGTTAGTTAGTTGAGTGGGAGTTAGCGTGTTTGCGATAGCAAGCACGCTAGTTGTAGTTATATAAAGCCCCACGTGGATGGCGCAGTTAGGTAGTAAAAGGCTGTGACTGTATAAAAGTCGGGATAGCCCTACAACAAAATAAGGTTTACACCCAGGCAGTACATTTAACCATATGGCCACCCTTAGCGTTGTACGGAAAGCAGTAGAAACCCAGCTAGCATGTGATTGCAATGAAAAATAATCAATAACAGGTATTTTAGCAAGTTTTCTGAGCTCTATACATCAATGTAGCATTGCAAACATTAGCGACAACAACAGGACATTGCAACTAGTTCTATGAGCTCTATGAAAGCAGGAAAAACCCAGCTAGCATTGATTGTAATAAAAAATATTCAATAACAGGTATTTCAGCAAGTTCTCTGAGCTCTATGCATCAATGTAGCATTGCGAACATTAGCGACAACAACAGGACTTGCAACTAGTTCTAAGAGCTCAAAAAAGTAATGTAACAATTCTAAACAGTAGTCGACAGTACACAACAGATACAAGCGCGGGTAAACTGATCCGTTTCCAAGATAACAAAGTATATAAAATCTGTAAGTCTATAACGCAGGGTCCTCCGTTCGAAAAACACTGTAGACCTCGTCGGAAGTTGAACCACACAGTAGCGTTTGGACTAATTAGCAGGAGTAATCAGCAAATATGCAGTGAGAGGTTCAGTTGCTAGTGCATCATCAATAACAATAAATTCAAGCAGAGAAGTTCCAGGTAATGTTACCTACCAGAGTAAGCACACCAGGGCAGGAGCGCACAGCAGCCAGGGATCTGGAAAGGTGAAATGCAGAGAAAGGAGTGACGCAGATACAGGACGGGGTATAAGTAAATTCCCAGAGGATGATAGGCGGGGCAAGTGAAATGCTTGCGAGGAAAAGGAAAAGTAGGCGGGACTACGAAGAGGGGAGATGGTACAGCAAAGACAGAGGCAGACTGGGAAAATAAGCAAGGGGCAGAGTAAATAGGAGTATTGATAAGTGGATAGATAGAGATAATGACGAGTAGGTAGATAGAGAAGCAGCAGGTGGCGTAGAGATCAGAAGGGAGGTAGGACACAACAGAAGGTGGAGAGAGGAGACAATCAGAAATGCAGGTAGGTATGGCAGGAGCAGAAAGTGTATAGAAAAAGGAAACCCAGGTAGACCAGTGGAATAGGAGAAGGTATGCAGGAGTAGGTCAGAAAGATGCAGAAGGAGGTAAGGAAGAAATGGGTGAGGGTGAAGCTGAGAAAGACTGGCAAGATACTGGAGCAGTACTAGCACTATTTGCAAGGAAATAGGCAGACTGTAAGGTAGAAGATAGAGGCTTAGGGAGAATAGGAGAACCAGCAAGAACTTTAAAGGCTAGTCAGAGGCATAGGAAGTAGCAAAGAAAAAAGAGAGTGAGGAGAGCGCCACCTAGTGGCCAGGGCTGGTAAATGAGGGAGAGCAGGAAAAAGCAGAAAAGGACAGGGAAAGGTTGCAAGGAAAAGGAGGAATAGTGTAATGGTGGGAGTGGAGTGGTAGTAGAGGATCAGAGGAGGAGAGATACTGGCTGCTAGGCACACAAGCACAGGCAAACTATTGGACTCAGTAGGTAGACTTCAGCAGAGGCTTAATGAATCAACTATGCAAAGCCCACTACCTACTTTCAGTTTCTTGAATGAGGAGGAATATGGGAGGCAGGCAGATTTCCAGTCACTGTAGGCAAGGCCAGGAATCATCCGATACCAGTAGGGCAAGAGGCAGGCCAAGGTTCAAAGTAGGGATTGAGTTAAGAATTTCAGTTTCTTGAATGAGGAGGAATATGGGAGGCAGGCAGATTTCCAGTCACTGTAGGCAAGGCCAGGAATCATCCGATACCAGTAGGGCAAGAGGCAGGCTAAGGTTCAAAGTAGGGATTGAGTTAAGAACTTTTTTCAGTTTCTTGAATGAGGAGGAATATGGGAGGCAGGCAGATTTCCAGTCACTGTAGGCAAGGCCAGGAATCATCCGATACCAGTAGGGCAAGGGGCAGGCCAAGGTTCAAAGTAGGGATTGAGTTAAGAATTTCAGTTTCTTGAATGAGGAGGAATATGGGAGGCAGGCAGATTTCCAGTCACTGTAGGCAAGGCCAGGAATCATCCGATACCAGTAGGGCAAGAGGTAGGCCAAGGTTCAAAGTAGGGATTGAGTTAAGAATTTCAGTTTCTTGAATGAGGAGGAATATGGGAGGCAGGCAGATTTCCAGTCACTGTAGGCAAGGCCAGGAATCATCCGATACCAGTAGGGCAAGAGGCAGGCCAAGGTTCAAAGTAGGGATTGAGTTAAGAACAGAGTAAGCACACCAGGGCAGGAGCGCACAGCAGCCAGGGATCTGGAAAGGTGAAATGCAGAGAAAGGAGTCTGGGAACCCCAGGAAGCAATATGATAGCAATAATCCACTCCTGGGTGTGGAGTATATCAGGATTTATCCACTGTTGGCTTTGTTTGATCATGAGAGCAAAGAGCTAGTGATCAAACCACGCCAACCATGGGTAAATCCTAATATACCTGCATCCAGGAGTAGATTATTGCCTAAATTACCAAAGACCTAGTGATCAAACCACGCCAACCATGGGTAAATCCTAATATACCTGCATCCAGGAGTATATTATTGCCTAAATTACCAAAGACCTAGTGATCAAACCACGCCAACCATGGGTAAATCCTGATATACCTGCATCCAGGAGTAGATTATTGCTTACATTACTAAAGACCTAATGATCAAACCACACTAAAATTGAAAAGCCTGAAACGCTAAGGTCATATAGCATCTACTTAAATACATTTATTTAAATATATTTGCATTATATTTACATTATATATACCATTTAATTTATTTTTGTGTGTGGTATATATTCTTAATTTGTGGTTATTTAGTACAAGTTAGTTCATCACATTTTATTTTATCTTATACAGGATGTGTTTATATGCAACTGCTCAGCGAAGGTGAATGCTTGCATTATGTTTTATGTTAAATATTTTACCTTCTTCTTTTTAATATTCATGTAATGTTGTGTTCTTAAGGATGTTTTGTATATTTATACATTTCTAGTTCCTAGCTATTTCTAAAAGAAAACACAAGTCTATGATAACTTGCATATGAGCAAGACAGTGCTATGAGTTGGGTGGCCAAGACACAAATGCTTAATAATCTCTGGTTCTCTCTGTTTAAATTGAAATTGCAGTTCTGATAAACATTACATCATTCTTCACCCTTCCTGGGGTTCCCAGGCCAACAGAAACTGCATCTACATTCTTTTATACCTAGTCAGAAACCAGAGCAATAAAAATACATTTGCATGTTTAAATCTAGCATTCTAACTCTTGGTTAAAACAATAGGAAAAACAATAGAAATAATGTGCTAGCCCAGATGGAATGACTCTGAATTTTCAACTTCAAAGGACAGGCATGAAGTAATGTTAACTTCAAAGGACAGACATGAAATGCTTGCTTTAGCTTTCTTTGCAGCAGAGGGCAATGCTCTTACATTTTTTGAAGTTCAGTATTTCATAGCATATTCTTTCATTTAAGAAAACAAGTCTGTAGTTCAGCATTCATATTTACAAATGATTGAATTATTTATATTCTATCTGGCTAGGCTGGCAGCCTTCACAGCTCATACCTGTTAAAATCTGACTATTAGATTTTGCATAATTCCATAGGTCCTCAGAAGATCATTCCTTTCTGTGATCCTGTATGTACACGAGACCGCAAGCAACTTAAGTATATAGAAAAAAATCATCTGTCTTGACCCTGCTGTGGCATTATTAGCACTCACTGGACCAGATGACAAAACTGTCATGGGAGCCGGTCTAATTCCCCCAAATGTTTCCAAACATTCCTCTTTTGTAAATACTAAGCTTTTATTATATATTCTAGCACCACTGCTCTAATAATGTAATTCAGTAGCAATGTAGTAACCCGGTAGTCAGGATCCAAGATTTGAGGCAATATGCCAAACAAGAGGTGTGTGTATTTAAAAAATGTGTGAATGTTCAGGGACCAGAGGAGGGTAATTATGGAAAGAACCAGTATCAGGAGCATAGAAGGAATTCATAATTTTTTCCCTTAACGAGGATTATGCATTGAAAATACAAGGCATTGGAATCATTCAAAATTAGGCGGAGGGGTTTATCAACATTATCCCAAGCAATGGAAATAGGACAGGTCGATTCAGATACTGTTATATCCGATGGGTTAGATTTCTCATACCAAGGCTATCAAATTTATAACTTCACAGTAAAGTTGATAATGAAGGAATTTTTTAGTTTATTTCAGAAAGGAGTTAAATTTGTTCCATCTAAGTTGGACATGGTAGATACTCATAGAATTTAAAATCTTCTTAAGGAAATTGAATTTATCCATTTACTTTAGTGAAAAGAAGAGAGGAAAAGTATATGGGAAAGCAGGGGATATCGAGAAAAAGAGTAAATTTATCCACAACCTATGTCTAAGCTGTGCTTTCCATTATGTCTAACTGTAGTAATTCATGTCAGTCACTAACTACATTTTCTTCCTAAACTCTTGTCAACTTTTATCATTTCTGTTTCTGTCTTACCTTTGTATACTTTTTGTAATTTCTGTATTTTGCATTTTATTTTTTACAATACTGTAAATGTTTACTTTTTTAATATTGTAATATTGTAGATTTTTTGCTGAAGCTTTTCTCCCCAGGCCTCTGCTGGAAAAGGACCTCTGTCCAGTCAGACTTTCCCAGTAAACAAATGTAAAATAAAAGAAAAGAGAAAGAAATTAATAATAAAACCGGTAGGAATTTCAAAGATTTTTTTTGATGAGTCATTTTTTGGAGCAGTTTTATTTTATATATTTTATAATTGTGTCAAACAAAGTTTTTTTTTTTTCTGTGTGAATTTTAAATCCCACTGTTCAAGCACATTTGCAATAATTGAATGATTTTTTAATTAGATGGATTTGGGTACAAAATGGGTTCTTGGGTATTTTATGGTGGTTCTAATGAATTGATGAAATCCTGTGTCATTTAAGGATGGAAGCACTTAATCAGACTGTACTTATTAATAAATGTTTTTATTATTTTATATGGTTTTGGAAATGGGTTTATCTTCAATGAGAATCCTTGGATCCTTGTTACTATTTGTTTTATGAGTCTGGTTTCAGTAACCGTCCTGGGTTGTTTTCTATAATTCACCAATGTCCTCGGTGTGTACATTTTCTTGCAAAGAATCTCATGATGGTTATCTTACTCTAGGCTTTTTTCTGCCATCTAATAAAATATCTTGAATTTCTTATCACTTAAAAGTTGGGGAGTTTGCATAATGGTCAAGGTCTTTACCTTACCTTTGGGAAGCATAGCTAGGCCTTAAAAAGGCACCTTAGTCCATAAGGCTAGTAATCAGCTTTGAAACTAACTTTTCTTTGCACTCTACCTCCATGTTAAGAGCCACATCAGATATAATGGAGCCCACCACTTCACTACCATTAGCGCAGCTGTCAGCACAGCTTCCTGTGCTTTCAGTGGACAAGATGTCCCCCCTGAGGACCAACTTCCCAAATACTTAGTCTACAGAAAAAAGCATCTGGAGAATTTCTGAAACAGCCCACCCAGCAGCATAATTAAACATGACAGCACTCCCCATACTAAAGGCCGTGTTGATTGATGTTGTCCTGCATAGAACAAAATTTATTTGTGTTGCATATGGAAAAACATCTGTCAAATGTTGCAGTGCCATATTAATCATTTACGGCTATATGTAGCTTTAACAGGGTTCTATCTAAATCCCAACAAATCTGCTACTTTATCAAGTCCTGTCATCAAAACAGTCTTCAACTGTACCATTAAGTCATTGTGGGAAACAGTTTTATTCCTAAATTGAATTGAAATGAACAGGACTTATGGTTTGGGCAAAGAAACCAAAGTATTCCAGGTACTCAAGTGCCTAACTTCTTGCATTATAAATGAATGCAACTGCAGTGTATGCAACATCCCTTAGGTCTTGTACATTAAACCCCAATGGTAACCATGCAAGTGTTTTATTTATATTACCTTTTTACTTTATTTAATTGGGTTATCCTACCCCCTTTTTAGGAGGCACCCAGGAGACTCTCAGTATAGTGATTTACTCAGTCATGCAGTAGATAAGTGAAGACTGAGGGGATCCAAACCTTGGACTACTGAAAGCAGAAGGAAGGAGTATGTTAACAGCTCATAGCCTTAATCCTGTATGCTAACTTGCGCACAGTAATGTTTTTCATACCTGCACTGCATATTTATCTGGCCCTTTGAAACTTGTGTATGAACACTGTTGCATTCCGGAATGCAACACTTATTTTCTCCATCAAACTTGTTGGAAACAAATGCTGTTTACTGATTTCTTATTGTATAATACGTATCACGTATTTAGGTCTTAGTTATCACTTTTTGACAGTGTCTGTTTCCACCCAGCATTCCTCAACAGTTATGCAGTCTCTGATACAATAGCTTGACATGTTTCCACTTCAGGAACCTGATCCACCAATCAAAATCCAAATTCACTAGAAAATTTGACTTTTGTGATGCTGAGAGCTCCTTAAAAAGATCCTTAATAGGTAAACACTTAGACTTGCCAGAGTTCTTGCTGCTATGCAGAGCCAAACCATTTATTATAAGAAGTGAAGAGATTAGAGAAGGTTTGTCCTAACCAAATTTCTTTAGGGAGTACACATTTCACCAAAGATCTCCTGTGAAAACAGGCCATAGATCTGGTGTGGTCAACCTATTCAATAAAATGTAAATAAAAGCATTTTCTCAATATATAGGCTTTGGATTAGAGTGCATATTAATTGACCAACATTATTTAGCAGCACAGCCAGTAGAGGATACAGCTAGTGAGAGACTGGAGACAGTGGCTGAGAGATCCCAACCTCCAAATTAGTGGGACGGGCTGTTGGCAGAGAAGTGCTGCAAAACTTCCAGCTGTGAGAAGTCCTTTAACGCCAACAAGAACAAAAATTATGGTAGAGTAATGGTAGATAATCCAAATACAAATGAAGACAAACCAGTACAAACGTATAAAATGTAATGGAAGTAACAAAAAGCAAAGCATTCAGGTAAAACAACCCCCTTCAGCTGTCAGGCTTGCACTGTGGGAAAACACACTAGGAGAAGCTTACACTATCAATGTGTGTACTATTTTGTCTGTTGGAGTTGTTATTAGGAGCACATAAAATAAAAATCCCCCAACCTGCCTGAGTGGCAGCCACAATCCCAGCTAGCTCTTCTGATTCCCACTTAACTAGGAAGCTGAAGGATTAGAAGGAATAAATAGACCTGTTAGGAAGAGATGCACAATGGCCATAGGATGGTGGGATGGGCTATAAAGATTTATTAAAAAAAAAAAAAAAAATATATATATATATATATATATATATATATATATATATATATATATATATATATACACACACACACACACACACACACACACATACATACATATGTATGTAAACAGTGTGGGTGTCAGACAATGAGAATGGAATCTGGTGAAAAGGTAAAATGCAATACTGTTCAGTGTGTGATGAATGTGTGTATAGCTAACTAAGGAAATGAACAGCAGTGTATGCTGCAACAGTGTTCCATCTATAAATAAGCTTCACAGTATGTGCTCTAGGCTAATGACCCTGTAGCCTCTACAAGCTTAGCCCATAGATATCCCTGACATTGTGCCGCCCCACATTAGTTACCAGTGCCTCTATCAAGAAGAGCCACTGGAGTGATCCCTGGGGTGTATTTTCTATTTCCCATCCACTCGTCAAGATTTCTCTTGAAGAGGGCCAGTGAGGTGCTCTGTTTGACATGTATGGGGAGTCTTTTCCAAAGCATGGGCAGTCTCTGGTTTGTAAACCTGTCCCTCCACCATGTTCTGTTGATAGTCGTAATGAGGTTGAGTTCTCTGTAGCATGTGGTGTGGAGGGACTGGGATTTCTTTACATGTAGCATTCCAAACAGGGCTGGGTCAGACATGACTTTGTAAGTCGAGCAGAGATCGCCTCTTAGTAGACGAGATGAGACAGAGATCAGCTGGAGTTTTCTGAGTCTGTCCATGCAAGACATGTGTTTAAGGTCTAAGATCCTCTTTGTGAGGTACTTTTGTAGCCTCTCCAGCGGTTGCAGGTGTCTAGTGAGGTAAATGCCAAATGGGGCATTGTACTTGATGATTGGCCTATTAAGGGAGGAGTAGAGAGAGATGATGACCTCTTTCTTCCTGGATGCAAAACCCTTGGTAATGAGATGTGCCACATAGAAGGACTTTCTGACAACAGTGGCAATGTGGTGGTTGAAGCAGAGGTTGCTGTCAACCTGTGTCCGTTAACAAAGAGAAGATAATTAAATGAACTCTGCTTGTTTTCATATATGATAGTGATGTAAAATATAATGTTGAGTCAGTATGAATGGCCATAACTGTTGCCATAGGAAGTAATGAGTTTAACTTTTGAGTCCATACACTGTATGTGCAGATATATACATCACATTCCTTCATGCACCTGAAACTATCAACCACATAATCATTAAATTGAAATAAGTACAGCATGCATTCCTTGAACCGTTCTGTGAAACAGCACAGGCTGATTTTATCGTGAATGCAAGTGCAGCATGCTTTTCTGCAGCTGTTCATCATTTTGCCACCTGCAGACCTGTTCCTTGTCATGCCAGGTTAGACCAGGGGTGTATCCCATGTCAAAAGCATGGCGCATTATTGAGCAGACATTGCCAACAGGCATGGCTTTCTGTAGTACATGGTACTTTATGTTCAAACAAGTGACCGTTTCAAAGCTTCAGACCTGAAAACATGCCTAGTTCACCTAATGTCCACCCAAATGATGAAACTTAAAAATAGAACAAGAAGTGTGAACCACCTTAACCCCTCTTGCATCATATTTAACAATATCCTCCTCCTGTAATTCTCAGATTTCTCACAATTCCCACAATACTCATTGTACCCATGGGCATGCCCAGTCCTTTCTTTCCTTAGAAAGTAAAAGTATTTTTTAATACAACAATGCCATATTCCCCTGGAGTCTGCCTGTCTTATACTCTTCCTCCTTTACATTTTACTTTATTTCTTGCCCGTCTAGCTTTTCCTTCAGTGTTAACATATTTTTTTTCTTGCCACCTGAGGATTCACTGTGATTATATGTGGCTCCTTGTCTTGAAACACAATCCCCGAGCAAAAAAAAATGCTCAAAACTACAGCTCGAGTCTACAATTCTTTCAGATACATGCGTAAATTGCATTTTTATGAAAGGGCCAAATATATGTCTGCAATGTGTGAGGTTCCATCCCCACAAATTATCTGTACTTCAAGGTCACTCTTCTTCAGAACAATAGCAGATGCTAAAAGAAAAAAAATGTTGCTAGAGGCTGTGATGTTAAACATACAATATGCGTCAAGCAATTTGGTCTCTCGCTTTAATTTTCCCAAATATTTTGGGTTTCTTGTACCATTTATTTTTTATTATCTGATTATTTTTTTCACATTTGTTTAATGTGAATGATTGTGTCACAAGTGCCCAAAAAACAGTTCATTATTTTTCAAATGTGTAATTTTCAACAATGGCATGCAGATATAACAAAAATATATTACAAAGAGAACAATGAGAAAAAAACAAAGTAAAACATCATATTCAATTCTATAAAGTGTTCTTTTAGCGATTCATAGTAGAAAGTAAAATTCATACATTTGGTTTAATTGTATCTGTAAAGGGGGAGCGAGATTAGAATAAATTAGTATAAATGGGGAACAGGTGATAGGAAGAGGTTATGTAGACTAGTATTGTGGAGAGGATAGCCAGGTGAAAATGAGGAAGTGGTGATGGGTAGAGAACCTGTACAGATATGGGTGGAGAAATGTAGACAAGATTGATGTTCAATGAAGGATGTAGCATGAGTTTGCTAGGTGGTCTTTCAGAAGTTACTGTTCTAATAACGTGGAATACAATTCCATTTTTTTACAGCAGAGTAGCAGTGGAGGCTCCAATTGCTTTTTGATTTTGATAAATTGTGAAACATTGTTTATCATTAGAGCAAGGGGGTCTGTTCCTGTGATAGGAAGGAAGAATAGACCTTACTGCAGAACAGGTATGGGGTTTATAAATGACAATGTGTGCAGTAGATAGCTGTACAAAGTCTAAGTAGTGGGGTAGTTCAAACCAGTTCAAACTTGCAGTGATGTGTATAGTGTTGTTTATTGACAACACGTTTAGCAGCTTATTTTAGCATATTTCAAGTTTAGTTTTAACATATACCTGCAAGTTGGTAAGGATAGGGGTATCATGTAAGAGTGAAGTGTGACGACCTCAATCTCAATCTGGGCCAGTAATCAAGCAGACTGAATCCTCACCTCTGACACTTGAGAGGGATGTTCATTTGGAATACAAATGGATACACTCTTTCCAGACTTAGGCCTCTCTGCATCAAATACAATCTCCCTTAAGAGCACACAGGCAACACTGTCATCCTGGGGTCTGGATTTCTCTCTGTCTCACCCCATGTCCTCAGTAAGGGTCCCCACTGGCACAGCTTCAGAGTTAATTCCTCAACCAAGTGCGCAAGCTAAGTCATCCACCACTCTCTCTCTGAAACCAGTGTGCTGTGCCCATGCCTAAGGAGGTCACACACACACACACACATATCTGGGAAAGGCTGACACAGATTACCCATTCTACCAACTTTGCCAAGAGTATAAGGTAGATTCACTGCCACCAGCCAGTTGCTATAAGGCTCTTAAAAGGGTATCCAGTTATACCGTGTGAAATTAATATTAATACAAATGGTTATGTTGACCAAGCAGCCAGGATTTCAGGAGTGGCCAGAGCTATCACCAAATAAATATATTCATATACTCCCAAAGCTTAAATATTTTCCAAAAAGGAGCAGCCACACTGAAAAATTGAAATATATTTAATAATAATAAAATAACATGAAAATGCTAAATATTTACAGTAAACACCAGTGTTTCACTCACAGGAAATATTAAAAGTAACACAGATGGAAAGTTTCTTACACACACAGAAAAACAGTATTTAGCTAGTTACACTATTTTTTCCTAACTGATCTAGAAAATTACTATTCCTACTTACTGAATAGAGCAAGGCATGATGGGCGAGTGGACCTTGTTGTCAGATCCAAGACAGAATATAGAATGCTGAGAGCAATCTTTTACTGCTATCTAAATAATATTTTCACTTACAGGATGGCATCACACACACCTGGTCATCTGACTGTGTTTCACATGCTATCACCAACACTAGAAGCTGTCAGGATTTTAGCACCTACATCTCAATAATGCACACATAAGAGCATTGATTAGATGTGGTGCAGCTGCTGGAAGTCATAAAACCAAAAATAAATTCCACTCTTCCTACAGGCACGACAACCTATTCTCTAGCACAGACATTGCATCTCTGGCTCCATTGAAAACTGTGGAATAACATCTTTATGGCTTAACCCATAAAGTAATTTAATTTTAAGAATATTTTTCAAAGTCAGGTAGATTAACCTCTTCCCTTCCAGTATATGCTGTTAACACATATACATTTAATTCAGTTGCAATAATACATGTACATTCTTTTTCCTGCCAGCAGGGTGCACTGTTGATAAATTTAACACAAGGAAACCACTCAAATACATTTCTCATCAGAAACATCTGTACAAATCAGGAAAAGCATAAAATGGAGCAGAATAAAATAATGGCCACCAGTTATAAAAGTACAGCGTCTTTAATGGAATCCAAATGTAAGTGCTTTCATAGTTACAAAAACTGCTTCTTCAGATGATACTATTAGACAGAAACCTTCATCTCTTAAATACAGTGCTTTTTTACAAGATATTTTATTTTTATAGGTTTAAATGTAATCTGCATATTGTATAGATACATATACTAAATAGGTAATGTGGTTGCAATTGCATATTTTATGATTATACAGCTTTGAATGTAACTAGTTTTAGTAAATGTATTTGGTACTAGCTGTTTTTGCAGTAGCAATGATGGTGTTTCTTTAAATGTGTAACAAGCAATCAGGAAGGTAGTGCATTTCAATGTTAAGCACTGTATTTAAGGGATGAAGGTTTTTGACTAATAGTGCTGCGGTAGCGTTAAGCCACAGTACAGTCGCCAGTCTGCTCGATTCTCAGTTAGTTAAGTTGTCTGCTGTGCGGCGACATCGTGAATGGGGCTTCGCCGTTTGAGGTTGGTGTGCAAGCCAGCATGCAAAACTCTACTGCTAAAACTCTACATCAATCGGACGGGGTTCTGTGGCGCTGTGGCGGGGAAAAGACACACACACACAGTATCATCTGAAGAAGTAGTCTTTGTTACTGTGAAAGTGCTTACGTTTGGATTCCATTAAAGATGTTTTACTTTTATAACTGCTGGCCATCATTTTATTCTGCCCCATTTTATGCTTTCCTTGTTGGTTGTTCTGTGGAGCAGGTTATTTATCTGGTGTATCGTTGTGGTGGTGAGCTGTGGATCTGTACAAATCAGTTTGATATACAAATTACATATAATTTGCAAAATTCCAGCTAGCTGTGCTGGCATATGTTATACATCCACTGCCCCACTTCTTTAGGCATGGTTGGCAGAGCCTCCTATCATCACATGAAGGAAGAAACAAAGTGGTTGCTAGGGTGGCTTTCGCAGAGTAAGTAAGAAAGTTTGTAAGTCCATAAAGCATGCCAAGTTTGTGATGATTTTTTTTTTATTTGGAATGTGAAGTTGAAATATGAGGTTGTTAGTTGTCACACCAAGCAGTTTTGTATGACATACAATTTCCATCTCTGTATTATTAAATGAGAAGACTGTGAAGGGTGGATTTATCCTTCAGGTGTGCTTTGGGGAGAAATAGGAGTAGTTTTGTTTTCTTGGGGGTTTGAGTAATTGGCCATTGTGAAGCCAGTTTCCAACAGAGGTGAGGGCTTCCTGTGCGATTTTAAGATGATGTGCCAGTGTGTCAGATGAGCATATTAGTGTTGAATTATCAGCGCACTGTATAAGCGATGTTTACCTCAAAGAGGTATAGAGGTCATTAATGAAAGTGTTAGAGAGAGGTGGGCCAAGAACTGATCCTTTGGGTACACCAGTGATAACAGGAGAGGTAAGCAGTGAAAGTATGTTGCCATCTAATAGGTTGCTGTCTGTCATATAGGTAGCTTTTAAACCTCTGAAGTGAAGAAAGAAAGGGATAGACTGAGATGGAGCAGTTGTTGGAGTTTACTGTGTTGGACAGCATCAAAAGCTTTAGACAGATCCAGAAATATAGAAGAGATACGTTTACAATGTTCCTCATTCCTAACTCAGGGTGTAATTAAAGACCATGAAATCAGTACTGCTTTAAGTCTTTGTTGTAAATCAAAAGTGTTCTTCATCGCACCTGCAATGTGCCCAGAACTGAGTCTTCCTGCAACTCATAAGGAGTTACCTGTATAGGTAGCATATTAAATGTTGACTGTTTCAATCTATTGACATTTTTTCTTGTACAAGTATTTTTCTTTCCTCTAATTTCTCTCTTAATTGTTCTGAATATCTTCTACTTGGAAATTCTGGCTTCTTGCTGAATAATAATAATCATGCATAACTTTGTCCATATCCTCAATAGTGCACTCTTTCATCTTTATAGCTTTTTCTTGGCCTGCCATTTTTTGTGGCCTACTACTTCCTTTTACAACAGGGGAGGCAATCTTCCCCTGAGCCAGGCCTAACCCCATTGTAGGAATGTTCCCATGTCTTGAGGATCCTACACTGTCATTTTTTCCAGTCCTGGCACAAGTACGCAGACCAGGATTGGGACCTTGTTATCCAGGGACTTCTGCACACAGCTGTCTTTTTTTTTAATCTACTTCCTTCCATGATATATGCTATTTATCAGTGTCATCTTGGTGAGATTTTGTGAAAACAGGTTCCACCATGTAAAGGTGCTCACTAAGAGTTGAGGATGATTTCAGTTCCAGCAATACTAATCTCCTTTTTTTTGCTCATTTCACTCTCTCTCTCTCCATTCAAGACCCTCTCTCCTTTTGGACCCCCTAGTAAATGTAGACCAGTAGCACATGAGCAACTTCAACCTTGAGCTACTTTGCAAGAATGCCTCTGCTACAAGCAATATCATACCAGTCAAATGGCTGTAAGCTGGTGGGTAACAGCATCTGGGAACGCAGATACCCTAAGGTGTCCATGCCACAGTGCCAGTGTGTGAACCACCAAGTCACAACGGTGTTCAGAAGTCACATGCTTAACATAATCACTAGTCCCATATGTAGTTTGAATTAGGTCAACATATCCATTTCATCCAGATAATTTCCTAATTTCTGCAGTCTGTGAATCTCTAGTTGGGAGTTGGCATAATGGTTAAGGTCTTTAGCTTACAAAGTACAGGGTTTGATTATGACATCTGGTTATTGTCTAGGCTAGTAATAATAGCCTGTAGGCCAATAGTCTAGTATTTACCTTTTTTAGATCAGCTGAACAGTTTTATGCAGCCTGATATACATAAATGTGGCTGACACATTTGGCTTGCTGCATGGCATGTTAGTAGAGGATAGAGCAGGTATCAGAAACAGGCCATATACAGACAGGGATTTTCATGTCCTTCAGGAGTAATTGTAGCATTAAGCGTAGTGTTGTATGTGCCTAGGACTGGACTGAGCCAGAACTTTGAAATAGCCAGTGTAACAATCCTGGTATCCCTTCAGGAGTTAAATGTCATCAGCTGTGTGAACTGCACCCTATTATCTCTAATTAAAGCAAGTAATATATATATATATATATATATATATATATATGTGTGTGTGTGTGTGTGTGTGTGTGTATGTGTGTGTGTGTGTATATATATATATATATATATATATATATATATATATATATATATATATACACACACACATATAATATATTCACCTCTGCTGATTACATACATTATATATTCTAGGACACCTTTCTTATCTGCTTTCCAAGGTAATCAAAGAGTAAATTCAACAGCAGTACCATCAAAGTTCAGAAAAATTCCTATTCTTATTAATAAATATATTGTAAAAGTAGTACTTTAACAAAAGGTTAAGATTAAGTTAGATTTAGAGATCAGTTAACTGCTGTTAAACAATCCCAAAACCAAAGACATACTGAAAGTAAATAATTATCTGCTTAAATAATTGAAAGCATACATTACATATCTTTTTAAAATTCTGCAGTTACAACACAAATTATTTGAAATCTGGAAACAAAAGTATGACAACAGATGTATCAGTCTTTTATTTAGTGTTAAATTAATCATTTTTACCCCATAAATTCTCGCTTCAGTCATTTTTAGACATATGCATTGATTAATAATATAAGCATTTCCTGTGTTGCTTGAAAGTTGTGTAATCAGCTTTTCATCTCATATGTTTTACAGTTTATATGCTTATAACATCAGAATCATACTGTAAGAAATGCTGCTTTATTAATCGTTTAAAATTAATATTTTAACATCTCAATCTACAGAGTTCTCTGAGGCTAATTATATTTTGACACGTAAAGCATATAATTAAAGATGAGTAATAAAGTAATCATATCATCTGTATTTTTACCTCGTTTGTTAAATTATTCCAATATTTATTTGTGTGTATATGTTTATCTTTGTGTGTGCATGAGCATGCACACATGCATGCCTGTGTTATTTATTTGTGTGTATATGTTTATCTTTGTGTGTGCATGAGCAGGCACACATGCATGCCTGTGTCTGTACAGGAACACTAATTGATGGTTACTAAACAAAAATTAAGTTACGTTTTCATGAATGATGTTTTGAAAAATACATGTCCTTTGTAGTCGATACTCAGATTTTATGGTTCTGTGACAACGTTTTGAGACTTTTACCTTATGAGTGAAAGTAAAATAGATTCTTAGTGTTGAGCACTAAAAAAGAAGTTAGGGGGTTCAAAAGAAGTGGGAAAGTAAAGTCAGAAATAGTGCAAGTTATGGTAAATTAGTTGTGTGGCCTAAAATGCTAAATTCCATGACACTACCAACAGTTTCATTTGATTGGCACTTTGTTTTATTTTTCCTAGAGTGAGTGTGTGTGTGTGTGTGTGTGTGTGTGTGTGTGTGTGTGTGTGTGTGTGTGTGTGTGTGTGTGTCTGTGTGTCTGTGTGTCTGTGTGTCTGTGTGTCTGTGTGTCTCTCTATGCACCTTCCATAAATTTCTTCATATCAAAACTAACAAAAAATGTGTGTGGGGAGGTTAGGACTGAAAACACCAGTTGCATAAGGAAAACAAGTGCTTGTCTTACACTACCACTTTACTCACATGTTGTAACTGTGTTAACCCTTTCACTGCCCCTTACCCAAGCCCCAAACATTACCTTATCAAAAATCCTTAAACATTAACACACACACAAATCATTAAACCTGGTTCCTTACCCTAACGTGTAGGTACATGCACCTCCCTCCAATGTAGAAATTTTTATTATATCTCAAAATGCTTTGGTATATCTGAAAATGTTCAGCTTTACAGATAGCCCCAATTACCACCCACCATGACCAGGCCCTGTACAGCAAAGTACCAGCTGATGGTTCTTACTTTCAAAATCCCCTGCAATCAGTGAATCAGAAATATTAATATTAATAGGCAGTGGTAAAAATGTGTTAGTAAAATGTGCATTTGACAGGTTTTAATGCAAGAGTGATATATGTGGGATGGATATATTTGTGCAAACACAAAACATATACATGGTCATGCACCACACAAAAATGTGGTTACATACCTTTCTGTGTTCATATTATCCAGGAGTACACGTGTATCGAGTGATTACAACAAATGTAAAGTGACCAGGTATATTTAGTACATTGTCATGAGTGCCATCCTGCATTTTCAGGCCATGTGCATTTAATACTGCTGCCTTCAGATCGGTTCCTCTGATGCCTTATCAGGTATTGGTAGCAACTGTTCACCTTACCAGTTCAGAATCATCATGCCCCTGAACCACACATAGCCATACTATCCACAATTACAGCGTCAGTAACAGGAAAGCCATTGAGCTCCACAATCACTGTAGCAACAGCAAGCAGTAGATTTAAGTTCTTCCTAAAACTCTTTGCTGATTAATCTAGGGGTACAGTTAAGTTCTGTAGTGCCATTCCACTGTGCACATTTTTTTATGCATGTGTCTTTTTGTATCCCTCAGCTGACCATCAGTAGACCCCATTGACTCTCCTTGATAGCTAGTTCTTCCTATCCTCCTGGTCTTCTCTGGACTAACTCCAGTAAAGGACAAGGCTGGCAAGGAGATGAAGCCATTTTGGGTCATACTACTGCAAGGGGAGTTTTACCTCCTAATACACTCTTCTGCATGTGTCTACTAATGTCGAGGTTGATTGTGCAGTGGGAACCTGCAAAATATTGTCATCTGTGCTGTGACTCCGGAAATGTCCCCTGCCTATACCCCATTTAGGAAAGTCCTGCCCTGTATGTCCATAGGCAGCACCAGGAGATCAAATGGACAGCATATCCAAGGGTATCCTTGTCCTGTCCCAGCCAGTGCCTCAGACGCTTGAGGTGCTAATCTAACTTCAGCTGCACAGTCCATAGTCAGGGCCTCATACCTCATGATCCATAGTCAGGGGCTTGTCCCTCATGGTCCATAGTCAGGGGCTCATCCCTCTTGGTCCATAGTCAGGGGCTCATCCCTCTTGCTCCATAGTCAGGGCCTTATCCCTCATGCTCCATACTCAGGGCCTCGTCCCTCACGCTCCATAGTCAGGGCCTCGTCCCTCACACTCCATAGTCAGGGCCTCGTCCCTCATGGTCCGTAGTCAGGGCCTCATCCCTCATGGTCCGTAGTCAGGGCCTCATCCCTCACGGTCCATAGTCAGGGCCTCGTCCCTCACGGTCCGTAGTCAGGGCCTCGTCCCTCACGGTCCATAGTCAGGGCCTCGTCCCTCACGGTCCATAGTCAGGGCCTAGTCCCTCACGCTCCATAGTCAGGGCCTAGTCCCTCACGCTCCATAGTCAGGGCCTAGTCCCTCACGCTCCATAGTCAGGGCCTCGTCCCTCACGGTCCATAATCAGGGCCTCGTCCCTAACGCTCCGTAGTCAGGGGCTCGTCCCTCACGCTCCATAGTCAGGGGCTCGTCCCTCACGCTCCGTAGTCAGGGGCTCGTCCCTCACGCTCCGTAGTCAGGGGCTCGTCCCTCACGCTGCATAGTAAGGGGCTCGTCCCTCACGGTCCGTAGTCAGGGGCTCGTCCCTCACGCTGCATAGTAAGGGGCTCGTCCCTCACGGTCCGTAGTCAGGGGCTCGTCCCTCACGGTCCGTAGTCAGGGGCTCGTCCCTCACGGTCCGTAGTCAGGGGCTCGTCCCTCACGGTCCATAGTCGGGGGCTCGTCCCTCTGTGCCATGGAACTGACTTTTCCAGTGTATGCATTCATGACACTGAAATTTGCAAGGAAAACTGATGAAATTGTTGCAGTTTGAAGTTTTCTTTTTTTAATTATTTCCTTGATTTTTATTTAACTTTTAATAGTTGTTGTGGAACACTGATTGATGGGCCATGGTTACAGCACTATAGATATCCTAAAAGGACAGTAAACATGTAAATATTTGTTGAGTGTCATAATGCTTTCATTGGCATTGTGTAGTTTTGCCTAAAACTGAAGCATGCTGAATTATTTCTTGGAGGTCTGCAAAGATTTTTCAGTCATGGAATAGGTATCCATGATGATTGCCAGAAATTAAGTTTATGACAAGTGATCCTTGCTGTACCCCTTTTCCACATGATTTGCTTCTTGGTTATTTAATTCACATTATTGTTTCTTTTTTTTAAATATGTCATCCTGATAAGGCAGCTTAGTAACATGTTGTGGAACACAAAGTTGTAATTTTCTCCATCAGAATTCAGAACTTGAGATAGTAGTTATTGTATTAAATGGAGAATCCAATATAAAAAGGTAGCATAAAAGTGCATTTAAAGTTAAACGTACTGAATGGTTTGTTGGAATCTGATTAGGTCTTCCACGGTTATCTGCATGATGTGGGCCATGAGATAATGCTCTTTAAATATGAACATCGCTGTTATATGAGATGAGAGTAATGGGTGCTGATGGATGGGCTATTACCAAGGACAGGAGGTGGTGGTCATACATTTGTGGTGTCTGTCACATTGCCATACATGATAGCTAATTTTAAGCAGCCTTCAACTTTTGTGGCAAATGCTTTTGCAGAGGGTTCAGGTCATCAGTTGCCAGAAATGTTGAGATGGTGACTGTTACTAACCAAACATCCTACCACTTTATACATCTCTGTACTGGCTCATTAATAAATATAGCTCTGCATTATCTTGATGTTGACAAACTACTTCAAACATCTTGAAAAGATGCAACAATTCTTACCTTAAAAAAAAGGAATTGTAGGCAGGAAAAAGTAAACTATTCAGAAAAGCTTCAGGAACTGTCTTTGTAGTTAACATGCAAGATCTGATGAGCTACTGATAACGTTCATGGCAGTGTATTAGCCTCATGGTTCAAGAGGGTCTATATCAGAAGACTGAATGAGCGAAATATCGAATGGTAAAAGATCGAAAAGGCCGGACCTCGAAGTGCTGTTTGTCAGATCACGGTACAGTGAAGATTGGAATATTTGCCCTTTTCTCACTGTAGTGCGATCTCCCGAGTTGGTATATATATATATATATATATATATATATATATATATTTAGCAGGGGGTGTGGGGGGCACAGCCCCCCACAATAGCAAATCCGAGGTCCAGTCTTTTCCATGTTTTGACATTCAATATTCCGCTCAATCGGTCTTCTGATATAGACCCGGTTCAAGCATGACTGGTTCATAGATAAGTACTAAGCTAGCTGCCATTGAGGTCCATTTTATGCCTAGCCAATTTCCCTTTTCATGCTGGAACTAACCTGTCCCATTTGGGTAGAGATTGTCATTACCCATCCCATGGTCAATAATTTACATATTACCTCTAATGAGAATAACAGGGATCATACCATAAATAATTTGAATGTACCCATGCATAGGATAAAGCATTTAGGAGTGGTCTCTTTCGGGCAGTCCTGGTGTAAATTGTCTGTTTCCCAATGCATAGATCTACTTTGTACTTGAATATGGGCATAGCTGATGCTTGTTTTATGGTGTGCCACAATGCTGTCAAGGTTTTTAATTATACATGCAAGCAAAAGATCTTTGTCTTCCCCACATCTTACTAAAAGTGCTATTCCTATGGGAACAGTCAGTGGCCGCTACCCTGTTTTCTTTCCCTGGGAATTCTCATATAGCTACCCATCTTGAAAGCGATTTGACTTGTACCTGCAATGAAGCATCAAACTGCACTGGTAGTGAATTTCTCTGCATCATTAAGGTTTTTGCTATGTGCACATTTGATGTTTTCGGTCCAGATGTTGTGAAAAGTGTTTACAAGATCTTGGGAGTTGGGAGGGTCACTACCAGTCTCTTCTTTTCTGACCAGCAAACACATTTGATTAAATTCTTATCAGAGGCAAACTACTGTTGGTAGGGTACAAAAATATTTTTTCATTCCTGTGATGTTTGCCCTCCCCACCACAGTTTAGTGACCATGGGTTTAGTATACAAGGTCAAAGACACAAAAATGTGTGGTTTATTGTCTAATAAGAGTAGTAAGGCAATAAGTTCCTATTACCAAGTGCCAATATCCCTAAAGCCATGCTGATATCAGACTGACCCATACCTTAGAGTATCTTATTCTGTTTATAAAATGAATTTTATAGCAATAGGATGGTTTTGGGCTATGTGCAGCTGTGCTTTTTTTTCTGTCATATTTAATTTTAAACTAATTATATATAAAATAGTCCCTTTATATTTTCATATCTGTGTGCTTTTTATGGGAAGTTGATACTTGTAGAAGCATTTCTGTTTTTCCTTTACTGGCTTTATCAACATACACTAATCATACCTATTTTATCAAATTTTGTAAACACCCTTAATCAGACAGACACACGCACACGCACGCACACATGCACAAAGTAAAAAAGATGTTGGCATATTTCAAATGGAATATGTCAAACTTATAATGTTAATTTTGCTAGCTACTATCCAAACTATCACTGAGTTTGTACCAGAGTAGTGAAGGCTAGAAACATCTGGATAGATATGATTTTTACTCTCACGGATGTGTTCAGAGCAGATGTTGTCTTGTGTAGGCCAGAAATACTTGAAATACTCAATTAATATAAGGGGATTACTTCACTTCAGCATTGTGCCTTTGAGACATGCATTACCAAATGCTAAATGATGTCCAAGAAGTAAATCCAAGTGGTGAAAGGAAAGTTAATGAGGTTATTGATGCATCGGCTACTTGTAGTATTCCATGTGCACACTGCTTTTGCAATCAGTATTCTAAGTATGGATAGTGTGGACTGTCGATTCTAGTAGATCTTGTCTGTTCACTAAGTTAAGCTGTCTTTTGGTTTTGCTTTTACAAGTGCAGAAGTTATGTTTATTTCTTTCAATGTGTTGTAAGATTTTTCTCTGTTAGAAATAACACAAACATATGGGAGTTTTAGAGCAGAGTAGTTGATGAGGTATTTCAATAAGAACTGGGGCCAATTATTTGTCCCTCTTTAAATTTAGACATTTAGTAGAATGTCATTCCCTTTTAAACAAGAAAAAGAACAACTGTGGACAACCAAAAGTATGTTCTTAGTCAAAGTGATTTGGATTTCATTTAATAGTGTTTTGCACATACTGACAAAAATAAGTTACTAGCTTTTAACAGTGAAAATGTTGAACAGCTAGCTGTATATATTTTTTTAATTTACAGTCTTTTAATGCATATTTAGCAGGAAGAATTTGTACTTTGTATAATACGTAGCCACTCTTATACAGCAGAATTAGAATTGACCCATTACAACCCAAAACAAAATAGCTGGTAGAAGTTACATGTTCTGTGCTAGTAGTTTGCTGGAGTTATAGAAGTACAGACAAATACTTTTTGATTCTGGTCCTCAAATTTGCATTGATGGAGCTCCATTCTGTGGAAATGGATAGGAAGCCAGATGGACTAGCTTAGACCTGCTAAATAAAAACTGTCATTTCACTTGCACACTGTGCTCCATATACGTGTCCCAGCTAACATTTGTTCATTTAAAAATCTCCTGCATCAGACATGGCATGAAACTAAATTGTAGCTTATAAACATAATGTGCGAAGACACCTATAAGCTTTCCTCATTTTGCAAAACATCCTTAATTTTGCCACTTGTTTTTGCCCTGCGCCTCAAAATAATTTTTGATTTTCTTGTAAATCATTGAAGATCGCAGTCAATCAGTGATGTCAGATATTAGAGTTTCATACATATTGTGCAGAAAACATGTGTCAGTACTAAACTGTTCTGTTAAAAATTGCCCTCTGCTGCAAAACTTTTTTTCTATTAACTTTTTACGTATATTAGAATTATGTTTAAAAGTTGTCCTTGCTCCCCTCCCCCCATTATTTTTGGCTTAGTCTAAAATTCTTAAGGAAAGAAGTGAAAAGGTATGGGTACAAACACAGGCATTTCACTGCATAGGTTCATAGGAGGCTATTGGCCCTAGGTCCTTTATAAGCCAAGACATGTTACACCCCTGTTCTCTTATGGACCAAGTTGTATGGTCTATATCTGCAACATGAGTCTATGATCAGTGCCAAATGCCCTTATCCAAGAGGGACATAGGTGACATCCCTGGGGTAAATATATGGTCTCCCATCCAGTTGTCTAAGTTAAGCTTAAGTAGGATCATTGAGGAGCTGTATTTTACATGACCTGGGAGGTTGTACCAGAGGAGTGGCAATGTCTGGGAGATGCATCTGTCTCTCCAGAATGTCCTGTTACTGTCACAGGCTAGGTTAAGATCCCTAGAATAACTGAATTCCAGAATGTCCTGTTACTGTCACAGGCTAGGTTAAGATCCCTAGAATAACTGAATTCCAGAATGTCCTGTTACTGTCACAGGCTAGGTTAAGATCCCTAGAATAACTGAATTCCAGAATGTCCTGTTACTGTCACAGGCTAGGTTAAGATCCTAGAATAACTGAATTCCAGAATGTCCTGTTACTGTCACAGGCTCGGTTAAGATCCCTAGAATAACTGAATCTTATCCCATTTGACTTGCAGATCTGCATCATTTCCATTAGGGTAGTGTCCAGGACTGCTCTGTAGGCCAGGTACAAGATGCAGAGTGCAGTGACAGGGCCATCAATCTGTCCATGTAGGTCATGTGTTGAAGGCCCTGAATTTTCTTGGTGAGAAATCTCTGAGGTGTTTCCAGTTGCTGTAGGTATCTGCTGAGGTACATACAGAAGGGAGCATTGTACTGTATTAGTGATCTGATGAGGGCTGAGTACAAGGGAGGGAAGGTATAACATCCTTAGTTCTAGATGCAGTGCCACTACATACGAGATGTACAATGTTGAAGCAGCATAACACACATGTTACCTGTACAGTTAATTGATTTGAACCCGTTTCTTTGACAGATACTATCCCTGTGGTGTTTGCAGTCAGTGGCAAAGAGTATAGCATGTGTATTATCCTGAGGACCTGCTATATTATTTCTGTCTACTCTACCTATGTGCTTTGCAAGTGAAGACATCCAGAAACATGTAGAAACAAATGTAAGAAAATAATCTGTAAGGAGACAGGAAGGATTAGATTTATAGAAACAGTCATCAACTGCCCTCTGTAATAAAGCTGTGGAAAGTACACATAAGGTGAAAGTGCATGTGGAAACAGCAGGTAAGGTCTAACATAAGTCAGAACAGTGAACACTCTCAAAATAGCCCTGCTGGGGCAGCATGTGGACCAAATCTGTCTGAAGCGCTGTCCACCATTGAACTCAGTGTTGCATAATGTAAAATAGTGCATGCAGTCATTCTTTATAATATTGGTTCGTCTCCACACTGTTGTTCATGTGTTGCCTTCATGTATAATGCCTACTATATGGGGTAGGTACCTTCATGTCTTATTCCTTCCTTCTTTCTTCTCTTCCCTTGCATCCTTGCCCCCAGTGCATTCTGCTCAGCCTCTGGGCTCCAAGTATATTAACACACCAGGGTTTGAAGGTTAACTTACAGGTTGGTCTTTGATAGACTATTGTAAACTCTTATCACAACCTTAAGGCAGTCAGTGAAACTTTTGTGTGTTACTCAGCAAAGAAGAGACTTTTGTTATATTCTATCTACTAACTTATTAATAAGCAACTCTGACATACAACACATTGCATCAAAACAGTGCTTACTACCTTTAAATATTCAGTTTATATTTTATTAAAACTAATGTTCTACAAAGATCAGCTCACTCAGACCTATATCGTCCCTTACTAGTACACTGCTGATTTTTCCATCTTGCTTTCTCCCGAAGAAAAGATGCTTAGTTATTTTCAGTATAATACTGCTGCCATTTCTTAAAGCTTTGCTTCAAACTATGACATTCTTGTAGTTTTGTGTTCTACATTCTTTCGTTGAATGATGTACTTCCAGATGTTTTACTTGCTTTCCATGAAATATGCATACTTCCATATTTAGGTTTTGCTGTGGGTTCCCTTATTTTCAGCTAAAGTAACTCATCTGATGCTGTGTATTTAATTTGTGTTTCAACAGCTTTACTCTGAAAATCAGTTCTTGACATAAATTGGGGGACTTCGACAAAATACATTCATTTTATATAAATGGCACTTGTTTTATAAATGCAACCATTGATATATTGACTAGCATGAATACCACCGTTAGTTGGAATTAACTTGGCAAGTTTGATCCTTGGATTTTTCTTAATGTGTTATAAACTTCCAGCTTGCAGGCCAAAGATAAACTTTTGTTTTTGTCGCTTTGGAAATATTCAGTGCTATTGGCTCTAATAGCGATCTGTTGGAATACTTAAAGGATGAACCTGTACACTGTTTACACAGCATACAAAAAGTAATACATTTTAAACTTTTTCTGCATATATGTTAATACAATGATTCAAAATGCAGAAAAGAACATTGATTTAATTGCCGGTTCATAATTACCAAGCCATTCATTTACAGTATGCAAACAACCATAAAACGGTCATGGAGTTACTTAGATCCTACAGTCTGTAAAATGTATTCTCTTTAGTTTATCTCAAACAAATGCAACCATTTCCTCCAACAGGCATTTTGAAAACAATTTAAAATGATGTAAAACAATACATCCATTACAAGCATAATTTTTTGTGTAGTTGCTTAGGTTTGCATATTATATCCTGTTTCCTTTCTTGGCAACTACTTCCTGAATTGAACGGTGAATAAACTAAAGAAAACAAATTAAACTCAAATGAGGCACAGTAAAAAGTATGCAGTATTGCCATGAAAACTGAAAAGCTTCTTATAACACCCTCTAGTGACCAAATTCAAACAAACTGGTACATTTTAATTGATCAGAGTTCGCAAATTTGTCTGAAAGCATTTTGCAGACTTCTTTCAACAATTGTGCAGAAACTTGCATTTGCAAACCAGTGGAATGTAGCAAAGGTAGATTAATGTAACATATTATACTTCAGTGACTTAATGTCCTTTGTTTCAGCAGTGGTCTCTGTTGTATCCTTGTGAGTAAAATAAATTAAGTAAAATCCTATCCAGACATGTTGTACTGATTAACTTAAAACTGTTCTAGCTGTGAAACAGTATTAATGGAATTTTTAGCCCAGCTGGATATTATTGCAACACAGAAGCCTAGGGATTCGGGCTGCAGAGACTACCAACAGTTTGTAGGGTCTTTATGTTGTTTCTTTGATAGCATTACTTTTTTTTTAAGTTCTTGGAAGCTGAAACTATTACCAAAAGAGGTTTTAAAGACCTAAATCTATGAAAGCACCAATATAACAAAATAACTTTCCTTCATTCTAAATGCTGTAGGCTAAAGTTGGTATTCCTTCAGGTGCAAATGAGAGGCTATGATCGCCAAAATCCCAAAGTCACTTTGGAATAATTTTGGTAGGGCAATTGCTGTTCCATTCACAAAAAAATTATTGACAGTAACATTATAATCAAATAATGTTACTTCAAGACCATATAACCAGTCTGGATAATGACACGTGATTTGTATCCTATATTTTAGATAGTGCAGATATAGTTATTTATTTATTTATTTGACATTTGTTTATTAGAAAAGTCAACTGAGCCAGAAAGAAACTATTTTCAGTGGATGCCTGGGGAGAAAAACTCCAATAATACAAATTGTACATATAACACCTTGGGAACATACCAGTAGTATTGTAATATAGAAAAAATGCAGAGTGGACTAAGATAGTAAAAAGATTTGCTCAATATGTACAATTACATTGCAAACATAGTAAACTTATCAATGCATAAAATGATAGTTATTAGGAAAGATATGATGTAGGATGTAAGGAGAATAAAGAGAGGACAGGTAGAAGGAAACTGAGAAAAACAGAGAGAAGAAATAGAGAAGGAAAAATGGTAAGTCGTAGAAAATTAAGAATTAGGGAAGTTATCAGCCTGATAATAATAATGACAGAATGAAAAATCGAACTTAGTAAGACATTTCAGCATTTGTGGATGTGAAATGAATCTACAGTTTGTAACTTTTTCTGAGTTTTGACCTACGGAAGTGTCTTTTGCATGAATGCAAGTCAGATTCCTGTAATATATATCTAGGCTGAACAGTCAGTAACCCCGAGCAAAGATGTGAGAATAAAAAAGGAAGATTGGTTTGGAAGAAGATCTGTATCTGTCAGATGATACTACTGGTCTGGAACAGACACCCATTCACATAAAACAAAGTTCTTTCCTGTCCATATTCAAGTGCAACTTGGATCTATGGATGAGAAACGGATAATGTGCCACCCAACACTGGCCCCTGCTCTGTTAATGGACAGAGGCAGTACTTAAATGCTTTACCTCATGCATGGTTCCCCTCAAATTACCTATGCTATGATCTCAGTTATTCTCATTAAGAGTAATATATAATTATCGACCATGGGATGAGCAAGGCCAGTATCTGACCAAATAGGATATGTTATTTTGAGCACAGAAAGGGAAATTGCCTAGGCTTAAAATAGCCCACAAGGGCAGCTTAGCCTAGTATTTGCCTATGAAAAATTCTGTGACTGGCCATTGACAGAGAGCACTGAAGCAGAACATGATGCGATCTCTTTTACAAGACTACAGTAACTTTTACAAAACAGCTTCTAAAGCGTTTGGAAATGCATACTCCCCTTGTCAAGATCTATTAAGTCTGCGTAACTAATTCCCTTTGTTTATATGTCATGTTAGTCTTATAGAATTTCTAAAAGGATTTCACTTATAGCAGTTGCAGTGGCCATTGACAGTGGTGTATAAAATAACCCGTGCAAAAACAAACAACAGCAAGTGAATTATCTAAGCATCTAGTATTATCTCCTCCCTTCCGTTAGAATCATAAGTGTTGAAGGAAAACAAATGTTAGTATTCTCCCAAGCACTCCCATTTTTGTCCCAGTGATTCTTTTCATGAACCTTTCAGCTATGCAGCTGTCCCACCGCAAAGCATCAATCCATATCCCTTATATGGTTGTTCCTTGTTTCTGTATGTCACTTTGTCATATTACCTCATCTGAAATTCTGCTTTATGGTATCAGCATCCCTTCATGAAAAAATACTTATTAGGAGTAGATTTGAGCCTTAAATACTGATGACTTAATCTTGTGTAGATTTTTCTTTTTTCTTAGCTTTTACTGAAATCTGGTTTATTTGCTTAAGTTACTTTTGGTTTGTCTCACCACCATGGGATTTCTACCATAATGGGGACACCATCTTTGTTTACACAGCATGGAACAGCAGGAGACTGCTGAGGTATGTAATGTGAACGGGACCCAGTGCCTTTATTTTGATACTGTCTTATGTGTGGGTGTATCTTAGCAGCTTAAGCAGAACGCATGGTTTTCTGTATTTAAAATGTATCTGAAGCCCTTTTCTCTTTATTCAGGCATTTGGAATTGATTTTAGGTTAGTAGATTTTTAGGACTATTTTGTTTGCAAGAATGAAGAACAGTTGACTGTCAACAGTGTGTTACATAACAGTTATTTTGTAAGATATGTAAAGCACAAAATACAGGTATAAATAATGTCCATAAGTCTGTGTTCTAATAAGGAAGAAAGTCCAGTTTCTCTGATAAATTTGGGGCATATGTGTTGAAGATTTCAAAGAATGTCATCTACAACTTATTGAGCCTTTGTGCCTCTGTTAATATAACTTGTACAGAAGGGATAAAATGTGCAATTTCTAGAATTTCTGTGCAAAGAGAAAAATGTTATGTCTTTTACAGTTATGCAAATCCACAGTACTTTACAATTTAGTTGTTCTATTAATGACTCTTCATATTTTCTTGTACTTAATTACTTTGTTTTATTTATTTATTTATTTACTGGCATTTGATTATCGGGAAAGTCCAACTGGGTAGATGCCCATTTTCAGTGGAAGCTCAGCGAGAAAAGCAACAAATATATTGCAAAACATTTTAAGAACAATAATTTTACAATCTTCAAAAATAAAACAAAACATCTGTAGTTGAAATAATTATAACAAATTGGACATAATATAAAAGCATTGGTTAAAAATCGATAAAAGGTATATGACAATCATTTAATATTTAGAGAAATTTTGGGCAATTTGTAGAAAAATTAAAGCTAGGTTAGTCTAATACAAACAGTAATTGCAATATTGAAGTGAGGGAAAAACAGGCTTATGGTATATTTAGACAGAAAGTCAGGGAATATAATTGGATAGCAGTGAAGAAGGGAGAGTAAGGCTGTATAAAGAATAAAAAGGTACTAGTTCACACTTAGAGATTTAATTTATCCTGTTTTTGAGCAAGAAAAAAACAGATTTTAGCTAGGAAGTCTTTCAAAGTGGTTTTGTAAGATGAGAGGAAGGGTATAGACCCCATGGATACAGGTAAGGAGTTCCAGGCCTTGGCACCCTTGTACGAGTATAGACTATGCCCGGCAGATTTGCTAGGTTTGTAGACAGACAGGAGATTTTGGTCAATGGATTACAATGTCCCACTGCAAACATAGTTGTGTAGACTTTTATTTTTAGTGCTGGACAAGCAAATGGATGATGGATAATTTTATAGGTGGTAAGAAGTTGTGTATATGTTAGTTGATGTGGCAATTTTAACCAATTTAGGCTTTTCATTGCTATACAGTGGTGGGTTCTAAAACGGATGTGTGCTGCAAATGTTGCATTTTTTATTGCATTGTTCAAGTTTTAATTCATGTGAAGCCTGGAGGTCAGTAAGGATGGGAGCACCATAAAGAAGACTGGGGAGGAGATGAGTACTGACAAGTGTAGTTTTAGTTGCGTCTTTATAGGTTCATAGGTTCATACTAGGCTATCTGCCCTAGGGCATTTATAAGCCTAGCCAGAATGTGTTTGGCTTTCGCCACCCATTTTAAATTTATTTTGCTATGCCCTTTTTCGAGGTTAGTATACTGTGCCTCTGTCTAACAGTGACACAGAAGTGATACCCGGGGTAAACCTACGATCTCCCATCCACTCATCAAGATTCCTCTTGAAGAGAGTCAATGAGGGACTCTGCCTAACCTGGACTGGGATTTTATTCCAGAGTGAAGGGAGCCTCTGGGTTATGAATCTGTCCCTCCAGCATGTCCTATTTATTTCAGTGCTGAGGTTCAAGTCTCTCGAGCGCGTGGCTCGATGGGATTTGGATTTTCTGAGGTGCAGCATGTCCATTAATTCCGGGTTGGACATTGCTTTATACATCAGGGACAGATCGCCTCTGAGCAGGCAGTATGCCAGAGTAGAGCTGGAGTTTCTTTAACCGGGCAGCATATGGCATCTGTTTGAGCCCTTTGATCCTCTTGGTGAGGTACTTTTGGGGTCTTTCCAGTTGCTGCAGGTGTCTGGTAAGGTACATCCCAAAAGGGGCATTGTACTCAATTATGGGCCTGATGAGGGATGAGTAAAGAGGCACAATGACCTCCCCTGATCTAGATGTGAATCCCTTCATGATTAGGTGGGCTATATAAAATGTTTTTCTAACCACTTTGGCCATGTGGTTGTCAAATGAGAGATTGCTATCAACTTGGGTCCCCAGGTCCCTAATTACTACTTCTGTACTTAATGGATTACCACCTATGTGGTAATTTGTGGGCACTTTGTTTTTGCCAAAGGGGATGACTATACACTTTTTGGCGTTTAGCTTGAGGCCATGGCTCTGGCACCAGTTGTGTGTTTCTATGAGGCCCTTTTGGAGGATGCTTGTGTCGGCTGGAGAGTTGATTATGGTGCCCAGTTTGCAGTCATCTGCAAACTTGGTCAGCCACAGTCCTTCCATGTTGGCCTGTACCTCCGAGAAATATATACCGAACAAGAGAGGTCCCAGGACTTTGTGAGAGTTTTTGGCTCTGTAAATCATCCCTAGCTTTTGATGAGTTTTCCTTATGCAATTTTGTATGTGCAGGTCAAATGTAAGCTTATTATCCACTATCACCCCTAATAATTTGCTATGAGAAGTGACTTCAGTGGTTCTATTATTGAGATAGGACTTCAAATTTAGTTTTTTTCATGAGAGAGGGATTTGTGGAAAAATAATTTGGTCTTTTTTTGGATTGAGTATGAGTTGTGAGTTAGGAAGCCATGTTTCAGTGGCTGTTAAAGCTTCCTGAGTAATCTTTTTGAGGTGTACCATGTCATATGTGCAAATGAGAATGGAGTCATCTGCATATTGTATATGGGTGGCCTGTTGTATGGAAGTATAGAGGGTGTTGGTGAAAAGGTTAAGGAGTATGGGACCAAGGATAAAGCCTTGTGGTAGCTGGGAGGGAAGGAGAGAGCATGGAGTGTCCTTTTACTGACTGAAGCATATTGTACCGGTAGCTTTTGAACCACAGAAGGGTGGGCTGAGAGATACCTAGTGAGGAAATTTGAAGTAAAACTTTGCTGTGACAAACTGTATCAAAGTCTTTAAACAGGTATAGAAATAAGGAAGAGACTAGTTTGCCATTATCTCTGGCTTTATTGACTGCATAGGTTAGAAGGGCAGTGCTAGTACTAAGGGAAGGAAGGATGCCATGCTGTGTAGGGGATAGGAGTTCTTCTTGGAATAGATAGTGTAGCAATCATTTTTCAATAAATTTTTAAAGTATTTTGGTGAGGGGAGATGAGACTGCTATAGGTCTAAAGTTGTTAATGCCTGCTGAATTTCTTCTTTTGTTCAGAGGGATAATGTGTGACTTCTTCCAGAGAGAGGAAACATAGCATTCTTGGTTAGACCTATTTATAAGTATTGGGACAGGACAGGCAGTGCTATTGGCTGCTCTTTTATGTACTCATTTGGAAGGTCATCAGCTGAAGAAGAGCATGGTTTAAATTTGTTTAACAGTAGTTTTATGTAGGATGTGGGCACACTTTTGAAGGTGAAAGTGGATGTGGTGAGATGTGATTATTGGGCAGGGTTGGGCTTAGATGTTCAGGTATCCTTAGTTAGATAATGCTATATTATCTATTATGTAGGAGTTGAACTGTATTGCAGTTTTGAGTGGTTAGTTATCTCGCGAGGTGTTTGGGTTGAATTTTTGGCCATGATGTAGGATTTCTTTAATGGATGTCCAACATTTTTTAGAGTTGTGTTTAGTATTATTCTGAAAAGTTATTATAGCATAGTTATTTGTCTTCATTTATTTGCTTTTTAGTATGATTTTGAAGCATTCTGAAATTTCCAGAGTATTTTATATTCTTGCCATGCTTTTCTCTATCTTGCATTAGCATTCTGCTCTTTTTGGATGGCCAAATTATGTTATTTGTTTTAGTCTATTCTTTCTAGGAGGTGCAAAGATATTTAGAAAAGTTGTATTGAATTCAATTACAGCATCATTTAAGGGGAGGATTTTTAGGAAATTCCTGTTAATATATGATAGTGTAGTAATGAACATTTCTGAGTTAAACTTGGAAAGGTTGTGTGTTATTTCATAAATATGCTAGTATGTTTTACTTAGATGTGTGAGATGTCTGGTCATATAGATTGGGAGATGATTACTGACAGAGACTGACACTGTACCTGTGTTGAAGTATTTGCTAGGGTCTGATACTAGAATCCAGTCTAATAGAGAATTTGATGTCTAGCTATAATGTGTGGGGCTGTTGATTAGTTGTGTGAAACCATACAAGTTGATGCTAGATGTAGAGGAATTAAAGTTTATGTCCAAGCATTGACATTCACATCACCTAGTAGTATTTCTTCTAGTGTAAATGCCACGGATATCCGATGTAGGGTAACTTCCAGTATAGCAGCACTGTCTCCAGAAGGGATGTAAAGGACAGTAGTACATATTTGTGTATAATCTACATGAGGGATGTAAAGGACAGGAGTACATATTTGAGTATAATCTACATGAGGGATGTAAAGGACAGTAGTACATATTTGTGTATAATCTACATGAGGGATATAAAGGACAGTAGTACATATTTGTTTATAATCTACACGAGGGATATAAAGGACAGTAGTACATATTTGTGTATAATCTACATGAGGGATGTAAAGGACAGGAGTACATATTTGAGTATAATCTACATGAGGGATGTAAAGGACAGTAGTACATATTTGTGTATAATCTACATGAGGGATATAAAGGACAGTAGTACATATTTGTTTATAATCTACATGAGGGATATAAAGGACAGTAGTACATATTTTTGTATAATCTACATGAGGGATATAAAGGACAGTAGTACATATTTGTGTATAATCTACATGAGGGATGTAAAGGACAGAAGTACATATTTGTGTATAATCTACATGAGGGATATAAAGGACAGTAGTACATATTTGTGTATAATCTACATGAGGGATATAAAGGACATGAGTACATATTTGTGTATAATCTACAGGAGGGATATAAAGGACAGTAGTACATATTTGTGTATAATCTACATGAGGGATATAAAGGACAGTAGTACATATTTGTGTATAATCTACATGAGGGGTATAAAGGACAGTAGTACATATTTGTGTATAATCTACATGAGGGATGTAAAGGACAGTAGTACATATTTGTGTATAATCTACATGAGGGATATAAAGGACAGTAGTACATATTTGTGTATAATCTACATGAGGGATATAAAGGACAGTAGTACATATTTGTGTATAATCTACATGAGGGATGTAAAGGACAGTAGTACATATTTGTGTATAATCTACATGAGGGATATAAAGGACAGTAGTACATATTTGTGTATAATCTACATGAGGGATATAAAGGACAGTAGTACATATTTGTGTATAATCTACATGAAGGATATAAAGGACAGTAGTACATATTTGTGTATAATCTACATGAGGGATATAAAGGACAGTAGTACATATTTGTGTATAATCTACATGAGGGATATAAAGGACAGTAGTACATATTTGTGTATAATCTACATGAGGGATGTAAAGGACAGTAGTACATATTTGTGTATAATCTACATGAGGGATATAAAGGACAGTAGTACATATTTGTGTATAATCTACATGAGGGATGTAAAGGACAGGAGTACATATTTGTGTATAATCTACATGAGGGATGCAAAGGACAGGAGTACATATTTGTGTATAATCTACTTGAGGGATATAAAGGACAGTACTACATATTTGTGTATAATCTACAGGAGGGATATAAAGGACAGTAGTGCATATTTGTGTATAATCTACATGAGGGATATAAAGGACAGGAGTACATATTTGTGTATAATCTACATGAGGGATATAAAGGACAGTAGTACATATTTGTGTATAATCTACATGAGGGATATAAAGGACAGTAGTACATATTTGTGTATAATCTACATGAGGGATATAAAGGACAATAGTACATATTTGTGTATAATCTACATGAGGGATATAAAGGACAGTAGTACATATTTGTGTATAATCTACATGAGGGATATAAAGGACAGTAGTACATATTTGTGTATAATCTACATGAGGGATATAAAGGACAGTAGTACATATTTGTGTATAATCTACATGAGGGATATAAAGGACAGTAGTACATATTTGTTTATAATCTACATGAGGGATGTAAAGGACAGGAGTACATATTTGTGTATAATCTACATGAGGGATGTAAAGGACAGTAGTACATATTTGTGTATAATCTACATGAGGGATGTAAAGGATGCTAGTACATATTTGTGTATAATCTACATGAGGATATAAAGGACAGTAGTACATATTTGTTTATAATCTACATGAGGGATGTAAAGGACAGGAGTACATATTTGTGTATAATCTACATGAGGGATATAAAGGACAGTAGTACATATTTGTGTATAATCTACATGAGGGATATAAAGGACAGTAGTACATATTTGTGTATAATCTACATGAGGGATGTAAAGGACAGTAGTACATATTTGTGTATAATCTACATGAGGGATGTAAAGGATGGTAGTACATATTTGTGTATAATCTACATGAGGGATATAAAGGACAGTAGTACATATTTGTGTATAATCTACATGAGGGATATAAAGGACAGTAGTACATATTTGTTTATAATCTACATGAGGGATGTAAAGGACAGGAGTACATATTTGTGTATAATCTACATGAGGGATATAAAGGGCAGTAGTACATATTTGTTTATAATCTACATGAGGGATATAAAGGGCAGTAGTACATATTTGTGTATAATCTACATGAGGGATATAAAGGACAGTAGTACATGTTTGTGTATAATCTACATGAGGGATATAAAGGACAGGAGTACATATTTGTGTATAATCTACATGAGGGATGTAAAGGACAGTAGTACATATTTCTGTATAATCTACATGAGGGATATAAAGGACAGTAGTACATATTTGTTTATAATCTACATGAGGGATGTAAAGGACAGGAGTACATATTTGTGTATAATCTACATGAGGGATATAAAGGACAGTAGTACATATTTGTGTATAATCTACATGAGGGATATAAAGGACAGTAGTACATATTTGTGTATAATCTACATGAGGGATATAAAGGACAGTAGTACATATTTGTTTATAATCTACATGAGGGATGTAAAGGACAGTAGTACATATTTGTGTATAATCTACATGAGGGATGTAAAGGACAGTAGTACATATTTGTGTATAATCTACATGAGGGATATAAAGGACAGGAGTACATATTTGTGTATAATCTACATCAGGGATATAAAGGACAGTAGTACATATTTGTGTATAATCTACATGAGGGATATAAAGGACAGTAGTACATATTTGTGTATAATCTACATGAGGGATATAAAGGACAGTAGTACATATTTGTGTATAATCTACATGAGGGATGTAAAGGACAGTAGTACATATTTGTGTATAATCTACATGAGGGATGTAAAGGACAGTAGTACATATTTGTGTATAATCTACATGAGGGATGTAAAGGACAGTAGTACATATTTGTGTATAATCTACATGAGGGATATAAAGGACAGTAGTACATATTTGTGTATAATCTACATGAGGGATGTAAAGGACAGTAGTACATATTTGTGTATAATCTACATGAGGGATATAAAGGACAGTAGTACATATTTGTGTATAATCTACATGAGGGATATAAAGGACAGTAGTACATATTTGTGTATAATCTACATGAGGGATATAAAGGACAGTAGTACATATTTGTGTATAATCTACATGAGGGATATAAAGGACAGTAGTACATATTTGTGTGTAATCTACATGAGGGATATAAAGGACAGTAGTACATATTTGTGTATAATCTACATGAGGGATATAAAGGACAGTAGTACATATTTGTGTATAATCTACATGAGGGATATAAAGGACAGTAGTACATATTTGTGTATAATCTACATGAGGGATGTAAAGGACAGTAGTACATATTTGTGTATAACCTACATGAGGGATATAAAGGACAGTAGTACATATTTGTGTATAATCTACATGAGGGATATAAAGGACAGTAGTACATATTTGTGTATAATCTACATGAGGGATGTAAAGGACAGTAGTACATATTTGTGTATAATGTACATGAGGGATGTAAAGGACAGTAGTACATATTTGTGTATAATCTACATGAGGGATATAAAGGACAGTAGTACATATTTGTGTATAATCTACAGGAGGGATATAAAGGACAGTAGTACATATTTGTGTATAATCTACATGAGGGATATAAAGGACAGTAGTACATATTTGTTTATAATTTACATGAGGGATATAAAGGACAGTAGTACATATTTGTGTATAATCTACATGAGGGATGTAAAGGACAGTAGTACATATTTGTTTATAATCTACATGAGGGATGTAAAGGACAGGAGTACATATTTGTGTATAATCTACATGAGGGATGTAAAGGACAGTAGTACATATTTGTGTATAATCTACATGAGGGATGTAAAGGATGGTAGTACATATTTGTGTATAATCTACATGAGGGATATAAAGGACAGTAGTACATATTTGTGTATAATCTACATGAGGGATATAAAGGACAGGAGTACATATTTGTGTATAATCTACATGAGGGATGTAAAGGACAGGAGTACATATTTGTGTATAATCTACATGAGTGATATAAAGGACAGTAGTACATATTTGTGTATAATCTACATGAGGGATGTAAAGGACAGGAGTACATATTTGTGTATAATCTACATGAGGGATATAAAGGACAGGAGTACATATTTGTGTATAATCTACATGAGGGATGCAAAGGACAGGAGTACATATTTGTGTATAATCTACATGAGGGATATAAAGGACATTAGTACATATTTGTGTATAATCTACATGAGGGATATAAAGGACAGGAGTACATATTTGTATATAATCTACATGAGGGATGCAAAGGACAGGAGTACATATTTGTGTATAATCTACATGAGGGATATAAAGGACAGTAGTACATATTTGTGTATAATCTACAGGAGGGATATAAAGGACAGTAGTGCATATTTGTGTATAATCTACATGAGGGATATAAAGGACAGGAGTACATATTTGTGTATAATCTACATGAGGGATGTAAAGGACAGGAGTACATATTTGTGTATAATCTACATGAGGGATGTAAAGGACAGTAGTACATATTTGTGTATAATCTACATGAGGGATATAAAGGACAGTAATACATATTTGTGTATAATCTACATGAGGGATATAAAGGACAGTAGTACATATTTGTGTATAATCTACATGAGGGATATAAAGGACAGGAGTACATATTTGTGTATAATCTACATGAGGGATATAAAGGGCGATAGTACATATTTGTTTATAATCTACATGAGGGATATAAAGGACAGTAGTACATATTTGTGTATAATCTACATGAGGGATGTAAAGGACAGGAGTACATATTTGTGTATAATCTACATGAGGGATATAAAGGACAGTAGTACATATTTGTGTATAATCTACATGAGGGATATTAAGGACATGAGTACATATTTGTGTATAATCTACATGAGGGATATAAAGGACATGAGTACATATTTGTGTATAATCTACATGAGGGATATAAAGGACAGTAGTACATATTTTTGTATAATCTACATGAGGGATGTAAAGGACAGTAGTACATATTTGTGTATAATCTACATGAGGGATGTAAAGGACAGTAGTACATATTTGTGTATAATCTACATGAGGTATATAAAGGACAGTAGTACATATTTGTGTATAATCTACATGAGGGATATAAAGGACAGTAGTACATATTTGTGTATAATCTACATGAGGGATATAAAGGACAGTAGTACATATTTGTTTATAATCTACATGAGGGATATAAAGGACAGTAGTACATATTTGTGTATAATCTACATGAGGGATGTAAAGGACAGTAGTACATATTTGTGTATAATCTACATGAGGGATGTAAAGGACAGTAGTACATATTTGTGTATAATCTACATGAGGGATGTAAAGGACAGTAGTACATATTTGTGTATAATCTACATGAGGGATATAAAGGACAGTAGTACATATTTGTGTATAATCTACATGAGGGATATAAAGGACAGGAGTACATATTTGTGTATAATCTACATGAGGGATGTAAAGGACAGTAGTACATATTTGTGTATAATCTACATGAGGGATATAAAGGACAGTAGTACATATTTGTGTATAATCTACATGAGGGATATAAAGGACAGTAGTACATATTTGTGTATAATCTACATGAGGGATATAAAGGACAGTAGTACATATTTGTGTATAATCTACCTGAGGGATGTAAAGGACAGTAGTACATATTTGTGTATAATCTACATGAGGGATATAAAGGACAGTAGTACATATTTGTGTATAATCTACATGAGGGATATAAAGAACAGGAGTACATATTTGTGTATAATCTACATGAGGGATATAAAGGACAGTAGTACATATTTGTGTATAATCTACATGAGGGATGTAAAGGACAGGAGTACACATTTGTGTATAATTGTTTATATTTGTTTATAATTGTTTATATTTGTTTATAATTGTTTATAATTGTTTATATTTGTTTATATTTGTTTATAATTGTTTATATTTGTTTATATTTGTTTATAATTATTTATAATTGTTTATATTTGTTTATAATTGTTTATATTTGTTTATATTTGTTTATATTTGTTTATAACTGTTAATTTTGAGGAAAGCAATAAGAAGCTCTGCTGAACTGAATTTTGGTGTTGGTTTGCTGTAAGCGGAAATGTGGTAGGTTTTGCGAAATATTAAAGTATTACCACCATCTTTCCTCTTTATATAGTCGTTACGAATGATATTATAGCAAGAGGGTATAACTTCAGAGTCATTTTTTCTGGGTTTAAGCCAAGTTTCACTTACAGAGAGAACATCAGGCTTATGTTCGGTAATCCAAGCATGTAGTTCAGCAATTTTATTTGTTATACTTCTAAATTATTGCAGAAAAAATTTTGGGGACTGGCTCCTGATGGGTTATAAAGTGTGTGGGAGAGAATTATCTTTGTATTCATTGTGATGAAACCAGGATTAGGGTGTATATCTCTTCCCAGAAGAATTTTAGTTGTTGTTGGTCTTTCGGCTTTTAGGGGTCGCCACAGCGGAACTCCAGTCCGCTAATGATTGGCAGTTGGTTTTCATGGTGTCGAGTTGCCAGCCCGACGCCCAACCTTCAACGAAGGCACGCCCATTCAACGCATGTCTTTCAAATGCCCACTCGACCGCGGGAAGGACATGCAAACTCCACACAGAAGGCACTCCCCACACACCAGCCGAGATACATAGCATGTTTTTTGAGTGGTTGCTTGCACTTAACTTTGTCTTAGTTTGACTTGAAGTGCAGTTAATCAGCCTATATTTGGGATAAAGGATAGGGGCAATATTAAGTAGGGTTGGTACAATTTGTATGAAAAGTGTAAAGAGTAAGTATGGATAGGTAGTTTGGACAGAGTTTGAGAGATGTTGTGATTTATTTTTGAGTATGGTAGGTTCATAGATGTTTACTAGGCTAACGACCACAAGGGCCTTTTTAAGCCTAGCCATGCATCCCAAATCTCTAACAAGTTCTGGTATCCTTCATAAGTGTAAGCATGGACGTGGGATTTGAAGCATTTACAGGTTACCTGTTTGCACTAGAGACATAGGTGCCAAACCAGGGATGAATTTCCAGTTTCCCATCCAATTGTCCAAGTTGCAGTTGAATTGGAGGATGAAAGATGGGCACAGTAGGAGGCCAATTTATAACTGAGATCAGTCAGTGTATAGTCATAACAAAGCAACTAACAAACACATGCAAGTGATAGTCGTCATAAAGCAACTAACAAACACATGCAAGTGACAGTCATAACAAAGCAAGTGATAGTCATAACAAAGCAACTAACAAACGCATGCAAGTGATAGTCATAACAAAGCAACTAACAAACGCATGCAAGTGATAGTTATAAAGCAACTAAAACTCATGCAAGTGATAGTCATAACAAAGCAACTAACAAACACGTGCAACTGATAGTCATAACAAAGCAACTAACAAACATATGCCAAGTGATAATCATAACAAAGCAACTAACAAACACGTGCAACTGATAGTCATAACAAAGCAACTAACAAACACATGCAAGTGATAGTCAACAAAGCAACTAACAAACACATGCAAGTGATAGTCATAACAAAGCAACTAACAAACACGTGCAACTGATAGTCATAACAAAGCAACTAACAAACACATGCAAGTGATAGTCAACAAAGCAACTAACAAACACATGCAAGTGATAGTCAACAAAGCAACTAACAAACACATGCAAGTGATAGTCAACAAAGCAACTAACAAACACATGCAAGTGATAGTCATAACAAAGCAACTAACAAATGCATGCAAGTGATAGTTATAAAGCAACTAAAACTCATGCAAGTGATAGTCATAACAAAGCAACTAACAAACACGTGAAACTGATGGTCATAACAAAGCAACTAACAAACACATGCCAAGTGACAGTCATAACAAAGCAAGTGATAGTCATAACAAAGCAACTAACAAACACATGCAAGTGATAGTCATAACAAAGCAACTAACAAACGCATGCCAAGTGATAGTCATAACAAAGCAACTAACAAACACGTGCAACTGATAGTCATAAAGCAACTAACAAACACATGCAAGTCATGAAGCAACTAAACGCATGCAAGTGATAGTCATAACAAAGCAACTAACAAACACATACAAGTGATAATCATAACAAAGCAACTAACAAACACGTGCAACTGATGGTCATAACAAAGCAACTAACAAACACGTGCAACTGATAGTCATAACAAAGCAGCAACTAACAAACACGTGCAAGTGAAGCAGATTGTCTTACATTTCCTGAGACTAAATAACTGGCATATGCAGTATAATCCACTGGTCAGAACAGTGGCCAACTTGGGAAGGGGTCCTTTCTACCACAAAGGCATTAATTGTACCCAGTGTCATTCATTTTCTTTCAGGTAAAGCGTAGCTGCATACTTCTCAACTGTACAGATTTTCACAGAATGTCCAGATTTTTGACTCATGTTTTTGGTCTATTCCTCATACAATTTGTGATTTTCTGGCAAATCGGTGGGATAATCTGAGGATTGAAGTCACTAAATAATGAAACACATTGAAGTTTCAGACTTCAAAACCTTAAGAAAATGTATGTTAACACAAACCCTGTTACTCTAGCAACTTTCTAAGTTTATAAGAGCAATATTTAAAATCTGTCCATATTTTTGGGCCTTTGTACCCCCATTTTGTCAGACTTTGTCCTGGTTTCTTACAATAAGAGGTTGAGAGGTATGTGATAGCTGTACTTTCCATAACAAGTTGTTAGTTTATATTTGTTGTCCATAGTGACACTCCAAGTGGACTTTTAGTTTAGACAACTCTCAGGTCTTAAGTTTGCTTTTATTGGGAAAAAATTAGCTTTATAGTTTTGGTTATTTTCCCTTTAGTAAAAGTTTATATTTGCTTCAAAACAATTGAGCCTCTGGTTGTTTTATTCCCCAGCACATTAGACCAAGTGGCATCAAGATGTCACATTGCTTTGTTCATAATTATTTGGCTTTACTTTACACACTTGTGGTCATGAAGCCATCACAAGAATGTGTTGCTGTTCATCCCCTTCTTATTCACATGTTCACCTAGAGCTGTTTGAATTTGCATATCATGTCTATGTAAAGAGATGGGCACCAAAAGTGGATCTTTGTGGCCAGTCACTGGTGCATTACCTTTGTGGGCATTCTGACATGCTCCTGTCCTGGGGTGAAGTAACTCCATGAAGAAAATCCATCATTCCTCTTGACTATACCAGGGTTTCTTGTTTGTCATCTCAACTACAGTGGGACCTAAACTCCTTTTGTACTGTGGAAGGTGAATATGAATGCAAGGTCCACCTTTAACAAGTATGGGATTATTTTGGAATTTGTGTGGAGTGTTGACCTGACATTCCTCCCTTTTTTTTGTTATTCATTTACATAAATCATGCAGAATTGGGATTTTTTTCCATTTTTGGGCAGCGCAGTGGTTAATGTTGTTGCCTCACAGCAAGAGGCTGCCTGGTTCGATTCTCAGCTGGTGTGCCTTCTGTGCAGAGTCTGCATGTCCTCCCTGCATTTACATGAGTTTCCTCCAGGTATTATGATTTCCTCCCACATTCCAAATATATACGTCTAGAGCATTTCTCCCCAGGCCTCCTCTGAAAATAGGCTCTGTCCTAGTCAGACCTTCCTGGTCAACAAATGTTAAATAAATAAATAAAATAAATAAATTTTTTTCTGAAACTGTTTTTAGCTGAGGAATATGGACAATAAGAGTACCGACTCTCGTGTTTAATTTATACAAAAAAAGTTTTTTTGGATCTTGTATAAAAATATGTTGGTATTAATGAAAGTGGTTAGTGCAATTACAAGGTTTTATTTATTGTGTTTTTCACAATTGCTTTGTCAGTATTAACTGACACCTCATTTGTCGATTCTGCTAAATGACATGAAATCAATATAATATGTTGCAAGCAAATCCAGAGAAATAGCCAGTGACCTAAATAATTTTATAGAACAATTAATTTAGATGACCCATAGTGTTCTGGAAATGAGGTGAATGAATGCAAAATAAAGTTATGGTACTCAACTATATTTAGGGCAAGCATAGAGGTAGCTTGAGAGGAAATGAGATATGAGGTTTTATGTAGGAAACTTTATGGCAGTACAACCTGGAACCAATAACATGAAATACCATCAGCTTGAAAAGTACAGAGCAAGAAAAGGACTTTGGATGACAGTGACTACAAATAAAAAAATCAAATTAGAAAATTACAATAGACCTCTATAGACTCAGTACAACTAACATTTTTTACATTGCATTTCACAAAATAGTTTACAAATATATAGATATATTGTGCACTCAAACTGCAAAGAGAATTAGATGCTGTATGTCAGACCTAACAAAGTATTAGCATACAATTAATTCATAAAATAAAGCATTTATAACTTCATGTAAAGTAATGTGACAACAGAAGGAGAAGGTTCAATAGTATTTGGAATAAAAATCAACTTAGGAGGAGTGCTAATGTACCATAATCTGTAGCATGTTTGAAAACTGTTTATACATGAATAACATATAATTTATCATAAAATTATAAATTAAAATGAAACTATGCAAAAGCTTGTAAAATCAGTTGCTTTGAATAGTGATAATCGAATTCTAAGTTTGCAATCGGTCAGTTATTCAAGATCACAGAATATAAATGGTTCTGAAACAATGGATTCTATAAAGATTTCAAAGAAATTGTTTTCCTTAATCGTTTCCACCATGAAAGTGAAGACAGAAGAAGTCAGCAAGTTTTTATGAGTTAATTAAATATTGACATTACTTTAATTATTATAATTGTCACTTTGAAGAGCATGATCTGCAGGCCAAGCTACACGTCTCCTCAAATTACTGACATTTATTTATCCTTTGTTAAGCAGATTATCCTTCCCCCCCGTTCAGTGGCCTCTTTTCAAGGGTGACCCAAGGAGGTATTTACAGTTGACTAATAATGACACGAAGAAGCCATGTTATGCGGTTCCAAACCACGTGGTATCAAGCCCCTCCTCCCTCCAATGGCTGTCATAAATATTTGCTGTCAAGGTGATAAATCACCTAATCAGAAATAAATTGTCAGCTGGAGTTAACTACACATCTATTATTTGACTGCAGTTAGAGCATTGTGTCTATTTTTGGCACGAATACAGAAAATAGTTGGGCTATAAGAGAGTGCAGTGACACACAAGTAACATAAACATGGGACTTGTAAATTAAGAATATGAGGAAAGGGTGAAAGGCTTGACCATTGTCCTCCATGTATAAATTTTAGTCTAGATTATTAGAAAGTAGTTTTCACAGTAAGGATAGATGGCTAAAACATACTTCAAGAGGGAACCATGGACTTAAAGACCACAAATGTCTTCAGTGGTATCTGGGTCAAGCAGTCCCAGTATGCAATATGACATAAAGCATAGATAAGTGCTATTTGTCACCAGACAGCAAATCAAACTGAATATTAACACAACCTTTGGTTACACTTTATTTTAGTATTATATATAAGGTTTTAGTTATCTCATTTTTAATGCTTTGCTTTAGAAACTGTTGTTGTATCTTTCGGCTTTTCCCGGTTAGGGGTCGCCACAGCGGAACTCCGGTCCGCTAATGATTGGCAGTAGATTTTAACATACCGAGTTGCCAGCTCTGACGCACAGCCTTCAATGAAGGTACGCCCATTCACGCATGTCTCCACACAGAAGACGCTTTAGCTGAGAATCGAACAGGACAACGTCTTTCTGTGAGGCGACAATGCTATCGCAGCACCACCACCGCAGCCTTTTGCTTTAGAAACTGTAATGAACAGATATCTGATACAAGTAGTTCTTTTACCAAATGTCTTTCTGGCTTACATGTCTAAATGTTTGAGAGAGCTTGTTAGTGTGGAAAATTTTCATACCCTTATGTTACAAAGTAATGACACTGCAAAATGTATTGTAAATTTTTGTTTAAATTTAAGTAGGCTTGTTTCTGATAGTTATTTAATATTCCATTTACTGTATGAGTTTCAATAAAAAGTTGTTCTAAAGATCAGTAGAGATGTTAACGCCATCATATTACCTAGTCAGAAAATTGTAGTCTGACAAAATATTAAATGGGAAGCAAACCATGTCATATTACCTAGTCATAAAATTGTAGTCTGATACAAAATATTAAATGGGAAGCAAAGCAAACCATGCAATCAGTCAAGCACAGTGTAATTTATTTATTTATTTTTTTATTTTACATTTGTTAACCAGGATGGTCCGACTGGACAAGGTCCATTTACAGCGGAGGCCCGGGGAGAAAAGCTCCAAATTAATTAATACAGTGAACTAGAGATAATTATACAGAATATATAAAATACTCATAGAACTTTGTATTTGAACTTGAGAGCAGTACACAAAGAAAATCATATCAACATTTTTAGCAGTAGACAAATAAGTTAGTGATACAAACGTATCCAGGCAAAGATCAATACGACATTACTATATGTCGAGAGAATACATTTGTTACTTTCATGTTTTTTGATGGCCTATGTAATTGGAAGTAATGGATAAGATCTAGGTAGTGCTTATTATTCTTATATGCCACATGGGACATAGCCAGGAGCTAATAAGATGGGCCTTAAGGGAGTGCTTGAATTGTTTGGTGTTTGATGCTGCAGTTACTGAGGGAGAGAGATTGTTCCAATTTTTTGCTATACGGTGAGAAAATAGAGATTTACCTGCTGTGTTATTGGCTGTCGAGAAGGATAGGAGTGATTTGTTGGCAGAGCGGAGTGATCGATTTGGAATGTAGTTACTTATTAGTTCCTTTAGTGATGGAGTACTGTCAGGATATTTTAGGATGTTATAGGCTATGACAGGATATTTTAGGATGTTATAGGCTATGACTAGTTGGTGATAGGTTAATAACTGTGGGAGTTCAAGCCACTGAAGTTACCTAAGAGGTATACAATGGTGTGTTCTAAAGAGGGAATTTTTTGCAAACTTGGCAATGCTGTTATAGCACGACGCAAGTTTGTCTAGATCAGTTTTTCTAAAATAGGTAAGAATAGGCGCTGCATACGTTAGTGTGGAAAGAAGGTGGGTTTGAGCTAGGGTGACCTGAGCTTGATCTGATGGAAAGTGTTTTTGTCTGTATAGGGACCCCATTTTTTTCTGTACCTTTTTAATAGCTTGGGAGATATGGATATCAAAGTGTAAGTTATCTATTTCGACATGCCCAGCAGCTGGGTGTGAACAGAGGATGTGTTGACAGTTCCATTACTGGAGAGAATGGAGAAAGAGAGTGGAGTGTTTTTTGATTTGTTTGGGGTAAACAAAAGTAGTGTTGTTTTGTTGGGATTTAGTATAAGTTGAATATTTGTGATCCACATTTCCACTGAGCTGAAAGATTCTTGGGCAAGATGTAGGGTGGTGAGAGTTGGGGCAGAGCAGATCAGGGTGGGGTCAACTGCATACTGTATGAGTGAGGCCTGGAGAGTAGAGGTATGCAGGTTATTGGTAAAGAGAGAGAAGAGGAATGGTCCCAGTATGGAGCCTTGAGATACACCAGTGGAAGTTGGGAGTAAAGGTGATGGGACACTGGGACAGCTTGTTGACAGTCAGTCAGATAGATAGTTTTTAAACCATGCAACAGTGTCAGGGGCAAAGGATAAAGAGGTAAGAGTATCTATTAGTATGGAGTGGGAAACCATGTTGAATACCTTATGTCAAGGAATATAGAGGATACAAACCTGTTGTTATTTCTATGTTGGTTAACCAGGTTTGTGAAGGAGAGGACGACTGAGGTTGTGCTATGGTGTGGGCGGAAACCGTGTTGTATAATGGAAAATAGGTTGTTAGAGTCTAAGAAATGCATGACCTGGGAGTGTATGCATTTCTCAAGTATTTTTGATAAAGGGGAGAGAATGGCTATGGGGCAATAGTTAGAGAAGTCATAGGAACTCCCACCCTTATGAAGGGGAATAATGTAAGAAATTTTCCATAGTTGAGGGATACGGGATTCCTGTATGGAGCGGTTGATTATGATTGAGACTGGGTAGAAAAGGGAGTCTGCAGCCAGCTTTAGGAAATGAGCAGAAATGCCATCTGCTGCAAGAAGAATGGGTTTAAGCTTTGAGAGGTATTTTCTTATTGTGGAGGCTGGGACAGGTGAGAATGAAAAGGGCAGTGAGTTGTTGGGGGTGTTGGTGAGCATGAGTAGCTATTTTTGGGCAGTTGAGTAGATAATGATTTAATGGATTCAGTGAAGGCTATATCGCTATCTGTTTTTGTAGTGGTGGAGGTGGGAGCTGGTGTAAAGGTTTTGCCAGGTTTAAGGATGGAGTTTATTGCGTGCCAGAACTTTTGGGGGTTATTGGAGTGTGTTCCAGGCCTTATCTAGGGTTTTTAATAGGGCCCTAGTGGACTTGGTAAGCCATGGAGCATAGTTTTGCTTGGCTCTAACTCTCCTTACTGGGGCAACTGAGTCAAGGATCTTAATAAGACTGTTAACATCGTCCACTGCTTGGTCTAGATCAAGGCTGCGTAGTGGTTGCCAGTTACATTTTTTAACATAATGTAGAGTTCTAGAGGGCTAACATTGTGGTCACTTCGGACTTGTCTATAGACTTTAGGTTTTGGAATGTTAGTGTGTCTCCGTAGGAGGACGGTAGGAAGATAATCACTTAGTCCGTCTGGTAGATTACCTACTTGGTAATTATTTACTGGGTAGTGAACTAATGTCCAGTCTAGTATTGATTCTTTATGGGATTTTTTGTCAACTCCTGTAGGTTCTTGAATGAGTTGGGAGAAGCCATATGTGGTTAGTGGGGTTTTTAGAGTTGCAGGCTAGCCAGTCAGTGTTTAGGTCACCTAATACAATTGTCTCCTGTGGGAGATTATCTTTTGACCATTGTAGAATATCCTCAATTATAGGAGACTTATTACCTGGAGGGATGTATGCGCATAGAATATTGATGCTGTTTTTCTTGTTTAACAGTAGCACAGAGCCTAATATTTCAATGGTATGAAATTTAGGTAGTGGGGTTAGTAGAGGTTGGAGAGAGATTGTATTTTTATATATAATTGCAATGCCTACACCCTTTTTTTCATGTACTGTCTAGCCGAAGGATATTATATCCTGGAGGGAAGATTTCTTCATTTTGTGTGTTAGGTTGTAGCCAGGTTTCTGTTATGGTAAGAATGTCGGGCGAATAGTGAGTTATGAATGCGTGTAAGTTAGGAAGTTTGTTTGATATGCTACGAGAGTTTAGGTTTATGATGAGAAGATCTGCAGTGTGTTTGTTTGGAGGTATGGTGTTGTTTGGTCCTGGGTTAGGATGGATATCCGCAGAGGTAAGGAGGTATTTATTTTAGTAAATATTGGAGCTTGACAGTTTGTTGAATGTCTGTGTGGAGTTTACTTGATGTTTTTCTGTTGCAGGATAGTGGAATATGCTTGTTACATATAAATGGTATTGCGTTGTCAGTAAATCAAGATGGGGCTATGAGAAAGTTTGTGTGTGAAATAGCTGGTGTTAAGATATGTGTTGTATGGTAGGTAGTGTGTGGTAGAAGTGTGTTTGTGTGTAAGGATGTAATGTAGGTTAGGGTTGTAAAGGTTAATAGCAGAGATGGGAGTAAGACCTGCATAGACTGGATTTTGTTGTATTTGAATGCAAGTGGTGTTGTATAGGTGGTAGTGAAAATTAAGGGGTGTGGCTTGGGATGTTACTGTTTGGCTGTAGTGAGAGGTCAGGTGTTTTGGGGTTAGAATAAATGTAGAAGTAGTGGGAGTGGGTATGAATTGGGGGCAGGGTAGTTGAACGGAGTGAGCCAAGCATAGCGGGGCTCAGCCACCACGAGACTACAGCGCTTACAGAGACAATCAGTGAAGTCTAAACAGGGAGAGCAGGAAACAACGGCCAAAGTTGGGCAAGATCTGTATGACTGTGTCCCTTTACCTACTCTATAGAGCTTGAAATTTGTATTGCTGGGGGGGGGGGGTGACTTAATCCAGTATTACTAGTGCTGCGAGCTCCTGAGCGGACCTCTACATTACTAGATGCATTTAAAATGCAACATTGTAACAGATAATGACCTTGTTGCTGTCTTTGGAATTTTTTTTTTTAAAAAATGCTGACTGCAGGAGGTTATATTTAAATGCATAGCAGTCTTTGGAATTTTTTTTAAAAAATGTTGACTGCAGGAGGGTATATTTAAATGCATAGCAGTCCTTTTGGTCCCGAGCCGTTCGTGGGGGTGGGTTCAGTTAGGTGGGTAGATTAGGTGTATAAACATAGGGGTAAAGATCAGAAGAAGAAAAAATTGCACTTTAGAATAAAGCTAGCATGGTATCATTCACTATACAGACAAGCAGCAGGGAAATAAATCATTACATATGATACTGAGAGGCTTAACAAAAATGCAATACAGTTTAACAAGCAGCCACCTACCATTGGATAAAACCAAACAAATTGATGTACAATGCTGCAGGTATACAAGTTAAGTTGACAATGCCTGACACCTTTATCAGCCGAATACCTTACAGGTAAAAAGAACAACAGTCATTAGGTATGTGCCCGTAGTGTTCTCTGTGAATTGAGCTACCACTTTTATGAGCTGAATTTTAAATACCCCTATTGCACTAATGGGTGGCCCAGCATTGCAAAGGGGCTGTTAAGCACTTTGCATTACACGATTCTAGGCATTAATTGGCAAAATATGCTCCCTTTTGGCGTCTTAGGAAGGTGTAGGCATTAATTTGCAAAGGTTGTCTAATATGGTGCTGCTTAGTCTGTTTCTTGATATGAAAGACCTAAAGTGCACTTTGCTCATGATTCACACAACCTAAAAAGCACTAACCTTCCCCAGCTAAAAAGCCTTGAATACAGATACGTTTTAAGATGTGGAAAAAGCATAATATGCCCGTTACTACTATATAGCACTAACTAAAGCACTAACTTTCCCAGGTGATACCTTTAATCCAGATATGCTTTGAGATATAGCAAAAAAAAATACGCCTGTTAGCACCATATCGGTAAGTGGAGGCGCTTTAATCTACTAGAAAGAAAAACCACAATGCCACTGGGTTCTTGTCCTGAGACAGGCTACAGTGCACATAGGTAAAATAAATTTTGTTCTTTAGGTGGAAGTATGTATAGCAGTCACAGAGACATTGTTCAAGGCCACAGAGAGAACCCCAGCCATCCAAGGCTATAATGCCTTCCCCACATTATGTACATAACATAATGGCTTAATTTATGTACATATACAGGCTGAACTTGTAACTGAATGCATTAAACCTAAGTAATAAAATATCTACTTATTTTATATATTTGTTACATCTTCTTACCAGAATTGTCTGACTGGGTTATATAAGTCCCCATTTTAGTGGAGTCCCCAGGGAGACAACAAGTACCATTATAACTCTGTCATAGTCCATGTTGGATTGAATGACTTGAAATGTGCCTCACTGGACTATATGAAGAGAGACACCACACAGATTGTGTCCCAGGCAGGTATGACCCTAGCCCAATGCAGCATTCTGCCTTCAACCACGATGATGCTTCAATATAAACAAAAAATGATTGACTTCAAAAATTGGCTTAGCTTCTGGTGTCCGTCTAGGGGGATCCAGTATCTGTCAGCCTGGGAAGATATGATTTACAGACCACTCTGCTTTACCAGAGAAGGTCTGCACCTGTTGCATCTTGGCTTTTGGGAACTGGCAAATGTATGTGCCTCCCTCATAGTGCCTGTTTTAGGCAATGTCATAACAAAATTCCTGATATAAAAAAATCCACTAGAGGTTATGCTGCTTAATGCTAGGATTTTAAATTGAAACTGCACAAACTAGGAGCACTCCTTACCCTGGAAGATGCTGATGTCTGTGCAGTCACAGAGACATGGTTCAAGGCCACAGAGAACCCCAGCCATCCAAGGCACTCGTTACGTAGATATATATATATATATATATATATTCTGATGGGTCTACTTTACATACCCAAAAGCTCAGATAACCGAAGACCACATAACCAAGATGAAAAAGCCAAAACTTCATATACCCGAACATCCACATTGCAGAAATGTTTCCCAGGGTAACTACTTTGCCAACAAGGGGAGGTTTCCGCTTTTCCTCACTGTAGTGTGATCTCTGAGTTAGTATATTTATTAAGGGGGTGTGAGGGGTGCAGCTGGTTGTAGATGGTGCAGTATGTTCTATGTGCATTTTAGGCCCAGTGGTTACTTACACTGGGAAATATTTTGGCAGTGTGGACATTCGTGTATATGAGGTTTCAGCTTTTTCATCGCTCTTATATGGTCTTCAGTTATCTGAACTTTCAGGTATGTAAAGTAGACCCATTCTGATATATGGGATACATTCAAAATGTCAAACATTGTGAATATTGAATCCAGAAAGATTGACCTCAAAAGGTCAAAGCTCAAAAATTTGACCTTTTTTTAGCTGTTGTAAAAAAAAAGCTAGTAGTGCAAGACTGTGATAGAGCGGGGACCAGATTTTTGCCCTTTTTCCACTGTGATGTGATTTCACCACTATTATAAATAATTAGCAGATGGTGTGGGGTGCACCCCCACATTTTGGGGGTGAAGGGGTGCTTTGCCCTGCTGCATGAAATGTTTTCTTTACATTTTTTGGTTATCTGAGTTTTGATCATTTGGGGTCTATCTTTTTGAATTTGATATTCATAGCTCTTGACACACACACACACATATATATATATATATATATATATATAGATATATTTATAGATATATATGTATATATGCGTATAAAATGTATTTGGCCCAGTCTCTTGTTCCCATTGATAGATGATAGTGTGAGATGGTCAAAGCATGTGGATAATGTCTGCCACCTACTGGTGATCAGTAGATATTTTCTTGTTACAAGTCTGTGCACTTGGCAGCATGATGTGGCCACTACTGAAATCATGCCTGTGGTACTAGTCCAGTGACAACTGCAGGCCTCCATGCCTGCGGTGGTATGCACTGCTGGGTAGACCAGACTACATGTGCTAGTTTATATGTGTTTGCATGCCACCTCCACTAGGTGTCAGTGGTGTGGCACTGGGCCATATTTCTTCTTCCAGGATGCATATGCTGACATTACCTGCCCCACTCTCCCAAGAGGTACTTCAGTGAGCAGGTCACAGTCAGAACTTCTTCATCTATGCCTTTGTTTTGGCATTATTAATTTAAATATGGAAATATTGCATATCTTCAGAGTGACTAAAAACATCTAGCAATTATCTTCAGTGTAATGCATTCTGCATACTTAGTGACAGTGTATTTTTCTGTCTCCCAGCCTGACTTTTCACGTGTTGTGCCTCAGTAATATGCAGCTCAGTCAGTTATGAAAATGTGATTGAAAGTCTAAAATTATGTCAGAGACAAGTTGTGGTTAACATCATTCTTGATGTTCCTCCTGCACGAGTAGTTATAGTGCCCATGTGCTGTTTGCAGTGCATTTTCACCTGCTATTTTTTTTTAATTAGTTAGTTACTCCGTTAAGGAAACCATCTCCGTCTGTCAAAGAGAAGTTAACTAAAACTGTGCTTTAGCATCTGATGAAGCATTAAGTAACAGAGTTATTATTAAAATAATATTTTTCTGTTACCTGGCTGATCAAGAAAATGTATTTTGAAGACAGGTACATAATAAGAATGTTTTTAGTTTACCTTCTTTTCACATGGACTTGTACATTGATGTCTTCCTCAGTTCTAAATGTTTAATAGATACCTATTGGGCTATTAGGCATGTGTACAGCACCTCCTTGTTTTGTATTGTATGTGCGTGCCATTGTGAAAGGTATACTGTGCTATACCTTTTTATTGGTGTCAACTGGAACTACAACTGTTTTGTACAGAATTACCTTCAGTTCTTCATATTTTGACCTGACTTCTTGTAAAGCATTTTTTTTTTGTACAGTGTAAAATCGTCAGTTTGTAGTTACTTGATTTCTTATCTCATAGTGTTTTCTTTCAGCATGCATTATGATGCAACTTTCTCACTTGACTAAGTATGCATGCACATACTGTTGTAGATCACAGAGGAAGTAGGAGTGGTGCTGGGTGCACTTGGCAAAATGGTGTTTCTTAAGAGAACACCCTGCCAAAATAACTCTGAAATTAAAAATGCCTCAACATTTACTTAGTTTTAAAGATTGTTCTTGTATTTGCTTCCATTCTCTAAGAATATGCCAATAGAAAAGTCTGGCCACTCATTTGTACTTAACTAGGCGGACTTTTTTCTATAGGTATATGACTCGATTTGTTCTTTCTTTAAAATTGGAACATAACTTTAATGACTTTCTGTTTGTCTTTTATAATACTAGTGACCACACTAGTGTTGTAACCCCTTTCCAAAAACAAGTTGTACAAAGCCTCCATCTGCCGATTGAATGTTCATTCAGTCTCTAGTTTTAAAATATGAACCGCTTGTCCTTCATCCCCATCATTTTCACAAAATAGGATGGCTTGCTATTGGCATATCAGTATTTATACATTTCAAAAATACTTAACATTTATTTTGTATTCTGATCTTCTTAATAATATATCTAAAAGGTATACATCTTTGGACAAATGAGATGTGCAGGTTAACAAAATCAGTTCCACTGTCCAACCAAGAAAGGCATTCAATCTTTGAGTAGTCCCCGACTATTAAAACAAAATAGTATAAATATGTAGATATACATACACACGTGTATATATATATATATATATATATATATATATATATATATATATATATATATAGTTATATAAATCAACAAAACTTTCCAAATTAATTCCACGCATAAACGTCATGTAGTCATGTTTTCATCAGTTAACGGTGTATGACCTAAAACTATATATATTCATTAGCTGTAGTCCATAGAACTTATGGATGACTGAGAGTGAAGCAGAGAAATACAAACGTAATGGAGGTTTCCCAAGATCCAATAAGTCTCCAGAGTACTCAATGAAATAAAATATGAATTTTATTCAGACAAGCGCTTTCGCTAAGAGTAGCTTCATCAGGTCTGTTTTATATACAAATAAATTAAAAAGCCATTCTTATAGTCTTGGCAATTCAGTTAAAAGCGATCTCATCACTTGCTTAAAAGGGAAATGTCACTTTATCTAAAAACAATTCAAATACAAGATAAACAAGCACATATTTTCCTCTGAACCTACTTATATAAAGAAGGCTTCTGAAGAAATGTATAAAAAATGTATGTAAAATTAAAAAAGGTGTATATAAATGCAATAAACTGTATATTAAGCAACAAACTGTATGTTTGGTATGTTTGTATATATGTAGGAATATTATATTGTATCAAATGCATCTTATATGCCATAAATCTGCAAGGTTGTATAGTGATGTATATATGGATGTGACTAGATGTATGTGAAAAAATGTAAATATATATGTAAATATGATGAAATATAATATAATGAAATATGTATGAAATAACGGATTGTGTATGTACCTATAGGATGTATATGTATATATGTAGCAATGATGGATCTGATACATCTTTTATACAATATATGCACAAATGTTTATATATGGGGTGTATGTGGAATATTGTAGTTGACATGCAGTAGTAGATGTCTTGAACATGACTGAAAATGTCCAGTGAAATTAGTATATCTAAATCTAAAAGAATATAGTGAAATGTTTATGAAAGAAAAAATGTATGTGTATTTATAAAATATCTATGTATATGAATAACAATGATGTATGTAGTACATCTTATATGTAATGTGTGCAAAATATGTGTATGTGTGGAATGTACATTTGGTATCATAGTTAACATGAACCTATGTATATTGTCCATTGAATCATGAAATTTATGAACCCCCTTTGTCCCAGCTTAGTTATAAATGCTAATTTATTACCATCAAATTAATTCTGACTTGTTCACTACATTGATAACTGACTCTGCATTGTACAGTTTTTGAATTAGTCACTGCTGCATTCTTGCTTTACAAACTTTTGTATTGCAGAGAATATGCATGTTACCCTGAAATGAAGTGTTTTATAATCAAAAAGATCAGAAATTGTATGTTTCATAGGCTTTTGTAATCTTCATCTCAAACTTCTACATTTGACATAACAGATTCTTGTTAATGTAACATAATTGTGAAGCGCTTCATTGTGGAGCTGATTGTGTTATTGTCCAGCTTCTCTGTTGCCCTCCATGAGGAATGGGCCTGGCCTAGTGGTCAGAGCAGTTCCCAAAATAAAATAAACAGAAGATAATGCATAAAGTAATATATCCATTGCAAATCTGGCAAAAATGTTTTCCTCTTACAGATCTTCTGTTATCTTATTATAGATTTCTTGCTGTGTCTCAAACTTGCACTATGCCTTTCAATTTCACTTGTGTTAAAAGAGAAAATTGAATTTCCTATCAGTTAAAACAAACAAAGAGCAACATAATCAAAGACAGATTGGCCAAATTGTCTGAAAACTTCAAAGCAGATTTTTTTTCCTTGTTTGGTGTGCAGTTCATGTTAAATTACTTCTTATGCCGGTACAAAAAATGAGTACAAGTCCCTCATTGTTGAAAGGTGAATACGATGAGTCTGATTGAAGAAATTACTTATTTTTCAGTCTGCAAACCGGTGAAGAAAAGAAAGATCAGGCCTCCGTATGAGTCTTGCACTTTTTTCTAAGCTGACAGATGCTTATTTCATCTGCCAAGCTCTAAAGATCTGACAGGGCAATTTAGTAAAACAGCAGGTAGTCTGTGAAATTCAAAAGTAAGCATTTTTATTTAAAACAAACAAAACATGTCAGAGGTTAGTGGAATAATATAGCTGCATTCCTGACCATTTTGCAGAATCAGGTTCTAAAGTAAATGTTTGAGGGGTTTATTGAATTCATTGAGCAGTATTTGGGATAATGACAAAGCCCACCCATTACTATGAAAGAAAATTGGTTTATACAAAAATAAATAAATTCATAGAAAGACGGACAATTAAAATTGGAGCTCTATGTCAGATAAAAGGCAAGCATCATTCAAAATGTCTAGCGCTACTCTCATAGAAAACCTCCATACTATATTCAAAAATGGCCTTCCTATCAGAAATTAGACCCAGTACAGCTAGTTCAACCACTTCAGAAATCTGTGATTTCAGCAGATGCACAGCACTGCAAATACTCCACTTTTGCACCATAGAAGTTATTTGTAAGGTGATTTTCTCCGCACCCCTGCCACCTATGTAAATTGTCACTGTACCACAGAGAAGGGGAGGTAGCACAAGATACCTCAGAAATATAATATACTGCCCCACGTAACTTAAAGTTCCTCTGTTTCATGTATTGCACTTAACATTCTTCAGAATTTCAACCAGAAAACCATAATAAAGGAAATCACGAATTACATGTGCTGGCATAAGCTGCAATAAAATATGCCAGTTCAGCATAATCCTTGCAGAGAAAGACATTTGTTGGTTTAATGTACCTCCCTGGCATTCACTAGACTCTTGATGTCTTAGTTGGACAGAAGTGACTTCTTGTAGTTTAGCCAGGATCTTATGTTGTACAAATTTATGCTGGCAATACACTGGGGTTCATTGGCTTTGACCACATGTTGAAGAAAGGCTTATACTGTAATGTGCTGTTCTTTTCCTTCATCTTCATCAGTAGATGCCTGCTACTTCCCAGTTTACAGTGTAGGTAATAGTATACGAGACCTCGCGGGATGATGCACACTACAACTTTTGTGAAGATTGTGAAGGTTACATTTCCTCAGATAAATTCTACAGTGGAACATAAATTCGCTATATCTTCATTTTCTGTTCTTTGAACATTAAATCCTGTTTTGGAGCGGTGGTAGATGGGGCCGTAGAAAGCACCGAGTATTTTGCATCTTGTCTACATGAAATTACTAAGCTTTACAACAGTACATGACAGACATAGGATACTCCTGCCTGTTGTGATGAAGAGGAGACATTCTTCTGTTGAATTAATTCTTGCATAATTACAGTGTTATAAGCAAATTAATCAAATCCCTTTTAGTTGCTGGTCACTTCTTTGAAATTTCAGATTTAAAAAAAAAAAAAGTTTCCTGGATAAAATAGGGGTGATGCACACTTCTCAAGTAAGGGGACACCACTTGCATCCCTTTGCTAAATTTAATCACCTCCATGGATTCTCTAGATGGGAACAAAGGACAATTTCAATGAAGTAGCTTCTGTAGCGAACTGGAATTAGATCAAGTCAACAGATATCCATTTATAAACCTGATGATCTTGCACTATTGCTTCTATGAATTTTAAATATGCTTTACTCATCAAATTAAAAACATACTTTGCCAAGCAGCTAAGAGAAAGCAGAATGAATATGTTTGAGATGTTATACAAAGGAAAAGCTCTAAAAAAATCATGCAAGATTCTTTATGAGGAGAAAATGACGTGTCAGAGACAATTTGAGTTCCCTCCTAAGAGCTAGTCATCCTCACTTACTTCTAGGCATATATGAAGATATGCAAAGACATATACACATGGCAAATGGAGGAAACAGAAGTAGCAGTTACTAGATTGGAACTAAATGGCCATTTGAAGTCAGAATAATCAACTCTCTGCATGGGGCAACATACTTGGATCCTAACCTGTCCAATGATCTATCTATGCAGACCACCTTCTGACCTTTCCCACATGACCCACTTTCCAAACAATCCTTTAACCTGTCTCCTACATCAGATATCAGCCATTCCTCTGACATATCTCATAGGCTACATACCTAGTCAGTCAGTTTTCTGAGCTCTCAACCAGGCTAGCATCGGAAGCCTCGAATCATCTGTCCCTCTACAGATGTTCAGTAGTACTCTCTATGATGTTCAGTTTGTCCTGCTGCCATCCACCTTGACGATCCCCTCTATATAGTTCACCTGCAAAGGATGTCTGCTATTTTTGTCTGTCCTCATATCATTTAAGAGGTAATATAAGTGCATATTTTCCTTATTATCCCCCTATGTATCTTGTCTTCTATTCAGAGCCTGCCAGACTGCCATGGAATGGTTAACATAAACAGCACACCTCTATTCCTCCAAGGTCTGTTGAATGTCTCCATTAACTTAATCCATACCTATAGCTGTTTAGAGCACTCTGTCAGACACAACCCTCAGTAAACTTACCAGACTTCCATATATTTCATACTTCCAGATTGATTGATTGAGAGTTACACTTAAACTAAAATCTGGAGATGTATCAGACCTCTATTCCTGCAGAAACCTTCCAGGTAGCACCTGCCGCTGAATACTTGCTTCTTATTCACTGGTTTCTCAGGCACTTAAGCCAAAACTATAAGATGTTGCCTTCTGTGCATCCTGCTTCTCTTTCTATCAGTCTAATTGGATGCACAGCCATATAAAACAAGACCTTCCCCTTTGGATTATATAAAATAATTTTGTATTGTGATTACCACCCTAGAATCAACACCGACCCAGCCCTTATCCCTCCTTCCACTTAACTAGTTCGCGTCCATAAATGAGTACTCAACATCCCTGCTGAATATCTTGAATACCTTCCACACACACACAGTGTCGCTTCACAGCTCCTCCTTCGTGCTTCATCATCAAGATGGCTCCATACCCCGCATTCAGGGAGAAATTCCCTGTGCTCACCTTTATTATTATTATTATTACATTTTGAGGTCACAGTATTTCAGGGAGAGGCATGCTGTAACAATGTTGGAGTGTTGGTGGTTTGCATAATTACTAGCGGTGCACCAGGATTCACAGAGCTGGTACAACCGGTGCACCAGGATTCACACAGCTGATACTACCAGTGCACCAGGATTCACACAGTGGGTACTTACCGGTGCACCAGGATTTACACAGCAGGTACTACTGGTGCACCAGGAATCAAACAGCGGGTACTACCGGTGCATCAGGATTCACACAGCAGGTACTACTGGTGCACTAGGATTCATACAGCTGGTACTACCAGTGCACCAGGATTCACAGAGCTGCTATGCACCAGGATTCATACAGCTGATACTACCAGTGCACCATGATTCACACAGGAGGTACTACTGATGCACCAGGAATCACACAGCGGGTACTACTGGTGCACCAGGAATCACAACAGGTACTAGCAGTGCACTAGGATTCACACAGCTGGTACTACCGGTGCATCTGGATTCACACAGCAGGTACTACTGGTGCACCAGGATTCATACAGCTGGTACTACCAGTACACCAGGATTCACAGAGCTGCTATGCACCAGGATTCATACAGCTGATACTACCAGTGCACCATGATTCACACAGAAGGTACTACTGATGCACCAGGAATCACACAGCAGGTACTACTAGTGCACCAGGAATCACAACAGGTACTACCGGTGCATCTGGATTCACACAGCTGGTACTACCGGTGCATCTGGATTCACACAGCTAGTATTCCAGCCAAGCATATGAATCCTGCACGTTTCAATCTATGTAAAAACACACTTTAATATACAATACTGATGTTCTATTAGTACACTCTGATTACTATAAAATGCTGTTTTGTGCTGATAGTCACATGATATGTCAGATTGTTACTGTAAAAGCATGGGAATTGTTATTGTCCTAAGAATCAGTGAGATGATATCAAATGCCCACATTTATGAAGGTAACCATATGACTTTTTAATGAATCCTGGAGATGACAGCACATATGTTCAAATGTCAAGCGTATAGGTTCATAAGTGATTATTTATTTTATTTGACATTTGTTAACTGGGTTAGTCCATCTAAGCCAATGGCCTGTTTTCAGTGGAGACCCGAGGAGAAAAGCTCCAGCAACACAAACATAAAAAGATGATAGTCAATATACAAAACCCAAGAAAAACAGTCCAGCAATATAAAATAAGCAAAAATTGCATATGCAGTAATCAAGTGAAATTAATAAGTGTAATAAAAATAAAACAAAATGGAGTAAATACAACTGGTACATTTAAGAATTTACAATAATGACATATTTTTCCCAAGTAGCATAATGTAGTATTGTCTAGTCAGCAGATTAGTCATTGAATTATTAGATGAAGATGGGCAGTAAAAAGAAAGGAAAATGCAGATTATGCAGGATTGATGATTACTAGGGTAACAACCTTTGATGGTCTTTTTAAGCTTAGCCATACATCTAAAATGTATTGCACAGGTTTTGATACCATAGGTATTTGTACAAGGTATATTTAAGTAGAGTATTACAATCCGCGGTGGTGCAGTGGTAGTGTTGTTGCCTCACAGCTAGAGGTTCTCCCATTCGATTCTCGGCTGGAGTGCGGGGAGTGCCTTCTGTGTGGAGTCTGCATGTCCTCCCCACGGTTGGGTGAGCGTTCGAAAGACATGCGTAAATGGGTGTGCCTTGGTTGAACGTCGAGCTGGCACCTCTGCGTTCGTGAAAATCTACTGCCAATCATTAGCAGACCTGCTATGGCGACCCCTAACGACAATCAACAACATATTTAAGTAGAGTATTACACATGAGTGGTCATGCATTTTCAAGCTTCGTCTCTCTAGTAGAAATGTGGATAACAGACCAGAGGTGTGTTTGTGGTCTCCCATCAACTGTTTCAAGTTCTTCTTGAATAAATGCAGGAATACAACAGTGCTTTACATGGATGGGAAACCTGTTCCAGGAAAGGTGTAGTCTGTTAGACACACACATGTCCCTCCAAAATCTCATATTTATGTTGCAGCTGAGGTTTAGGTCTTTAGATTGGGTATTTTTTGTTGATGTGCAGCAGGTCCATCAGGGCTGGATCATATGATGCTTTTTAGGCCAGGCATAGATCGCCTCTCATCAGTCTGTCATAGGTCCAAGTATAAGGCTAGAAGGGATTTGAGGCAGTGTGCAATAGAACATGTTGTCTACACCTTGTATTCTTTCTGTAAGGAACCTCTGTGGATGTTCCACTTTTTGAATATACCTTGTTGGGTACATCCAAAAGAAGGCATTGTAATCAATGATCGAAAAATGATGGCTGAGTACAATGTAACAGTGACATGTCTGGACTTGGATCCCATACTCCTAGTTATAAGTTGTACAACATAGAACAATTTTCTTACTAGAAATATGCACATGACAGTCTATGGCCAAGTCACTGTCTACATGCACTCCGAAATCTGTGACCACACTTAGGGGTCTATTATCAGTGCAATAAATTCCAGTGGAGGTTATTTTTCCAAAAGAAGCTATTATGCATTTCTTGTAGTTGAGTTTTAAACCATGACACTCTCACCAGCTATTAGTCTGTGCCAGGCCTTCTCGATGTGTATTTGTGTCTTGGGGGATTATATGACTGCACTTAGTATGCAGTCGTCTCCATACTTAGTCATCCAGAAACCTTGGACATTAATCTTAGTTTCAGGAAAGTAGATGGCAAAAAGGAGCAGACATAGAACCAAGCCCTGAGAGGGCTCCACTAGTGACTGGCCATTTTCTGGAGGTATACTCCCCTATTCTGACTTCTTGGGTCCTATATGTGAGCCAGGTTTTTATCCAGTGGGTGATGTTGGGTTCACATTGTGACCTGCTCTATGCATAATCTCATGAGGTGTTAGTGTACCTGTCATATTTTTTTTTATATGATCTAGATTTATTTTTAGGATTAGGTTCCTTGATCTTTCCAAGCAGAGGCATTCTAATAGAACTAAATTAGAAATGCTATTACAGATAGGGCAGAGGTGTCCTCTAAATAACCTGCAATAAACAGAAATTCATGACAACACACACAGAGTTACTCAGTCTGCTGTCATCATATTTGATTATACCAAATTCCCCGATACCAAGACCATTTTCCAGTTTTATATCTAATAAAAACAGTCCAAAGAAGTGCCTGCAGTACAGTTTTTTAGGGCAGTCTTGTGATATCATGACAGAAAGATAACCCCCCCACACTGACAATGTTGTACCTTGTTGCTTAAATAGTGGTTTACTAACGGAACTCTGCATAGAATAACATTTAATGCATTTATTTTGTCCGTTATTCCACTGGTTGGAATCGTTCTGAATGCCTTATCAATTTTAAGATGAGCAGCATGCAACGTCAGTCCTTTAGCAACAGCTTCTTTCACCTCTTAAACAAATGGCACACGTTTCAGAAGATAGTATCTTCCCTTTACAAACACGGATTGTTCCAGACCTAACAAAAGTAGATATGCTGCTCTGGATTAACAACTACAGTATATGTGCATGTGTATTTTATATAATCTACATATATATACCTATACATACACACATGTACACACACACACGGATCTACTTATAAACCTCGAAAGCCAATATACTCAAAACTCATTTTCGCGAGATGAAAATCACGAAACCTTGAATACCCGAATGGCAAATTTTTCCCAGTGGTAAGTAAAGTCCTATAATTTATGGATGAAAGCACTCAACTATTTTATTGTCTTTAATATTAAACTGGATTTTGCTATTTAACCCTCTAATTCTGGGTCATTCACAGTATTGTTTTATGGCTTGTTCCTAAGGAAGGTGACTTTTGAGCTTGTTTATGAACATTTACTGTTTTGTCTCCTTCAGCAAACACAGCACTACTTGGGCTGTTTTTTTTTTTTTTTTTTTTTTTTAGTTAATACCAGCTTTTTTTAAGTTAATGATACAAGTTTGTTACCTAGGTAGGCCCACTGCAAAGACTGTCCTTTTTCAGGTATCAGCTCAGGAGCAGTGTCTGTCTGAGTCTTGCTCAAGGTCACACACAGTAGGCAAATGAGGACAAAAGGTATCAAACCCTGTACCACAGTAACTACATCCTACAGCTTTGTCTCTGTGTGACAACTGCCATCATTTTCAGTATACGCAACTGAGGCCTTTTCTGTTGTTTGAACATCCTAAGGCTCACCTTTTCTATTGAATTTCATTGTGCAGACCATTCTTAAGTGGCCATATCAACATTTGTGTTGACTGTATAGAATTTTTGTTATAGTCTAAATTCAGAAACGTATCTGTACTAAGTTGAATTTACAGATTAAAGAATATTCAGTTATTTCATAAACTTTTGAACAGAAACAACACTTGCAATAAATTAAATGCACTTGAAGAGCTTTGCATATTACTTCAGAAAATAATGATGCTTGGTACTAACCACAACGAACTACAACATAAGTCTTAAATATGAAAACTGCAATAGTTTAAATAACTCTGTGAAGATAAGTATATAAATAATATGGTCATAGTCAAAATTCAGTTTGCATGATAAAGATTTACTCTGTGCCTACATGAGACTTGGGAAGATAAAATAAAGATTATACAAAATAACACATTCTTGTCTTGTCCGACCTGCAAGGTGAAGGCTTTAATTTCAGCAGTGATGTACAGAATTTAACCAGAAAAGCCTAGTTCTTTGTAATATGTTGTTTATCTTGCAATGTGAGAACTCAGAGTGAAATCCTGCAGAAAACCTTCAATTTCACTTTTTCCAGGTTTAGGAACTTCAGTGAAAATTTTACTCTAGCATGCAGGGACAAATGCATCCCCTCATAAGCAGAAGAGAAAAAGTAGTTGTTTGGTGTGCTGGTATTCTGGGGCGGTTAAGGGTTTCATTCTTATATTTAGCTGTCTTTGAATGTTAAAGTGAATGCAACACAAAAGTTATATGTGGAGGCTATAAAACTGCAGCTTTAATTATTTGGGTTGCTGTCAGGTTAAGATCATCTGCAGAACTGCTGTGAACAGATGGTATGAAAGCCTGCAGTGTTCTGTGATGCGCTGATGCTCACTTTTCTAGAGCTGTGCTTCCAGGTTCATCCTGCAGGTTTGGCAGTTGTGAATGCAGCCATAGTGTCATGAGTATTGGCAGGGTGGGGATGGAGGGACATGTGTACAGACAAGACTTCAGATATATTTATATGTTTTTATATTTGTACCCTTTCACATACCCTTTACAAAAAGTAATCAGTGAATATACCCAGTTAATATAGATGAGCACCCCAATGTCAAGCATTCATTAAATCTTTTTATGATAGTACTGCAGGGACAGAGAATTCCTCTTCTATGTCTCTCTAAATAATTCAGAAATACACACTGCATTTATTACACCAACAGAAATTAGATATCTTAGAGCAGAGATTAGTGAGTCAGTATTTTAAAATGTTGCAACATAAATAGAAATTACCTCCTTATATGGTTCTTTTTACTAAGTTTAGATGATGCTGCATTTAGTGTTTTTGATTTATGTAACCTGGTCACCAGAGAGACAATCCAAGCCTTGTGTAAAGAAATGTTGTCCTGACGCTTTGTATGAGGATAAAGAAAGCATATCTGTTGTTTTTACACAGTGGTGTTGAGATGGGGCTCAGAGAAAGTTTCCAGTTTGACTAATTTAAATGGAGCACACTATACCTCCAACAGGAAGGCACTCCAGTTGAATCAGTTCAGTCCGTTAAATTGCTTTAAGCATTAACTGGTCTGATAAAGGTCAAATGAATGAAGAACTGTAACTGATAAGTAACTTCCAAATGATATAAATGTAAAGAGTGTTGCTGTTTTTCAGTAATATGATTGATAGTCGGAATACGTAGATTTACAGCATCACCCTCCCTAAATATGGCAGTATTTTGGTTATCTTTCTATCTTCATGTACAGATATTTTTTTTCATTTTCATTTTGTGGTTGCTATCCAGTAAACATAAGCCTGACAAATATCTCACAGGTGACAACCTGATTAATCAATATTGCTGTTATTGCAGGAAAGAAGATTTGATACTTTCTGGATTTTGCAACTTTTTATTTATCGTTTACTATTCTTCGAAAGAGTCTTGTATCACATTTGTAGGAAGACATAGCATCTGTTGTTGTATCTTCTTATTGAGACAAAAAAATAATCAATGTCAAAGTTTGTGTCTGTAGCCTGTGCTCTTGTCATGGTGTGCTTTTCCTTTGAGCAGTTTAAGATGGCTGAACCTTAAAATAAGAAAATGTTTTTTCAAACATATCAGCTTGTTGCATGGCTTTTTATATCTTCCATCAGGTGGTCATCAAGTGATTATGTTTTCCTCAAGGACAAAAGTATGACCAGCAGTTAAATGATCAGGAATTGTCGTAACTCTTCCGGTATCATCTTTGAGATCTGTGTTCTCTCTTTTGTCTACTAAATATTAGTTGTAATTCATTGTTCAATGTTCTACAAAATGCCTCATAAAAACAGTAGTTTACAACTTTAACAACCTTCTGCAAAGTGATACATCATCAGTATTTCTAGGTTACACCTGCCTTATTGCAAGCATTTACAACTGATCTCTGTGTCTTTATGCAGTCGCAACCTCATGTCTGACAGGACATCTGGCATTGTCAGTTGTCACAGAAATCTATTTATCAGTCTGTCAGTCATTCCATTTTTATGTCTGCCTATTTATTTATCTATACGTGTGCTCATGTTTGTGTATTTTGTAAAATTCTAAATATCCTTTTATGGACTTAAAATAAATATTCTATATGTGCCTGTAAGTGTCAAAGATTTGTTGGTTTTGGACACATTTTGTACCACAATTACCTAAGGAGATTGTCAAAGTTGTCTTTCTGCCAGACATCAGACATATAATATTTTAAGGCCCAACGTAATTTCCTTCATCTTAAAATTCCTGGAAATGTAGGTGCAAGTATTTTTTTTTCCACAGTAGGCTGACTATTGGCAGTCATTCTGCAGTTCCCTTATTTACACAATAAAATAAGCAAAGGAAGGCTAGTAACAATACTAGAAAATAGAAAAGAAAGAAGTGATGATAAAATAAATAAATAAATATATATATATATATATATATATATATATCGTCATTGTAAAACAATGGCAGACAGCCATAAAATAGTGCATTAATTGATTAAAGCGCAAACAAACTTTTACTGGTGGAAACAACTGGAAAGGATGCAGAAATACCTCACAAAGAGGATTACTGGCCTCAAACAGATGCCCTACGCAGACCGTCTCAAAAAACTCCAGCTTTAGTCTGTCGCATATCGCCTACTCAGAGGCGATCTCTGCCTAATATACAAAGCTATGTCAAACCCAGAGCTGTTGGACATGCTCCACTTAAAGAAATCCCAATCCCTCCGAGCTACACGCTCTAGTGACCTAAACCTTGTCACCACAATAAACAGAACATGCCGGAAGGATAGATTCCTGTCCCAGAGACTTCCCATACTCTGGAATAAATTACCTATCTATATCAAACAAAGCTCCTCATTAGCACTCTTCAAGAAAAATCTTGATGATTGGATAGGAAATAGGAAATTCACCCTGGGGATCCCTTCTGCAGCTCTGCTCGACAGTGGCACAGGAAAATAATTTTCTTGGGTGGCAAAAGCCAGGGTACCTTTTTGTCTCGGCTTGTATAAGCCCTAGGGCCGATAACCTTGTTACCTACCTATGAACCTATAAGTAAGCCTTTATGGCAAATCAGAGTGTACCTCATATCAAATTAAGTAGACCTCTCTTGCAGAACAACATAGAAGGTAAGAAATAGTGACATCTGGCTCTCCCCCCTGCCATAGATGACTCTCTCTTTTGAAACTAGTCCTTAATACACTTTTGTCAGGGCCTTTTGTAGGTAAATATTTTCAAACTTTCAAATCTTGCATCAAAGTGAAATACATTGTAGTTTCTTTATGAATATAGGAAAAAGGTAGGGCTGAATCCCTCCCACACCTGTAATATAATATACTGTTTGTGATTTTCACAAATTAATGTGCCTTGGGCGGTATCTCATCTGCTGCAGTTTGTGCAGCTGTATGGCCAACCAAAGAAAGATGATAAGAAAAAAGATGCTGAACAGAGGCAATGTATGAATGTGTATAGAAATATTTTAGAAATATTCTCAGCATTTGCATGTATTAGATCCAAACAAACTTAATATACCTACATATGTTTTATAGAATTCATAAAGCTGGGCAGAATACCCCTCTTTGGAGGATTGAGAGTGGTGACATGTGACTCATGCACCTGATGCAGGATAATACTTTTTATAGTGTGACTTGTCGAAGTTGCATAAATCATCAGCAGAAAATGGAGACTGCCTTTTTATAGGCAGAAAGACTGCACACACTGCATTATAATTATTTAAATACACTAACAGTTATGGTTGGGTGTACTAAGCCCCCTTTCTCACCTCTTTTTTTTTTGTATGTTTAACAGGGTTTTGATGACTGACATTAATGACTAACATTGGGGTATACCGTCAAGGGCCAGGATGCACTGTTGTTAGTGACTGACATGTAGTGGCAGTAAGAATGCACAATTCTTTTAATGAAGTTCATCTTTGTAGTGTACAATTTATAGTTTACACAACTGCAATGTGCTGACAAGAAAATCAGTACACACCTAGGTAAGAAATTGTTTGTTAAATGCATCTCTGTACTGTACAATTTCTTACTTATTTTGTGTAGAACTGAAATCTGCCACAGATGAAATCAGTGCATATCTGTAGTTTGACGGAAGCTACTGTGACACTTGCCACACATACCTCTAAAGTCTATAATTTTTATTTATTTTATGCGTCACTGTAATACTCCACAAATGAATTACTACATATCTGTATTTCTGCAGAAGAGCAGAAACTGATCAGCTCCTGCTACACTGTCCCTACACAAATTATAGAAGAATTATGGTACTCATTGCAAATAAATAAATATATGTTCTGCACTTTTTCACGACTGCTTGCATACTTAGTACGTTGTTATTAATGTGATAATTAGTGGCGGTGCCATTTTCCCCAAATTTTTATTTATTTAACATTTGTTTACCGGGAAAGTCCAACTGGACACAGGTCCTTTTTCAGAGGACGCCTGGGGAGAAAAGTTCCACATTTACTTAATAAGATCATAGAACTTCTTCTTTTGGCTGCTCCCGTTAGGGGTCGCCACAGTGGATCAACTGTTTCCATTTCTTCCTGTGCTCTGCATCTTGCTCTGTCACACCAACCACCTGCATGTCCTCTCTCACCACATCCATATCTTAGGCCTTCCTCTTTTCCTGTTACCTGGCAGCTTCAGCCTTAGCATGTTTTTCCCAATGTACTCTGCATCCCTCCTCAGCACATGTCCAAACCAACGTAATCTTGCCTCTCTGGCTTTGTCTCCAAACCTTCCAACCTGGGCTGACCCTCTAATATACTTATTCCTAATCCTGTCCCTCCTCATCACACCCAGTGCAAATCTTAACATCTTCAACTCTGCCACATCAAGCTCTGACTCCTGCCTTTTTGTCAATGCCACTGTCTCCAACCCATATAACATAGCTGGTCTAACTACCCTCTTGTAGACCTTCCCTTTCACTCTTACTGGTACTCATCTGTCAGAAATCACTCCTGACACTCTTCTCCACCCACTCCATCCTGCCTGTACTCTCTTCTTCACCTCTCTTCCACACTCATCATTACTCTGAACTGTTGATCCCAAGTACTTAAACTCATCCACCTTCGCCACCTCTACTCCCTGCATCCTCACCATTCCTCTGTCCTCCCTCTCATTCACACACATATATTCTCTCTTAGTCCTGCTGACCTTCATTCCTATTCTCTCTAGAGCATATCTCCACCTCTCCAGGGTCTCCTCCACCTGTTCTCTAGTCTCACTATAGATCACAATGTCATCTGCAAACATCATATTCCACAGGGACTCCTGTCTGATCTCGTCTGTCAACCTGTCCATCACCATTGCAAATAAGAAAGGGCTCAGAGCTGATCCTTGATGTAATCCCACCTCCACCTTAAATGCATCCATCACTCCCACCGCAGACCTCACCGCTGTCACACTACCCTCGTACATATCCTGTACTACTCTTACATACTTCCCTGACACTCCCAACTTCCTCATACAATACCACAACTCCTCTGTAGGCACCCGGTCATATGCTTTCTCTAAGTCCACAAAGACACAATGCAACTCCTTCTGACCTTCTCTGTAATTCTCCATCAACACTCTCAGAGCAAACATCGCCTCTGTAGTGCTCTTTCCTGGCATGAAACCATACTGCTGATCACTAATCATCACGTTCCTTCTTAACCTAGCTTCCACTACTCTTTCCCATAACTTCATGCTGTGACTGATCAGTTTAATCCCTCTGTAGTTACTACAGCTCTGGACATCACCATTATTCTTAAAAATCGGTACCAAAACACTTTTTCTCCATTCATAAGATCATAGAACAATGCACAAAAATAAAATGTCAAAATAGCAAAAAAATAATACAGAGAAATATCACATAATACAGAAAAAATAGTTTGTAAAAATATGAGAATACAATGCTGTACAAAGTGAGTAAAAGACTGTGATCACATGAAAAGGTAGTAGTAAATATGCGCCAATATGTCCTGGATAACATGGATACGAATAGCTGTTGGTTTAAATTATCGTGTACTTTATTGATGAGAGATGTGAGCAGATAGTGGATATGGAGAGGGTATGCAAGAATACAGTTGAAGACAGAGAGAATACAGAAGTTGTTGCACTGGAGTGATAGAGGTGCTCAAATATATTACAGTAGCTAGTTCCAATTTCAAGACTTGGGGAAGACATACAGAAGTGGATTTTAGCTACTGAGGCAGGGGGATAATGATGCAGTTCTTGGCATTCAGTTTAAGGCCATGTACCTGGCACCAGTCATTAATTTGGGTAAGGCCATCTTGGAGGATGTCCACATCACTAGTAGAATTTAAGACAGCGCCAAGCTTGCAGTCATCTGCAAACTTGATCAGCCACAGACCACTGGTTTTGGCTTGCACCTCAGAAAAGTATAACCCAAACAGCAGAGGCCCCAAGACAGATCCTTGTGGTATACCACTCATTACAAGTCTACTACTAGAGGTGGCTTCCCCTATTTTGACTGAGTGGATTCTATCAGTGAGCCAGTTAGCTGCTCATCTGGTAACATATGCCTAGCTGGGAGAGAGTATCTATTATGCCTGAGTTGGGGAATCGTGTCAAATGCTTTGGCTAGGTCAAGGTAGCTGGTGTGCATCGTCTTCCCATTGTCCATGGCTTTGGTGACTGTTTCAAAGAAGTTGACAAAGTTTAATAGGCATGATCTCCCTTTAACAAAACCAAACTGTGTGGGGTCAAGTGTTCAGAGGTTGCAATGTCCTTGTTTATAAGGTCCATGATAATGTGATCCATGGCCTTGCAGATCAGGCTAGTTAGACTGATAGGCCTATAATTGCCTGGGTCACTGGACGCTCCACCTTTGTGTAGAGGGATGACAGTAGCTGTCCTCAGGTTTTGGTTGAATACGGTGCCTAATGGAGCTGAGAGCTCATGCCTGAGTTCATGCAGGATGCAGCCAGGGTTGTTTTCGGGTCCCATGGAGACTGTATTTTTTTTTTGCCTTTGAGAGGGCATTAAAGACCTGCTTTCTGGTGATGAGGAGAAGGGGGCAGGTGCTGGAGATGTTCTGGATTACTGATGGGGGGAGACAAGGGGGGTGAAGTTTTCACTGAACCTGTCTGCCAGAAGGTTGGCTATATCTACGGCATTTGTGTATGTGGTATTCTTGACCATCAATTCAGAGCAGATTTGGATGTTACCTTGGAGATTGCAAAATAATTGCCACTGCCATGTTTCAAACATGGAACCCTGCCAACTACAGCCTATACACTAACCAATTAGGCCACACAGTTGTTAAAGGTTCATAGGGTCATAGTTTAGTACTAGGCTGCATCTTCATTATAATCAAAAATTTTCACTTGGAAATACTTACACCAAGCTTGTGTCACTCCTAACAGAATTACAATTATGTATAAATCAAATACAATTAAATGCTGGAGATGTAATTCTGAAATAATAGCGGATTGGATGCATATGGTATATGAATGTAAAGTTATTTCCCCTTTTTGGAAAAAAATGAATAACTTCAAGAAAAAGTTTACCACTCCAGCTGTAGCCAAAAAATGGACTCTCGAATGTAATGACAGTATTTAATCCCACAAGTCAAATAAAATCAACAGTATGAATAAAAAGCAATTGAGTAATACGTATCCAAAAAAAAAACATCCAAAAGGAACCACAGTCAAGTGCTTTCGTCAATCAAGACTTCATCAGAACATTAATAACTTCATTCAAGCTCTATGGTCAGAGAGATGCACTATTTCTAAATGTTTAGTTTTATTTAATGCTCTGATTCCTGAGATAATTCCAAAATTCCAAGTGCCTCTTCTTTGATCTGTTCTTGCTGTAGACATGAACGCAATTACCAAAAATTGGAAAAGTAAAGTTACCCATGTGATGATTTGAGGTAGTAGCAGCTATGCCAGAGGGAGTAGGGAAATGCATGTGTAACATATGCCAGCTAGCTGGAGTTTTGTAAAGAAATATCTGTCATTTGATTATCAAACTGATTTGTACAGATGCTTATGCTAAAAATGTATTTGTAAAGTTGCTTGTGTTAAAAATGTATCAACAGCGAGTCCTGCTGGATAGAAAAGAAATGTACATGTATGTCAGACAGCATTGTTGTAACTGATGAAATGTATATATTGTAATAGAAGATACTGGAAGGGAAGAGGTTAAGCTCAGCCATGCCAACCTTAAGAAAAATAGCCTGAAATTAAACTTTTAGGCCAAAAAGATTTTATCTCACAGGTCTGAGTGCAGCCAGAGAATGACTTGTTAGTCTTTCCAGGAAGAGTGGAAGTGTTGGAATTGTTTTACAGTTTCCAGATGCTGTAGAGTAAACCTTAGCTAAAGTTCTGTGTGTATTGTGACACATCAGTGACAAATCCTAGCTCAGTTTCTAGTGAGGGAGGTAGTGAGGGAACCACAGTGCTAGGTAACCAGATGTCATGTCATTGTGTAGCCAGCACTGAAGTAGTAGTTGAATACTAGTTGGAGATGTGATAAGTCCACTCTGTTTTTGGACCTGACAAGAGACACTCCTCTACTTTCTTCTTGCCTTGCTTTAGTAAGTAACTAGGGAGCAGTAATTCTTCAGTCAGTTAGTAAAATATACTGAGATTAGCTAAATGTTTTTCTGTATCTGTCAGAGTCTTTCCATCAGTGTTGTTTTTTTTATATTTTCTGTGATAGTCTGGGTAGAGGTGTTAGAGCGGGTAAGCTGTGACAGCCTTTCCCAGGGGTGTGTGTGTGTGACAGCTAGTTTGAACAGCGACATTGAGAGCACTGATTTCACAGAGAGGGTGGTAGAGGATTTGGTTTGTAATACCCAGCTAAGGACTCAGCTCTACAGTGGGCAGTAAGGAGTCTTATTTGGGGCCTGGAGAGGAAGCCCAACACCAGGATTGGAGTGTGCATTTCCTGTTCGCTCTTAAGGGAAAAAATATTTGGTTCAGAGGACTGCATCTGAAAATATTGTGTGTGTATATTTTTCTCACTGTGAATGTTCACCATCAGTGTGAATGGTGGGGACTGAGGCTCACTGATCACTGGTCCAGACAAAGGAAGTCACAACCCCCTCTAGTTTTGAATGTAGTAGTATGGCAAAAATTGTTTGCAGTAGTGGATTGCATCTATAAAGATGAGAACTTCTAATATTACACATTCATATAAATCTTGGCTTAAACTTAGACTTGCTTAAAAATATTAATTGTTGATATGTATAATGTTGATGTATTGATCAGTTGTGGACCTGTGTAAATAGTTTGTTTTATAATTGATTTGTTTATTTATTGTTTTAAAGCCAAATAAAAAATTAAAAATATGACCAGATAGAATACCTGCTAGTTACAGTATTTGCTTTTGATAAATATATTAGCATATTTTATGAACAAAAAGTGCTAGCAGAAAGTGACAGTATGCATTACAGTCTATTCAATACTACAAGGCACCTCATAGGATGTTAAAGCAGTTAAAAAAAACTGTAAATGTTTGTTATAAATCAGCAAAAGAGATGTGTGTAGTAGGTTTAGAATATACATGCTGCATTGCTCATATGTGCCAGAACAGCAAGATTTCTCTGAAGATGAATTGGTAGTTAATTGGCCAAGTCTGCAGTTTCCTCTGAAAGAAAGGAAAAGAAATTAAGAGTTTTGGTAATATACCATGTCTGATGTTTAGACATTTAGGGAAGTGGCTACATCCAGAAGCGAAGGCCGTTGTGCGAAAAAAAAATAGAGACATACTTTGTTTAATCATAGATTCGTTGTATTCAAAACTTCCTGTTTAAAACAGCTAAACAGATAGTGCCAAAAATGCTTAGGAAAAAATGTGGCTAGAAGTCTGGCACTGGCATTTGGCAAGGATGAAGAAAGGACTCTCATTGCAGTTTTGCCCAATAATGTATGTACCAGGAGAGCACACCTTTTTTTTTTTTTTGCAAAGTTATTGAGTGAGACTGAAACAGACTTGCTTTTATCAAGAGGGGGATGTATATCGTATTCATGTTGTCTATTCAAAATTATGGTAGTCCACAACAGCAAAAATGGAATTCAAGAGATATTCATAACAGTGAGAGGTTGCATCTGGTTCTAAGTATGCGTAATCTGATGGTCCAATTGGTGTGGCAGTTAAGACCATCAGAAGGATGATTGAGACATCACAGAGAACTAACAGTGGTATTTAGATGAGCTGTCACATTGTTACAGTGGAGGGAAGACCTTGCAGGGGAGTATTTCTATCACCTGTTCTTTCACTTACATATTGTATTTAAGAGGAAGAATTCCTGCATGCATTTTATTGTTATCACCTAAAATCAAGTCTGGGTTCAAAAAATACTGAAATAGTCAATAAAGAAAAAAAATCTTTTATTGGTGAAGCAGAAAAAAATAAATAATAAAGTGAGAATAGAATCAAGTTCAAGTGAGAAACAACCAGAAGGTGCTGCTCTGAAGTAATATAAGCACCCAGTGTCATATGTTGAAAATCCTGCTTGTGGAATGTTTAGAGCTTATGGGACATCTACTCATAAAATGTGATTATAGTTATTTAGATCACAGGCAAACTCTGTTGCCTCACAACAAGAGGTTCTCCGGTTCGATTCTTGGCTTTCTGTGTGGAGTCTGCATGTCCTCCCCGTGGTTGAGTGAGGTTTAAAGACATGCAGGTAGGTGCAGGTGTGAATGGGAGTGCCTTCTTTGAAGGTTGGGCGTTGGGCTGGCACCTCAGCACTGTAGAAATCTACTGCCAATCATTAGCAGACCGGAGTTCCGCTGTGGCAACCCCTAAATGGGAAAAGCCAAAAGACATTACTTAAATCACAGACAAACTCTGATAAAGAGTAAATTCATCGAACCAGTCCATCAGCAATCGCTAAAAAAAAAAAAAAAAAGCATTATATTTGTAGAATCGCAAATGTAAACAAATACATTACATGTGCAATCACTTAACAAACTACAAACATTACTGTAACATAGGGGTATGGAGCCACAAACCCACAGAAATAAATATACTAACTCCACGGTAGCAACAACTGCAGTGAAAGAGGATAACTCGAAAAGGTATATTATAGTTGAACTGTGGCAGTTCAACTGTAATATCTTTTCACCACTTTAACCACCAATGAACATTGCCAACAACATAAGTATGCAATGAATGTGTATCAAGACCAAAACCCATGGCGCCTTTATCTGTGTATTCATGTATGCGTGTATCTCTCATTCTGTGTGTGTGTGTACATACATACATATATATATATATATATATATATATATATATATATATATATATATATATGAAACTTAGAGAAATTGTAGGTGATGTGACTTCTTTTTAAGAACAACCGGAATTTGAAACAGCTTTTCTCTAAGGATGGGATCAACGTGTACTTGTGGCATCCAATAGAAGAGGCACGCATCCATGTTGAAGATGTACTAGTTGTAGATATATATTCACGGACAATGTCTGTATACATCTATATCAGAGTAAAAGGGGAGGGGATATTGATAAAACTATTGAAAAAGAGCTGGCATGGATTGGGAGGTTGGGAGCCTGTAAGCTAGGAGTGGATACTCATTTTCCATTGAAGACTGCCTTAAAAAGAAGGAGATGAAAGAGTTAGCAAGACTAGTTTTATTGGTTATGTAGCTTCAGTAGTGAAGGGTGTTGGCTACATACAGTACACTTTGTCCAGTTCATGTATTTAAATTGGTTTTATTAGCATTTGTGTGACTGGATCTGATGAAGGATTGAATGATCCGAAAGCACTTATGCATTTATTAAAGTAGCTTTTAATGTACGTTTGACTATTGGGAATGATTTTTCACAATTGATTCATTGGTGTTACCCTATTCATTATCTATATATATTTTATATATATATATATATATATATATATATATATATATATATATATATATATATATATATGGGTCTATCTGACTATGTCGACAAGTCAGAACGCCGACAGCGAGAACACCGACGCCAGAAGATCGAAAACGGAGAAGACCGACGGATCAAAACCCGGCTGAGAACATCGACATGGGAAAAGGCTGTGGATGTATGCGGTAGTGACGGACGGTAGGGTCGAGTAAGGTAAGTGTCGACTGTGATAGTTTGTGGGTTGGGGCGGTTAAGTGAGTTAGGGTTAGGGCCGGGCTAGGTAAGTGTCGACTGTGATAGTTTGTGGGTTAGGGCGGGTTAAGTGAGTTAGGGTTAGGTATGGCTAGGTAAGTGTGCGACTGTGATAGTTTGTGGGTTAGGGGCGGGTTAAGTGAGTTAGGGTTAGGCCGGGTTAGGTGAGTGTGCGATAGTGGCGGACCTTAGGGTTAGGGTTTGGGTTAAGGTTGTAGGTAGTTGTGTATGTGAGGTTTACTGTTGGTTTGTAAGGATTTTGGTGTGCTTGTGTTGTGTGTGTGCTTTTTGGACCGGGGATTTGTTTTGTTTGTTGCTTGTCGGGATTATGGTGTGTCGGGCATGTGAGGTTTCGTGTTTGTGAAATGTCGGTTATGTGGTGTCGGTGATTTCGTTTTCGGCGTTTTGACTTGTCGACGTTGTAAGATAGATCCATATATATATATATATATATATATAAATGTATTTGCATGTATGTGTATTTACTGGAAATGTCTAAATATTTTACAAAATCCTTACTCCATAGTTTAAATGTAAAACCTATTGCTTCATATCTTACCATGAGTAATTCTGTAGATATGTACAGTCTGAAGGGTATAATAATGGCTAAAGTAAAAGGACGGGCATCTATTAAGGATTTATAACCAACTGAAAAGACTGTTTTATTTAAAAATATGCACCGAAGACAAAAATCTTCAAATCTAAGCTTTAACTGAAAATTTCTCATGTACTTATTTTTTGTTCATTGATTTGTTCTGTGTTAACAAAAGTTTTATATATATATATATATATATATATATATATATATATTTGTAATTTTAAATATTGTCCAGTTTGTATTTTTCATTGAAGGCTGTTAATAAATTAGGTAATATTGAAGCACATACTTTAAAATCTCTGCTGGCATGAGTGACGTGAGGTAAACAAGTCAACCCCATTTTTAATGCTTGCAAAGTAGCAGAACAATGAAGTACAGATTATAAAAACAGAAAGACAAAAATCACACACCAGCTTAAATAATTCTAAAGAAAGCAAAACAAATACTGTACTACAGCAGAGCCAACTACATGGAAAACTAATAAATGTAATATTACCATAAATCTTTTAGTTTCAGAAGTATTTCATTTATTAGACTTTTTGTGCGTCTACCCTGCTGTGATAATGTGTTTATATTATCTACAATTCATTACAAATAATTTTTGTATGCCTTTAATGGATATTTTATGTACCAGTAAACTTCAAAAGATTAATGGCGACAAACCGGTTATAGCTTAAAAATATTGTTGGAAGATTAGTTTCTAGTGATGCTGTAGTTTTAATGATGAAATAAATGACAGTGCTAAGAATCGCTCACACACACATTTGTATTTAATCATGTTTGTTAGTAACATGTCTTCTCTTCTGTTGCCTATAATGAAAATGAAAAGAGACAACCTCATAATTAAAGAAAATTATACAAAAAATGCAACAATTATCCATTTGCTTCTTACAGAAAAAAATCCAGTAATACATTTTGTACATAAAGGGAATAGTTATTTTGGAAGAGCATGTGATTTTAAGTGTGTGAGACTCTCAAGAGTACTAAATTAGAAGGCAACAGAAACAGTTAATGCAAAATAGTCAAGAGGCCATCCTGACGGTTCTAAACTCTAGATAATAGAAATGTAATGCAGAAGGAACGAGTGCAAGCATTACGCATTTTAAGGTTCAGATTTAAAATATGCAAACCGAAGACTTTTGCATTCGACTGCATATTGCTGTCTCCCCGCTCGCGTCCTCATTTGCCATGTTTGCAAATCCAGCCTGAGTTTTCACTGGGTGTCCTGTTCACCCCACATCCCAAAGATGTACAGTAGATAAACAAGTGTGTGAGACTTGTATTTGATTGGTGTATTACCCTGGCTTGATTTTATGCTGTATGCCTGTTGCTTTCTGGAGTATAGTCTAGCTTCAGACAACAGTGAATAGCATAAATCAGTTATCAGAAAATGAATGCGTGTATATGCAGCAGTATATTCCTTTACTCCAGGTGAAGTAGGGTATGGAACAGAGGTTATTAGCAAGGCCTTCTAAACTCTACCCTACACCTGCAATCACAACAACATTTTGATGCTGCTAGTTTGCCCAAAGATGAAAATTAATTGGTCCTCTTCTTGCAAATACATAGCATTATTTATCATTTTCTCAGGTTAAGCAAATAAAATCCTTTTTTTTTTTCTTTGTTATACTGTGGCATTTGCAAGAAGAAAAAACAGAAAATTAACATGAATTACTATTATTATACGTTACTATTTCAGAGCTAGAAGCCTTCAGGCTTCTTCTTTGCCCATGCTTGGGTGATCCTTTACACTCCTTTTCAATGTTTCATGTTGAACAGGACCACAGCCTCACATGAGATTAGACTGCTACTGGGTAATTCACACTATTCCCTGCCTACCTGTCAACATACCTCTCAACTGTCCAGATTTCTTACAGAATGCCCAGATTTTTGCCTCATATTTTTGGTCTGTTCCTCATAAAATTTATAATTTTCTGGATTTATGTTGCAAATCATTGAGGATTGAATTCACTAAATCACAGGCATTTGAGTTTCAGACTTCACATCATCCAGAACATGCATGGTAACACAAGGAGTTTTTATCCTAGCAACTAAGTCTATATGAACAATATTTAAATTTGTCCCTATTTTTAGAGCTCTGTCCCCCCATTAGGTTTGGCTTTATCCAGATTTTTTGAGCTATGAGGTTGAGGGCTATGCCTGTCAACTGTTCTTTTAAAGTGTGTGACCTTTAATGCTTGTAGAATGTCTAAAGAGAGTTTGTTCAACAGTCAACCAGCCAACCTTAGACAAAAACTTTCTTGTTATCATACTTTGAAAATTAGGTGTTTCTACCAGAAAATATTCCTCTCATACCTGTTTTTTCTGTATTATTACCATTGTACTGCTCTGGCCCTGATTACATAAGTATGCGATGCAAGAATATTCGATAACTATCCTTATATAGGTCCTATACAGAGGTTATAGTACTTCCTTTCTTCTGCTTGCACTTTAAGAACAACGGAAGATATTACCAAGATTACGATAGTATGCTTTCACATTTTGTTAAACTTACAAATAATTTAAGCATTCTGTCAAGTAACACCCTCCAAATCTCTTAAAGCTCCTATTTTTGGTAACAGCTGGTTAGCCATATCATATGGATAGTTTTTATTTCCCTTGTCAAAATACAAGACACTGGACTTAATGATATTGAAAAATACTATGTCCCTCTTGGATCACTCAAAAAGGGACTCTACTTCATGTTTCATTATTCTATGCTCAGTAGTGTTGGGAACTATTGCTGAATCTTGGAATTATCTGCAGACTACCTGATCCACATTCTCTTACTAGTGGGTAATGTGGGGTACATTGCTTTACTATTTGATAATATAGACATAAAGAAATCAAAAAAAGGGTCCCCAACACTAAATCCTGTGGTTCCCTCTTATCAATGATTACCTGCTCCAAGTATTAATCAGTTATTCATCCATCCACAACCCCCTTTTCTCATTTTATGAACATGGAGTTGTGGTATTACATCAAAAGTGACAATCATTTAGAGTGGGTATTCACATCGCTAGGGACTGCATCACTTATTTATACCGGACATTTCCCATTTTCTAGCCAATTTATGTTGAAGAATATTACAGAACCATTAATAAGCATGCTCTCCATTTCTGTTTCATTAATAAGCATGCTGTCCATTTCTGTTTCATTAATAAGCATGCTGTCCATTTCTATTTCGTTAGTAAGCATGCTCTCCATTTCTGTTTCATTAATAAGCATGCTGTCCATTTCTATTTCGTTAATAAGCATGCTGTCCATTTCTATTTCATTAATAAGCATGCTGTCCATTTCGTTAATAAGCATGCTCTCCATTTCTACTTCGTTAATAAGCATGCTGTCCATTTCTATTTCGTTAATAAGCATGCTGTCCATTTCTATTTCGTTAATAAGCATGCTCTCCATTTCTGTTTCATTAATAAGCATGCTGTCCATTTCTATTTCGTTAATAAGCATGCTGTCCATTTCTATTTCGTTAATAAGCATGCTGTCCATTTCTATTTCGTTAATAAGCATGCTCTCCATTTCTGTTTCATTAATAAGCATGCTGTCCATTTCTATTTCATTAATAAGCATGCTGTCCATTTCTATTTCGTTAATAAGCATGCTCTCCATTTCTATTTCGTTAATAAGCATGCTGTCCATTTCTATTTCGTTAATAAGCATGCTGTCCATTTCTACTTCGTTAATAAGCATGCTGTCCATTTCTATTTCGTTAATAAGCATGCTGTCCATTTCTATTTCGTTAATAAGCATGCTGTCCATTTCTATTTCATTAATAAGCATGCTGTCCATTTCTATTTCGTTAATAAGAATGCTGTCCATTTCTATTTCATTAATAAGCATGCTGTCCATTTCTATTTCGTTAATAAGCATGCTGTCCATTTCTATTTTGTTAATAAGCATGCTGTCCATTTCTATTTCGTTAATAAGAATGCTGTCCATTTCTATTTCATTAATAAGCATGCTCTCTGTTTCTATTTCATTAATAAGCATGCTGTCCATTTCTATTTCGTTAATAAGTATGCTGTCCATTTCTATTTCGTTAATAAGCATGCTGTCCATTTCTACTTCGTTAATAAGCATGCTGTCCATTTCTATTTCATTAATAAGCATGCTCTCCATTTCTGTTTCATTAATAAGCATGCTGTCCATTTCTATTTCATTAATAAGCATGCTGTCCATTTCTGTTTCATTAATAAGCATGCTGTCCATTTCTATTTCGTTAATAAGCATGCTGTCCATTTCTGTTTCATTAATAAGCATGCTGTCCATTTCTATTTCGTTAATAAGCATGCTGTCCATTTCTATTTCGTTAATAAGCATGCTGTCCATTTCTGTTTCGTTAATAAGCATGCTGTCCATTTCTGTTTCATTAATAAGCATGCTGTCCATTTCTATTTCGTTAATAAGCATGCTGTCCATTTCTATTTCATTAATAAGCATGCTCTCCATTTCTGTTTCATTAATAAGCATGCTGTCCATTTCTATTTCGTTAATAAGCATGCTGTCCATTTCTGTTTCATTAATAAGCATGCTGTCCATTTCTATTTCATTAATAAGCATGCTGTCCATTTCTATTTCATTAATAAGCATGCTGTCCATTTCTGTTTCATTAATAAGCAAGCTGTCCATTTCTATTTTGTTAATAAGCATGCTGTCCATTTCTATTTCATTAATAAGCATGCTGTCCATTTCTATTTCGTTAATAAGCATGCTGTCCATTTCTATTTCATTAATAAGCATGCTGTCCATTTCTGTTTCGTTAATAAGCATGCTGTCCATTTCTGTTTCATTAATAAGCATGCTGTCCATTTCTATTTCGTTAATAAGCATGCTGTCCATTTCTATTTCGTTAATAAGCATGCTGTCCATTTCTATTTCATTAATAAGCATGCTGTCCATTTCTATTTCGTTAATAAGCATGCTGTCCATTTCTGTTTCATTAATAAGCATGCTGTCCTTTTCTGTTTCATTAATAAGCATGCTGTCCATTTCTGTTTCATTAATAAGCATGCTGTCCATTTCTGTTTCATTAATAAGCATGCTGTCCATTTCTATTTCGTTAATAAGCATGCTGTCCATTTCTGTTTCATTAATAAGCATGCTGTCCATATCTGTTTCATTAATAAGCATGCTGTCCATTTCTATTTTGTTAATAAGCATGCTGTCCATTTCTGTTTCATTAATAAGCATGCTGTCCATTTCTGTTTCATTAATAAGCATGCTGTCCATTTCTGTTTCATTAATAAGCATGCTGTCCATTTCTATTTCGTTAATAAGCATGCTGTCCATTTCTGTTTCATTAATAAGCATGCTGTCCATTTCTGTTTCATTAATAAGCATGCTGTCCATTTCTGTTTCATTAATAAGCATGCTGTCCATTTCTGTTTCATTAATAAGCATGCTGTCCATTTCTGTTTCGTTAATAAGCATGCTGTCCATTTCTGATTCGTTAATAAGCATGCTGTCCATTTCTATTTCGTTAATAAGCATGCTGTCCATTTCTATTTCGTTAATAAGCATGCTGTCCATTTTTGTTTCGTTAATAAGCATGCTGTCCATTTCTATTTCGTTAATAAGCATGCTGTCCATTTCTGTTTCGTTAATAAGCATGCTGTCCATTTCTGTTTCATTAATAAGCATGCTGTCCATTTCTATTTCGTTAATAAGCATGCTGTCCATTTCTATTTCGTTGATAAGCATGCTGTCCATTTCTACTTCATTAATAAGCATGCTCTCCATTTCTATTTCATTAATAAGCATGCTCTCTGTTTCTATTTCATTAATAAGCATGCTGTCCATTTCTATTTCGTTAATAAGCATGCTGTCCATTTCTATTTCATTTTCCCCATGAGGGATGCAGCTGAATGCCTTCGATGAATGCCAGGAGATAAATAATGACATGAAGACCCTGATCCACAACCTGTCAGGTACATGAAGACCCTGATCCACACCCTGTCAGGTTAGCATATAGGGTGGTATTCCATAGTTTGCGGTACTGAAGTTTCATAGCAGTGGTCCATGAAGAGCAGCGCTATGTGGGTATGCAAATCCTGAGCTTTCAAGTTGACTATGGAAATGTGAAGGAATTTTTTTTGAACATGCCCCAGTATTGCAAAAGTGTAACATGCATAATGCATAAGCAATAGGGAGACAGCTACTACACGTGTATGCATATGAGTCTGATTCAGAGACATGCATCTATAATGAGATAATTTGCATACAACGTGTGTAAATAGCACTGAACTTACCCCAGTAAGCCGCAGTTTTCAGGTAAAATAAGGACATGTGGGAGGAGATTAGGTTGTGCTTCTCCATACTTGGATATATTGATGAAGGGGTCACTTTGGGAAAGGTTTCATGAAGGGGTCACTTTCGGAAAGGTTTCATGAAGGGGTCACTTTGGGAAAGGTTTCATGAAGGGGGTCACTTTGGGAAAGGTTTCATGAAGGGGTCACTTTGGGAAGGGTTTCATTTAGTGCGTGTGCATACTAAGGCACATTACTAAAGGGATGATTTGGGAAATGTTTCATTTTGGTGTTTATGCATACCTGGACATGTTCATTTAGGCCTAGAGATGTTACTTTAGGGTTTGCTTGGATGAATGTTTCATTTTGGTGGTTGTGCATACCAGGGCATGTTACTGAAGGAGTCGCTTGGGGAAATGTTTCATTTTGGTACTTATATATTCCTGGACAAGTTGCAGAAGGGGTCGCTCAGGAAAGTGCTTGCCCATACATGGTCAGACTGCTGAAATGATAGCTGGGCAAAATGATTTATTGTGTTGTTTTAGTGCTTGTGCGTACCTAATTCAAACTAATGAATGGGATTGCTGGGGGAACTCATTTTTGTGACAGGGACGTGCTTGTGCATACTCAGACCAATTACTGAAAGGATGGCTGGGGGCTAAGTTCGCAGATTGCTACTCCAATATCAGAGGTGAAGCATCACATTTAACACGGGATGTTGGACTATGAATTGGAAAACCATCTCGTTAGCATACTACACTTCACAACATCTTTCATTTTCACCTCATTATTTTGAAGGCCTTTTGTATTCATATAAATGGCCTCTATGAATCATGCCTTTGCAAGACTCATTCGTCATCATTTGGAACACCCCCATGGCATTTGTATAAGCTGCTATGAATGATGGCTGTAAACTGAGCAGACATTACTGTTGAAAAGAACAAATATCTCGAGTGAAGCTAACATTTTCAGGATGGTTGTTTCATAGATTTTCCCCTGAGCTTGTAATTATCTACAAAAAATTGCCTTCCTACACTTTGGTAGTGGAAACACAACTTCTTCCTTCCACACTTATGGAGTATAGCCAGTTGTTAAACATTTTTGAAACTACATCAGCAAAGACAGAGCCAAGTTGTCACCTCTCTTGTTTAGGAAAAAATGAAACATTAACATTTCCATTGTCAGCTGATGTGTCTGCTGTAACTTTTTTTTCCCTTGCAGCAAATGTTTGTGAAAGCAATTGTAGGTGTTTAAATACTTGTCCAAGTTGCCCTTACAGCAAAGCTTTAAATTGTCAGATACAGTCAATCTGCCTTGTGTAGACTGAAAACAAATCAGAATATAAGTTAGCAAATATACTTTTATGTGTAACTGACTACACAGTGTTCTGTTTATTTGGACAAAAACTGGCATCTGAACTTTATCACTGTAATAGTTACTTGTGTTACTTTTCTTTGGCTACACTGCCTTAAAGACCGCCATTTGTGGTTAATAAAATATTTGATTGTATCCCCACAATTGCTAGTTTAGCGGATGCATGAGAAATAACAATGCTGTTTCTTTGAATGGCACACGTAGGTGTGAAGGGAATTTTTAAACGCATTTTGATCTGAAGCTGTAACATCATGGACAATTATGAGCGAATGGAATCCGAGCTTGTATGGTTGTTTGAGAGCGGCCTTTCTGTAATGCAGGCAGAGAAACAAGGATATGGCAGTAAGCTGCGGATTTCAAGAACTCAGATGTTCATGTCCAGAATATTTGAAACCAGCCTGGCCCCTGTCACATGGCACCACAGTGGCTTTACTTTTGAGACATGACACCATGCTGGAAGTAAAACATTCTATTCCACTAGCAAGGCGTGAAGAATATGCAGAATTATAATGAAAAGTCTGGTCATAAAACAACAGAAGTTGTACTGCTTTATCACACTGGGGTTTTGGAACCTAACAAGAGACCGTCACAAAGACACTCTGGTTCAGTTTTGGCATTGCATATCTAACAGTGATTTACAAACAAGCCACTGTTCAGGTGTGCCCTGGATACAGGAAACAAGTACAAATTACATAGGTATTAAAGATGCTTGTTATGATGCCAAAAACACTGAGATTCTGGCATATTCCATTTCATTTCTACAGCAAATTCACGTGATGCTTCAAACTTAATCAACATTTTTATTTTCTCACAAGATGTTTTTTGCCCTATTTCATGTTTTCTGGTGGCTTGTCAGGATAAATGAACCAACATAATGTCTGCAATGTCTCTGTTTGAAACCCATCCCAGCAGCTCAATAGTACATGAAGCTGTGAGTTTGATTCCCACACCAGGTCGTTGGATTAATTTATCTAGCAATTGCCACAGTGGATTAAGGCTGTGAGCCATAGTTCCTGTGTTAAAGATTTTGATTCTTTCAGCTTTCTTATGCCTAATGTGTGACCCGGAGCTAGTCACTTAACCAGACAGTGCTTTGGAGCAACTGGAAATTTGGGCTAGACTCCTCAGTGCTTTCCTGGACTGCAAGACTTGTGATTACTAATGAAGCTATGAATGTTTTTATGCCCTAAATCTACCCAAAACAGCTGTGATTACGATGGTGGTAATCAGGATACAAGTAAAATGTCATTACTGGGACTATGGGAGAAGCGCAGTTCGTATCTATGCCAGTGGTTTAAGCAGAGGACATGACCCATGACACACAACTCATCATCACTCTTTTACTTGTAGCCTTTCTTCTATTCGGATTCATACTGCCTATATCAGGCACGTTCTGACGCAGATTGTACAAGTGTATTTACAACAGTTTTGTTTCTTGCAGCGTAAATATTCAGTCAGTATAGCAGTTCCTGAGTGTCTGGAAGCTACAAAAGGTTGGAGTATTTTTAATATTAGAGAAGAAATCTAAGATTTTTGGAATAATTTTGGTTTGTAAATCTAATGTTATCTTGGTTTTACCACATATGAATTCTGTACAAGACTGTATATCCAGCCAATTGCTATTTTTTAAACTATAGATAGCAATTAAATAGTCTGCTGAATGTATTTTGTTTTCATTTAGAAACTGGTGCCAATAAATTATTGTTCTTAAGACGAGGCATATTAGTTTTACTGAATGATATAACGCATTGATTTGTAAAGGCAGTAGGAAATAGTGTTATTATTAAGTCTTTGAGTTGATAATTTGAATTCATAAGCTTCTTGAATATTAACAAAACTGGGTTTATAAATGGATAGAGAAAAAAAATTAAGTTTTTTCATTTAATATATAGTCTTTCTATCCAATAAAACATGCTATTGCCTAAGTCTAAATGAGTCTGTGGTGGATTTATTAATTTGTCAGCATATTTTCATGTATTAGTTTCCAGTTAGAATTATAAGAGGAGTCCGACCACTGGAGCACTACCTTAATAATTGCTGATTTCGAATATAGGAAACCAAACAATCCATTTTCCCATCTTTTGGTGTGCCAGTCTAATGAAATTCTAGGTTTGTTATGGTACCACTCAAATTTTAATAAGATAGAATTTATTTTTTAATGTTTTTATGGAGGGAGGAAGAATTAACTGGTTTACATGCACAATTTTAGGTAAAATTACAATTTTAATTAATGTAAGCCTGTCTTCAGATATAAACAATAATTTATTGCAGTTGCCTGTTAGTTTAATAATTGTATTAACTAGGTTTTGATAGTTGATTGACATTATTTTTAATGTTAGATTCTATAGTGATTCCTAAATACTTTAGTTGCATATTCTCCCACATGAAGATTTTGTATGAGTTTATTTTGGTACTTTTCTCTTTGTTTGTAAACAAAGTTTCAGTTTTGTTGTGGTTAAATTTCAGACATGAATTTTTTTTTAAAGTTCTGTATTGTCTACTATGTGATCTAGGGAAAGTTCAGTGATACCAATTGTAAGTAGAATGTCATCAGCAGAGTTGAATTTTAGGAGAGAGGTCCTTATTAATTGTGAAGCTTTTTATGTTTGTATTACATCTTATAAAGTTTGCAAATGGTTCTATTACAAGTGTGAATAGCAAGGGTGATAAGGGACAACCTTGCTTGGTAACCTTAGTAATATCAAAAGGGCAAGATATAAAAGAGCCAATTTTAACATAAGATATTGCATTCTCATATAATTTTTAATTAGCTTTATGAAGTCAGAAGAAAAATTATATTCATCTAGTGCTTTGAACAAGTATGTCCATTTTACTGAAAGCTTTGTCCAAATCTAAGCTAATAATAGATAACTCTCTTTTTATTTAACATATCAAAGTCAGTAGTGTTATTAGCCTTTTTTTAGCTAATAAGTATTAGTTCCCTTCTCTCTACGCTCTCCTTATCCGATACCTCCTTTTTCTTAATTTCAGACTCAACACCTTAAACTTCTTATACATAATCTCAACAAGATGCCTTTAGTAGTAAAAACTAATATAACCAAATTAATACTCATAGCTATAATTTCAACTACCCTCACCTCTACCTACCTCCTCACCTCCTCTGAAAAACTGTACTATTACCATTTTAACTACTCTCTAAAACAAACAGCAATACACACTCCTAACTCCCTAATAGTCAGACTAATATCACTTCCATTCCCAATTTAGAATGAGAGCACATGTAGAACCAGGGCTCAACCAGTCTATTAGCATTAAACCAATACTGGATGCACGTATTTAGATGTATTTTTGGATTCAACCGCATATATATATATATATATATATATATCTCAATATTGTATCTTTTATATTATATACTATATTAATATTTCATCCATTAATATTTTAAGAGGTAATGAATTATAAGCGCTGGACATGACTAAGGACCGAAATTTAAACCTTGGGTTTAGATGTACGTTAGTACACGCATTTTAGTAAATAGTGTTTTGATATATTTTATATATATTTTTTACATCGGACAGTGTAATATGTTGTAAATTGTGTTTTGTTTAAATTATCAATTTTTAGTTAGTTAATTATTACTTTATATTACTTATTACATTGTATTTTTTGTATTCAGGATACACATACACACATTTCATTATATATGATTCACTCTATATCTGGCTTTAAATTAGGAGCTGGTTGCCTTAAAATATTGCTTGTTCAATCAATCCATTATTGAATTCAATTATTGAATCCATTATTCAATTACTTGGTTATGCAGTTAGTATTTAAGAACTGTTTGAAAATGTGTTTGCGAAATTGTGTAGCATGTGAAAGCGCTCATTTTATTTTGTTTTACTTCGACATTAAATACTGGTTTATAACATCATGGTGGTTGTGTCCAGTTTTGGTTTTAATACTTTTCTCATTGGGAACTACAGCCTTCAGACGGTAGCAGCATTTATTTTTCTTTTTCCATTCCCAGCTATCTACTACCTAAATACCATAGACTCACCCACATTAAATACAATCAACTCACAGTAAAGAAAGTAAACTATCAAACCAACTTTATAAATAATTCTGCAATAAAGCGAAATAATCCCTCCTTAAAAGACGGTGACATCCACCCTAACCATGGCCCTACCAATCCCGCTAGCCTAGTAACCCACCCTAAACTCCCTAACTCTTTCCTAATAGGACATCTGAATATCCTCAGTATTAATAACAAAGTAGCCCATCTCCATGCCCTTCTAGATATTCACTGCTTTGACATATTCTGCCTGACAGAAACGTGGTTAAAACCAGGGACCAAAGACAATGAAATCATTCCCCAAGGATATAATATATTGAGACAAGACCGAATAGAAAGCAAGGGTGGGGAGTAGCAGTTCTATTCAAAGATGGACTTCAAATCTCCACTTTACCATACAACCCACCTCAGCATAGTAAGGCAGAAGTCCTTATCACCAGATTTCAAATCAACCAAAATAAATCTTTATATATCAGCTGTATCTTCCTACCGCCCGGTAATAATATCAATACTATAGAGGATATTCTAAGCTGGGTGTCCTCAACTTATCCCCAAGAAACAATAATACTTGGTGATTTTAATACTGACTGGAAAGTTGTCAACGCTGATAATCCTACCTCCCATATCAACCTTCATGGCTTTAGTCAAACTATCACCTCCACAACCAGAATCAATAAACCAAACAAAAAAGAGAGCACCTTAAACTGGATACTTCTAAATGGACAAAAACAAGCTTACAAGGTAGGAACTCTGCCAGACGATGTAAGTGATCGTACTTTGACCTACATCCTAAGGCAAAAAAATGATATCTCAACCCCCCCCCCCCCCCCACATATAGGATTGCACATACCAACAAAAATTTAACCCAGTATTATTCCAAAATGAACTTAGTGCCTGTGCTGTGACTGGAACCCTTTAAAAACTCTACCACTTGAAGAGGCTGTTAAATATTTAAACTCTAAATTCTTATCTATTTTTGATAAGCACGCACCCAAACGGTCCATCAGAATGAAGTCCAAACCAGCCCCGTGGCTTTCTAAAGAAACCAGACAGAAAATTTTACTTAGGAACAACAAGTCTTGGGCTAAGTGGAGAGCTAACAAAAATATCTCTGATCAACAAACGTTTAGGCAGTTGAGAAATAGTACAAAAAAGGCAATACTTACAGACAAAAAGAACTACTACTGTAAACTACAGCAAAATCACCAAAACAATCCCCAGAAGTTCTGGTCTAGTATAAATAAACTCCTTTTCCCAGGGCACTCTGGTACACCTACCCCCTTCAGGCCGATCCAAATACCCCCCATCAAACTGCCAATGCTTTCAATACCTTCTTCACAGAGACCATGCAATCACTAGCCAGTCAACTAATCCCAGACAACTCAAGCCTTCCCATCACCGTACCTGGCACTCTACCAACATTCCATCTGCAACCCATCTCTACCACTCTCATCTACAAATTCATCCAAAAACTTAAGCCTTGTACTCCTTCTGCTGACCAGTTACCATCTGAATACCTGCAAAAAGCAGTCAAAGTAATTTCCTATCCTATATCCATCCTCATAAATAGAGCCATTAAGGAGGGAATCATTCCAGACATCTGGAAAATCTCCTATATTATCCCCCTACACAAAGGGAGTAACTCAAATGATCACTCTAACTACCGGCCAATAGCTCTTTTATCACCCTTAGCAAAACTTATGGAAAAATGCATTCACCAACAACTATTAAACCATTTATCCCAACATAACATAATAGCAAACTGCTAGCATGACTTTAGGCCATCACATAGCACCACAACTGCCCTATTATCCTTTACAGATGCCATCAATAGAAATTGCAATAAAAACAACCTCTTATCTGCACTCTTTATTGACCTCTCAAAAGCTTTTGACATGGTAAACCATGCCCTTCTTATCAGCATTCTTGAATCCCTTTCCCTTGACTCTCTGGCAGTTAAATGGTTCAAGTCCTACCTTACCAATAGGCAAAAGGCAGTTCTCTGGGAAAATAATATATCATCCCTTCTGCCAGTCACCCTCGGAGTCCCTCAGGGCTCTATTCTAGGTCCACTTATTTTTTCACTATTCATTAATAACCTCCATGTAACATTTCCACAAGCCACCTGCATTCAATATGCAGATGATTCTACACTAGTATGCTCAGCAAACACCCCATCAGAGCTACATTCTCTAACTCAGAATGTATTTAACATAGTTGAAACATGGTTCACAAAACATTGCCTCCTCCTCAATGCTAAAAAAACTAAGCTCCTTCTCTTTACACCCACCAGTAAGTCCTCCCCCATAGATTTCTCTGTCCTTTCCAATAATGGCACGATTATATTCCCCGACTCTACCACTAAATTGTTAGGAATTACTGTTGACAATAACCTTACATTTGACAACCACATAAATAACACCATAAAAACTGTCAACAGAAAAATAGGCTCCTTATGTAGAATCAAACCTTTCCTAACTCCAATAGCCAGAACCAAGATTGCACACTCCCATTTAATCTCATCTCTTCTGAACAGTTCACCCATGTATACTAACCTAAAGAAAAGTAATCTTATCAAACTAGCTAATTCCTATAACAACTTCACCAGATTTGCCACTGGCACTCACTTTAAAACTCACCACTGTCTGAATCTAATGCAGCTAGGCTGGCTTGAACTTCAAAACCATCTGAAAGTCTCCCAACTCACCATTGCCCACAAGATATTTTATCAACCTAACAGCACTCCTATACTCTCCAATCTCATAATCCCCTACACACAAATCTAAATTCCCTATGCTCTTCTAGCAAACTTCTTGCTAGCACAAGCAAGACTAACAACATGGCTAGAGATTCTCTGTTTTCCAACTCAGTGGGAAAAAAACTGGAACCTACTGCCTAATGAACTAACTTTACTTTCTTCCTTGCCTTTCTTTAAACAAAACCTCAAAAGACACCTCAAAACACAATGGTTATGCCCCTGCAGCAACCCTGACTAACCTTCTGCTTCACTACTGATATTTCCTCCTCCTACTAAATTTACCAAAACTTTAATGCACACTCATTGGAAGCAGGACTGTAACTGGTGAACACGATTCAACATACTGGTGTAATCTATCCTGTTTGATGTTCTGAAAGTCCTCATGAATCATACTGTATAATAATTTATCCTGTACTTTTACCTACTTTATTTTATTATTACTTCTTGTATTGTTTGTATTATTTTTTATTGAAATCCTTTAATTTGCTATGTAATAACATTGATTTTTAATTTTTAATTTCAATTTCTATTTGTTACTACTGGAGCTTTTTTTCCTGGGCCTCTACTGAAAATGGAAATATATCCAGTTAGACTAGCCCGGTTAACAAATGTAAAATAAAAATAAATAAATAAATTATGTTGTCTTGAACTTTCCTATTGACTATAAATCCAGCCTGATCATCATTTTTTAAATCAGTGAGCATCTGATTTAATCTTTCCGCTAGTATAGACAATAAGGATCTTATAGTCCACATTTAAAAGTGATATTGGTTTGTAAGAACTACATAAAATGTGATCTTTATTTGATTTTAAAATAGGGATAATAAGAGAATATATCCATGACAGAGGAACACTGTGTGAGTTTTTGACTTCTTCAAAGACATTTAGTAGAATGTTTAAAATACTTTCAGGTAAAATTTTGTACAACTCCAGTATTATTCCATCAAGGACTGGTGCCTTGTTGGTTTTAAGATTTTTAATTTGGTCTTTTAATTCTTTAATGGAAAATATTTATCCATTTTATTTTTCTGTTCTTTTGACCCTTTATTGTGTAAGTTTTACTTCAGAAAGGAGTCTATTAAGTTTTTACTGCTCAAAGATAAGTTTGTTTTATTATATTTTTCATAATACTTACTAAAATACTTTAGTGTGTCTTTCAGATGTTACATTTATAATTTTATTAGGTTCTTTATAAAAAATTTCTTTGATATGATTTATTTTATTCAGATTTTTTTTTTATCTAATTGGAATTCTGTGAAGGCTTTTAGGGTTTATTGAGTATGATTGCAGCTTTATTTTTTCTAGGTTAATATATGTCTTATAGGTTCACAGGTAGGTACTAGGCTATTGGCCCAAGGGCCTAAGAAAGCCTAGCCAACAAGGTTCCCTGGCTTACGCCACCCAAGAAAGTTAATTTCCTGTGCCCCTGTCGGGCAGAGCCACAGAAGTGATCCCTAGGGTGCATTTCCTATTTCCCATCCATTCCTCAAGATTTTTCTTGAAGAGGGCTAATGAGGAAATTTGCTTGACATAGATAGGTAGCTTGTTCCAGAGTATAGGAAGTCTCTGGAACAGGAATCTATCCCTCCAGCATGTCCTGTTTATTGTGGTGACAATATTTAGGTCCCTAGAGTGTGTAGCTCGGAGGGAGTGGGATTTCTTAAGGTGTAGCATGTCCATCATGTCTGAGTTTAACATAGCTTTATATATTAGGCAGAGATCTCCTAGGAGTAGGCTACAGAGTAAAGCTGGAGTTTTTTGAGATGGTCAGTGTAGTGCATCTGTTTGAGGCCAGTAATCCTCTTTATGAAGTTACTTCTATGGCCTTTCCAGCTTCTGAAGATATCTTGTGAGGTACATTCCAAAAGGGGCATTGTTCTCTATAATGGGTCTAATGAGTGCCACGTAGAGGGGGACAATGACCTCTTTATCCTGGATGAGAACCCTTTTGTGATGAGGTGTGCCACATAGAAGGATTTCCTGACTGCTTTGGTGATGTGATTATCAAAGGAGAGACTACTGTCCACCTGGGACCCAAGGTCTCTTATCACGCATTCAGCATTAAGTTGACTGCCGTTTATGTGGTAGTTCATGGGTACAGAGTTTTTACCAAAGGGGATGACAATGCACTTTTTGGCATTGAGCTTGAGGCCATGCCTCTGATACCAGGAATCTATCTCAGTGAGGCCCTTCTGTAGGATGTCCACATCGTTTGGGGACTCGACTATGGCTCCTAGTTTACAGTCATCTGCGAACTTCGTTAGCCAGAGGCCTTCTGTGTTAACCTGTACTTCATATAAGTAGATACCAAACAGGAGAGGTCCTAGAACTGAACCCTTTGGTACTCCACTTGTCACTGGTTTGAAGTCAGATTTGGAGTCTGCAACATTTACAGTGTGGGCTCTGTCAGTGAGCCACTTGGCAACCCATCTTGTGATATAGGAATTTATACCTACTTTAGTGAGTTTAGCTATAATTCCAGAATGGGGGATGGTGTTGAAAGCCTTGGCGAGGTCAAGATAGGCTGTGTGAACCACCGTACCCGAGTCTACGGCTTTGGTGACTGCCTCAAAGAAGTCGAGCAGGTTCAGAAGGCATGATCTGCCTTACACAAACCCGAACTGGGTGGGGTCCAGAGTTTGGAGGTTACCAATGTCTTTGTTTATGAGTTCCATGATGATACGTTCCATGGCCTTGCAGACCAGGCTCATCAGGTTAATAGGGCGATAGTTCCCAGGATCAGTGGTGGCTCCCCCTTTGTGGAGTGGGATAACTGTTGCTGTGTGCCATTCAGTAGGCACAAAGCCTGACGTGAGACTATGATTGAACATGGTGCTTAGGTGGGGAGCGCCAGTTCGTTCTGAAGTTCATGTAAAACGCAGCCTGGGATGTCCGGTTCCATGGATGCTGTGTTTTTTTGCTTTTAGAGAGTGCAGCTTTTACCTGCTTAGATGTGATTACAGGGACTCTGCATTCTTCCTGTATAGATATGGGCCCTTTAGGGGGTGAGAGTGGGGTAAAGTTAGCACTGAACCTATCTGCCAGGATGTTGGCAATATCAGATGGTTCTGTAATTTTCATGCCGTTGTGCTGTAACTCGAAGCAGATCTGGGTGTTGCCATTGAGATTCTTGACATAACGATAGAATGTTTTGTGGTTGCCCTTAGAGTCAGTGGTGATTTTGTTTTGTAGCTAACTTTGGAGGATCTTATAAGGGATCTCAGCTTCTTCCTGAGGCTGACCAGGGAGCTGCTCCACTCATGGGATTTTACTCTCTTTTGCAACAGTTTCTTCCTTCTTTTGTAGAGTTTGTTTATGGCAGGGGACCACAAGATTGGTTTCCTTTTTTTGGAGGATATGGTCTTGGTTCTGTTTGGGATAGCATGATCCATGCACTCGTGTAAGTGCTTATAGAGTGCATTTATGTAGGTATCAGCAGTCGTAACTGTATTGTCCATCTGCATGGGTGTCGTGAAGTTCACCACTTCTGTTTTAAGAAGCATGAAGCTGGCTTTGGAGAAATGTTTTACCATGATTTTCTTAATGGTGCGTGGGGGCGGGATGTGGATATCTAAGGTGATTAGCTTATGGTTGGATTTGACCAACGAGGAGTTGTCTTCAGGTGTGGAACACCAGTCACTCATGTTGGTAATGACTGGGTCTAGGATATTGTTGCCCCTGGTGGGGGTGTGGTTAAGTTGATACAGGGTATTGGAATTTATGAATTCCAGAAAGCGTTGAGCGAAGGATTTGGTACATGAGTAGTTTTCCCAGTTACTGGTGGGGTAGTTGAAATCGCCCATTATTAGGGTGTTTGGTTGAACCATAATATTTTCCAGTACATCAAGAAAAGAGGAGTGGGAATCCTGGGGCATGGTGGGGGATCTGTAGCAAGCTACAATTTGGATTGCAGTTTTGCCCAGAGTTAGTTGCACTTGGATAACCTTGTATGCATTAGATGGCCGAAAAGTGTGGTATGAGTTATAGCCTGGTAATACAGGGTCTGCTCTCTAGAGCCTTGAACCAGGTCTCAGTCATTGCACAGATATCGATGTTCTCCATTTTAAGGAGTGCCTCTTGCATTTTGAGATTTAGACTTCTAGCATTGAGTAGCATTACCCTCGGTTTTTGCTTGCCTGTTCCTGTTACGGTGGTGAATTTGTCATTTGAACCTTGCCTAAAAAAGGTACTATAGGGGCAGCAAGAGTCTTGGCCAGTATCTGGAATCCCAGGGGCAACAGGTGCAGGCCATCTCTGGCAAAGCATTGTGGTCTGTCAACCATGTCGTTCCAGGCAGACAGATACTGGATCCCCTTAGAATGACACCAGAAGCTAATTGTTGAAGTCAATCATTTTGTCCTTGTACTGCAGTATCATTCTGGACTTCCACAGTGTGCAGTGGTAGCATTGTTGCCTCACAGCAAGAGGTTCTCCCGTTCGATTCTCGGCTGGAGTGCAGGGAGTGCCTTCTGTGTGGAGTCTGCATGTCTTTCCCGCGGTTGGGTGGGCGTTTGAAAGACATGCGTAAATGGGCGTGCCTTCGTTGAATGTTGAACGTCGAGCTGGCACCTCAGTGTTCGTGAAAATCTACTGCCAATCATTAGCGGACCGGAGTTCTGCTGTGGCTATCCCTAACTGAGAAAAGCTGAAAGACAGCAACAACAACTGCGGTATCATTTTGGGCGATGGCAGAATGCTACTCAGGGCTAGGGTCATACCTGCCTGGGCTACAAGATCGGTGAGCTCTTCCACGTCTCTTTTCATGTAGTCCTTGTGCTGTAAATTTCTAAATATTTCTGATTCAAATCCTTGAAGTGTTTGTTTACATCTTTGTCATAGGACTTGAGGTTTAATTTTAATGTATCTATTTCAGATTGAAGAGTATTTAACTGGGTATCCCATTCTTTTCTTTAGCAGATGTACCTTTTTTTTTATTTTAACATACACATATGCTTTTAATGTGCCCCATAGAATGGAATCTGTGACTTCATTATTGTTAATTTCAATGAACTGATTTGCTTCCTCTAAGAACCATTCATTAAAACCATTTATTTTAGTTAAATATGCTGGAAGTATTTTACAAAAGATTAGATTATTTGGGTTTAAGGTTAGTTTGAATGTTATTGCATTGTGGTCAGATAAAGGGGCATTGTGGTCAGATAAGGGGGCATTGTGGTCAGATAAGGGGGCATGAAGCTATAATGTCTTCTGTTTAGGAATATAGAGCATTAGAGACCAATACATGACCAATACTAGTCTGAGTCCCGAATCTAAAGAAAAACTGAGTAAAATTTAAGGAGCTAGCTGTTTTTACAATAGTTATCTCTCATGTTCCTTGTATTTATGTATTGATTTAATATTTTTGCTAATGAAGATAACTTGATTCATTTATTGTTTTAGTATGTTTATCCAATGAGATGCAGTTAAAATCACAAGCTAGCAGTAGTTCTCCTTTAGAATACAATATTACAGTACCTAGAAGTTTCTTGATTGTTTTAGAGCCAGTTCCAGGAATCCGGAATGAATCAACAAGAGTATAATTTTTTTTGTTAATTTCTAACACCACTAAAACCAGCATTCCATTCTTATCCGAGAATGATCCTATCATTTTAGGTAACACCAATGATATTTTTCCAAAGAATGAGAATACCTCTTGTCTTAAAACTGAACTGAGAACCAATTAAAACATTATAGTTTTATTAACAGTAGTCTGTTAAGGTCTTTGCTCAGTAAATGGGTTTCTTCTAAAAAGACAATGTCTGCTTTGTGTAACTTTAGATACTTATTTAAAGGGGCACTGGCTCAGATTTTTTACTAGAGCAGTTTGTTTACATTTTAGTACTCTGTAAGTCACATGTTCAGCTAGAGGCAAGGTTTTCAAATAGCCTTCTTAGCATACTGCAGGTCAGATTACACAAACTCTCAGTGGGTGTTTTTAGAGGAAATGCTTAGAACTTGCAGCTGCAGTTTGTCCTTTTGTATTTTCCTTCCCCCACTCATGAGCAATTAGATTAGCTGAATGACTGGATTTTACTCAGCTGGAGATGCTAAATCTTCTTGTCCCACATAGACCTGGAGCCTCTTTAGCAATGAAGTGATAGCTACTTTACTATGTACCTGCTTTTGCAAATAAGTATTCAAGCCTAGGCAATAGTATTTTTCATGCTTGTTGCTACAAATGTTTTCCCCTCCACTATCATTTACTTTTCATACAGTGTGTTCTTAGTGTTGCTTGTTTGTGTGTGTGTTTGTGTGTGTGTGTGTGTGTGTGTGTGTGTGTGTGTGTGTGTGATGATGTAAGTGCACCTTTATAGTCATACATATTTCCCTCATTTTACAGCACAGCATTGCTTTGGACAGTTGTGCCTTGCAAAGAAACATGTTGACTAACAAATGTCCAGATATTCTAAAATAATAAAATATTTTGCATCTTTTCTGTAAAAATGTCATGCAGCTTTCAAATGAATCTAATCACTGCTCTAAAAGTATTTTCTCATTAACTGATGCTCTATGTTGTCCTTCAGAAATCACACCATAACTATTTGTCTAATAGTGATTCCATCCTACTGGTTTTCTTTTCTCACTTTTTTTTTCTATCATTCATTGTGGTAAAATGTTTTCAACTTTCACATCTTTCCTGAATGTTTGACTGAAGTACAGTTAATTTACACTGATTAGCATTTGAAAGCTGAAGCAATTGCAGTCTATACATTTCCCATATACTTTTCAGTACCATTCCTAGTATATTATAGTAGATAATTACAGGGGTACTTTTACTAAGGCAGTAAAAAGTAACTGCTGCAACCAAAAATCTCATGCCATCGATAACCCTATACTTTGACAAATAGCTACTTTTATATGTATGTATGCATGCATGTATGTAACACAATCTACATTTATATTCATGCGGTTTGAAAATAACATCCTCTTCGTGTGTTACTGACAGACTTGAAATTCTAGGCATTTTTGAATGTCTATAAATTTCAGATATGATACATATCTAATAATGCAGATCGCAGTTCACAGGCCTATTAATCACGTCTGTACATCGGTTACATGATAGCATCACATAACACAGTGTTTAGTACAGAGAAGTAACAAAACCTAAAAACTTATACAGATGCAGTACTGTCATCTTGGAAGACTTAGCAGGACATGAGTGAGCAGCAACATTTACATAAGGCCTGCCAGTACACTTCTGGATGACCCAAACCATACAAACACACCCCAGACCTGAATGAGAAATATTCTACTGACACAAAGTATTGTCTAGACAGCTAGACTGCATATCTCATGCCAGTGACAGAACAGTGTTCCCACTCAGTATGTCACCTCTGGTGATTGCTCTCATTGCTGTGACTGCATATCTCATGTCAGTGACAGAACAGTGTTGCCACTCAGTATGTCACCTCTGGTGATGCTCTCATTGCTATGCATTGATGATAAGCCCTACAGTGCTATACCCCAAACCTGAATGCATCAAATGAAAACAAGGACATGTTGTCTCAGTCCAAGTATAGGACTGCCATCACCTTGTCAAATGTCCGCAACAATACACACAAGGTATGGTCAGTGTGTTGATGTCACATTTTAGGTCTATGCAAATGTCTGACATAATGCTGAGGGTCAGTTAAACATTAAAGGGTAATGTAGCCATAGTGACTTATTATGGAGTACAATAATATTATGCCAGGTAGTACAACATTCATACACTGTATACATAGTTTTCTGTCATTTCACTCTCTCAACAATACAAACAGTTCTGCTGTTATCCTACAATGTGGAATTATACTTTTAGTACATCTGGGTGCAGACTAGCCTGCATCACATTACTGTAATGTCCTACTCTGTTATCCACACCCTCATTTGTGTAACTACCTCTAAATGTAATCAATAATGTGTTCTGAGCATATACATATTGCACATAATACACAAACTCCACAGATATAGCCAACCTGCTGGCAGGCAGGTTCAGTGAAAACTTCACCCCCCTTTCCCCCATCAGTAAACCAGGACATCCCTAGCACCTGCCCTCTGAAATGCAAAAAGTATGGTCTCCATGGGACCTGATAACATCCCTGGCTGCATCCTGCATGAACTCAGGCATAAGCTCTCAGCTCCAATTAGACACCCTATTCAACCAAAGCCTGAGCACCAGCTTCATCCCAGCTGAATGGAGGATAGCAACTGTCATCCCTCTACACAAAGGTGGAGCTTCCACTGACCCAGGCAATTATAGGCCCATCAGCCTAACTAGCCTGATCTGCAAGGCCATGGAATGCATCATCATGGACTTATAAACAAGGACATTGGCAAGTTCGAAAAGCTTGACCCCACACAGTTTTATTTTGTCAAAGGGAGATCATGCCTGTTAAATTTGGTTAACTTCTTTGAAACAGTCACCAAAGACATGGATGAGGGGAAGATGGTGCACAGCACCTACGTTGACCTCGCCAAAGCCTTTGACACTATTCCTAACTTGGGCTTAATATATAAACTCTCCCAGCTAGGCATCAACCTGTATGTTACCAGATGGGTAGCTAACTTGGCTCACTGATAGAACCCACTCAGTCAAAGTAGGGAAAGTCACCTCTAGTAGACCAGTAATGAGTGGTGTACCCCAAGGATCGGTCTTGGGGCCTCTTCTGATTGGGATATACTTTTCTGAGGTGCAAGCCAAAACCAGTGGTCTGTGGCTGACCAGGTTTGCAGATGACTGCAAGCTGGGTGCTGTCTTAAATTCCCCTAGTGATGTGAACATCCTCCAAGAAGGCCTTACCCAAACTAATGACTGCTGTCAGAAGTATGGCCTCAAACTGAATGCCAAGAAATGCATCATCCTCTTTGCAGAAAATGTCATCCCTACTAATTATCAGATTAATAACAATGTATTAAGCATGAAATCAGTTGTGAAGGACTTAGGCACACAGGTGGATAGCAACCTGACTTTTGACCATGACATTGCCTCTGTTATACGGAAGGCTTTCAATATGGTTCACCTCATAAATAAAGGTGTTTCATCCAGAAACAAGTTGGTCAAAACATCCCTGTACTCCTCCCTTATCAGACCCATTATGGAGTACAATGCCCCCTTTGGCAGGTACCCCGACAAGCACATGCAGCAGTTTGAGAAACAACAGAGGTTCCTGACCAGGAAAATCCAGGGTCTAAACACCTATCCTATACAGATAGGCTAAAACCCCTGTCCCTCTACTCAGTCTCATACAGACTGCTCGGAGGTGACCTGTGTCTGGCATACAAGGCCATTTCAGACCCAGCCTTGACGGAGTTCCTGCATACCCATAAGACAAACTCCACTCATGCAACTCAAAAGCAAGGCCTTAACCTGGTCTGTAACATTAATAGAACTTTTTGGCGGGACAGATATGTGTTCCAAAGACCCCCCCCCCCATCTGTGGAATAGACTTCCACTCAATGTTAAGCAGAATCCCTCTCTAGCCCTCTTTAAAAGGAACCTGGATGACTGGATGGGAAACAGAAAATATACCCCTGGGATCCCAACTTTGTCCCTGCTGGACAGGGGAAACAGGTGTTGACATATATATATATATATATATATATATATATATATATATATATATATATATGTACACACACACGATGTGGCAGGACTGAAAACCTACAAACTAACAAATTGTGTAGAATGTAAAATATATTCTCCAACACAACAAATAAATACATTAAATACATTTACAAAATGTTATTCAGAACAGTTTTGGTTGCACAAAGGTGGTGAGAAATTTTGCTAATAATATCCCGTTAACTTTGATGCAGAAATTAAATTAAATTACATTGAAAAATAAATACGCACATTGGACACAAAGTACAGGGATGAAGCAGAATTAGAAACAATAACCTGAGAACACTTTGGCATGGAATGACAGTATCACTGTATTTGTTATTCACTAGGTCATTAAAGTATGAGGACAGGACACTGTCACCCGTCGACAGGTCCAGGCTGTGGTGAATAGCGGGAGTTTGGAGATCTGCAACGCCAGCTTGAGGGCCGCGTGTTGCAAATAGAGGGTCAGTCTGGTCCTCCTACTCAGCCCCCACCACAGCCACATTTGGGGCTGTGAAGGTGCAGTGGTGACTGCACATGGGTGGGGTCCTCAGTCCCACTGTATCCACTATGGGGCTCATGGGCTTCCAATTTCCAAACACCCTTCCCCATCAAGGTGTTGACCCCCCACATGTCATATACCACCCTTGTATGCTGTCTTGTCTCTCTTGTCTGTTATCCTACCCAACCTACCTCCCCAAATATACCTACTATCCCCCCTAACATCCCACTCTCACTGGGAAAAAAAAGGGCAATCTGTTCCCAAAAAAAAAAATCTCGCCCCATACATAGCTGTCCATTTCGCACACGTGTCCACTGGATACATGTAATCTGGTCTAATTGGCTTCACAGCATATTGTTGTCCTCACTCCTCTCTCAGGTGTTTGAGTGTCCAAATCATGCACAGCTGTTGCTGTAGAAGAAATGGGCAGCTATGGAACTTCCCTACACCCGTCCTGCACATCCCTAGCTATTTTCCCTACTGTCTTTCTCTCTTTGCGACCCTTTTTCACCACTATCCTATCAACCCTTTTTCATTTCTTTTAAAGAAATTAGCACGGGGGTAAGTGGAAGTAAGCACTTTTAAGCAGCAGTAAGTGGGTTTAAGCCTGTTTGCGTGGGGGTAAGCAATGCCTACACAGGTTAAGCAATTGAGAAGCTACATCAGTATAAGAAACTGAAACCAGATGTTAGCAGTGCTTACCTACACGCAAACCCTCTTTCAACTGCTTAAAAGTGCCTTAATCACTGCCTATATATATATATATATATATATATATATATATATATATATATATATATATATATAACTATATATATATATATATATATATATATATATATATATATACATACATATGCATACATCTATAGATATGTATGTCTACATATATATATATATATATATATATATATATATATATATATATATATGTAATTACCTGTATTATATTATATACAGATATATATCTATAGATATAAAAGAGAACATAACAAATACATATATGATCAAAGTCAGCGTTAATGGGACTGAGGGGGCCCAAGCTAAATACGTTTTGTAATTATTGATATCACCCCTCCCCACAGCAAAACACATCTACCCCCCCCCCCACTGTAGAAGGAAATAGTAGTCCACAAAAGCTGATAGGCCAGAAAAGAGCCATAAATATGATAGAAGATGATTTGCCATAAAAATCCAGAAAACCACAAATGTTATGAGGAACAGACCAAAAATAAGAGGCAAAAATCTGGAAATCTCTGACAATCTAGACAGCTGAGAGGTATGTCTTTCACACAGAGACACATAAAGTGATAAAATACCACAATTTACAGGTGGAAATGAAGGTAATGTGAAGTAAGCACACCCAGACAGTTCCAACAGTGTTGAGAGCAATGAGTCTTATAAAAAACATGCCAAACAGGGCATTATATGCAAATTTGAGCCAGATTAGTGCCAAATATTATAGACTGAGTATAATCTCTTTTGCTCTTGAGATGATACATTTAATCAAATGTGCTACATAGAAAGTCTTCCTTAAAACAGTAGGCACATGGTGGTCGAAGTTAAGGCTGTAGTCAACTTGTGATCCCAGAACCCTTAAAACTTCATGGGTAGATATGGTATCGTTGTTGATTTGATAGTGTAATGGGACATTGCTTGTGCAGAAGGGAATGATGATGCATGTCTTTGCTTTCAGGTTGAGACTGTGACTAAGACACCAGTCACTGGTCTGCATGAGACTCTCCTCGAGTATGCTGACAATCATTTGGGGATTCAATGATTGCACTTAGTTTGCAGTCATCTGCAAACTCTGTCAGCCACAACCCCCTTAGTTTTGACCTGAACTTTTGATATTCAAAACTTCTAGCAAAGACAACAGCAAACAAACGATTTGTGTGTTAATCATGGGTTACCTTCAGTGCCTTGAAATGCAGCATAGTTTATGTTGATAAAGGTTATATCTCTACCAGTTAGCTTATATCTGTACCACTCAGTCTGGCACAGTCACCAAGTACTTGGGTCTCTGTAGGTTCATAGAATAGTAGCAGGCTAACTGCCCTTGTGGGCCATTTTAAGCCTAGCCAATTACCCCATGTGAGAATCCAACACTGCACCTTATGTTTGTCAGGTAAAAACCTTAACCATTATGTAAACCTCCCACAAAGTTTACCCCCTTTCCAAGCATTGAGCCCAGGATCATGTCAACTACAGCATAATGTTAGCCCACTAGGCCAACTCAGCTCAAAGTAATCACCCCTTCCAAATCTCAAACCCAGGACCCTCTGAACAACAGCATTATGCATTAGCCCACTAGGCCAACCTTGCCTAATGCATTCCATATTTGTGAAATGGGTTGACTTTACATATCAAGCACAGTACTTATCTTGCAACCTTTATAACAAGTTTGGACAATTGTAAGAGATCAGTACACAACTAATAAAAAGAGAAAATACATTTTATTAAAAATGTGCTGTTTTACACTCACAAAAGAAAAGTAAATATTATTTTCTTTTAGTCTTTTGTGGATGAAATAAGTTTCATTTTTCTGACCTTGTTATATCTACCAGTAGGGAAAACTACTAATTGGAGTCTGGGTATGTTATGTACTGCCTGATTAACATACCAAACAAACAAATAAATAAAGAATAAAAATGTATTACTTAGGTCAGCTATAGTTCATAACACATTTTCATCAGCCAGTTTAGGTCCAAGTCATTTACTCACAAAACATATTCATACCCAAATTTGTCTCAGCATTAATAAGCAATCTCATTCAATGAAAAAGAAGAACAATTACAACTAGTTATCATTAAATATGTGCAAACTGGTCCCTCTGCAATGCAAACACAAGCTATTAACACATCATTTTTAGCTTTTATCTACCATCACCAGTAGCTACAACACAAAAAGACAGCCAGCGTGGGGGATTCACAGATGGGTTTCTGTGAAGATACTGAATACCATTAGTAACCCCCCTGCATCTTGTTATTAAAGCCTTGCTACTAAATATTTCATTTATGTATGTATGTGTGTGTACGTAGGTATGCGTATATGTATTTATTTAATTTACTGAAACCAAAAACATATTCAGTTTTTAGTCATAAACCATAAAGGTCAAATACACATACAGATACACACACACACCTTGCAGCTCTCCAGAATGTAGTTGAACACATCACATTTGTTCTCATAGGTTCATAGGTGTGTACTAGGCTAATGGCCCTGGAGCCTTTACATGCCTAGCCCATAGGATTACTCTGGCATCGTGCCACCTGACCTTAGTTCCTAGTGCTTTTGTCGAGTAGAGCCACTGGATTGATCCCTGGTGTGAGTTTTCTATTTCCCATCCACTCATCAAGATTTGTCTTGAAGAGGGCTAGTGAGGTGCTCTGTTTGACATGTATGGGAAGTCTATTCTATAGCATTGGCAGTCACTGGGTTATGAACCTGTCCCTCCAGTACACTCTGTTGATTGTGGTAATGAGGTTAAGGTCTCTGGAGCATGTGGTGCGGAGGGATTGGGATTTCTTTAGATGTAGCATTTCTAAAAGAGCTGGGTCAGACATGGCTTTGTAAGTCAAGCAGAGATCGCCTCTAAGTAGGCGATATGAGACAGAGAATAGCTGGAGTTTTTTCAGTCTGTCCAGACAGGACAAGTGTTTAAGGCCTAGGATCCTCTTTGTGAGGTACTTTTGTGGCCTCTGCAGTTGTTGCAGGTGTCCAGTGAGGTACATGCCAAATGAGGCATTGTACTCGATGATTGGCCTAATGAGGGAAGAGAAGTGGGAGACAATGACCTGTTTCTTCCTGGATGCAAAGCACTTAATGAGATGTGGCACATAGAAGGACTTTCTGATCACAGTGGCAATGTGGTGGTCAAAAGAGAGGTTGCTGTCAACTTGTGTTCCCAGATCTCTTATAACACCTTCTGTGTTCAGTGGACTACCATCGATGTGGTAATTCATGGGAACCGTGTTTTTCCCAAAGGAGGTGATGACACATTTTTTGGCATTGAGCTTAATGCCATGGTTCTGACACCAGTTGTTGGTTTCAGTGAGGCCTTTCTGTAGGATGTCAACATCACCTGGGGAGTAAATAATGGCTCCCAACTTGCAATCATCTGTGAACTTTGTCAGCCAGAGTCCCTTCGTGTTGGCCTGGACTTCAGAGAAGTAGATACCAAACAGGAGAGGACCCAGGACCAAACCATGTGGGACTCCACTCGTGACTGGTCGGCAGTCTGACATGGACTCAGAACCCACAGGGTGAAAGTAGCTATCTGTGAGCCAGTTTGTAACCCACCTAATGATATAGGGGTTGATGCCTAGCTTAGTGAGTTTTTGTATGATTCCTGAGTGGGAAATGGTATCAAAGGCCATGGCCAGATCAAGGTAGGCCATATGAACCACCTTGCCTTCATCCACAGCTCTGGTGACTGACTCAAAGAAGTCGACCAAGTTGAGCAGGCTTGATCTACCCTTCACAAAACCAAACTGTGTGGGATCCATAATTTGGAGATGCCCTGTATCCTTGTTTATTAGGTCCATGATGATGTGTTCCATAGCTTTGTATATAAGACTCATGAGGCTAATGGGGTGATACTTCCCAGGATCTATAGTCACTCCTCCTTTGTGGAGAGGGGATGACTGTAGCAGTGCACCCTTCAGTAAGGACAAAGCCTGATGTGAGGCTGTGATTGAACAGGGCAGACAGGTGAGGTGCCAGTTCACTCTGTAGTTCATGTAGAACATAGCCAGGGGATATTGTCAGGTCCCACAGAAGCTGTATTCTTGGCCTTGGACAGTGCTGTTTTAACCTGTGCAGCAGTAATACTGGGTGCCTGGCAATCTACTGGTATTGTGATTGGTCCTTTGGGGGGGTTAAAGTTGTCACTGATCTGTCGGCCAGTATATTGGCAAAATCTTTCAGCAACAAAAGAGCAGAGCCAAACCACCACAACTGTTCAGGATAAACACAATAATGCTTCGATGAAAATGCAGAAAATCTTTACTGAAGAGCTCAAGGTAAGCGCATTCATGACCTCTGTGGTTGCTTCATTAGACTACATCCAAACCAACAGTTTCTCAGCTTAAATGCATGAGTCAGTTAGCACATTGTAAATTAATCATGGCAAAATCTGTTGGCTCGTTATAGGAGGTATCATTGTGCATTAGCTCAGAGCAAATCTGGGTATTGTCGTGGAGATTCTTTACATAACTATAGAAGGCCTTGTTGGCTGTCTGCACTATCGGCTGCAATTCTGTTTTCATAGATAACTTTAGAGGGTTTGATGAGAGATCTCAACTTTTTGTTGAGGCTGATAAGGGAGTTTTTCTAGTCCTGGGATTTCACCTTATTCCGTATCAGTTTCTTCCTTCTGTTGTAGAGTTTGTTTATGGCAGGGGACCACCAGATTGGCTTCCTTTTTTGGGGGGAAGAGTGTCTTGATTCTATTGGGTATGGTGAGATCATGCATTTGTGCACGTGTTCATACAGTGCACTGGTCTATGAGTCGGTGGTCATGCAACTATTCTCCATTTGCATGGATGCCGTGAAGTTCGCGACCTCTGTTTTTAGGACCCCAAAGTTATCTTTGGAGAAGTTTTTCATGGTGGCTACCTTTACAGGGGGGGGGGAGGGTTGGATTTCCAAGGTGATTAGTTTGTGGTTGGATCTAACCAGGGAGGAGTTGAATATTGGTGTAGAGCAGCGGTCGCCCATGTCAAGGATATTGCTACCTGTAGTGGGGGCAAGAATGAGCTGATCCAGGGCATTGGAATTAATGAATTCCAGCAAACTTTGGGCAAGTTGATTGGTACACGAGTAGTTTTTGCCAGTTAATGGATGGATAGTTGAAGTCACCCAGTATGAGAGTGTTTGGTTGGACCCTAATATTCTCAAGGGTGCTTAGAAACATGGATTGTGAGTCTTGGAACATGGTTGAGGACCTATAGGAGGCTGTGACCTGATTCGCTGTCTTACCCAAATAGGATATAATACTGTGTAGCTAAATTAATAACTAATAAAGTTCTACCATAAGAACACTGGGTAGTGAGGGAAAGGAAGGGGAAAAACCGAATACCATCATGGATATATCAACTACTGAAAACTATAAAGCAATTAAGGCAAGAAGTGTCACTGTTAGAAGAGTATAGAAGAGGGAATAGATCAACAAATACTAAGAAAGATAGATGTGATTAAAACAATGCACAGTATTAGAATAGACAGGGATCTATCATGCACTATCGCAAATAACAAACAAAAAGTTTCAGCACAGGCAGAAAAATACACACATAAATATAAGGGAAAAGTACATAATAAGCAATTTATTAATGACCCAAAACAGTTTTATAGAGAAATGGGAAATAAGGTGAAAGGAACTGAAAAATGCCAAAAAAAAAAAAAAAAAAAAAAAAAAAAAAAAGGAAGTAGATACATTATGGAGAAGTATTTATGAAGATCCTGTGGAACATAACAAAGATGCTAAACAGATAGAAGTAGTAAAAGAAAGAATAAGACGTTTAAAGGTACGGGGTATGAAATAGGATGAAGTAACAGCCAGAGAGATTGGAACAAAGTTAAGAAAAGCTTCTAATTGGAAAACCCCAGGCCTAGATGCAGTACCTAACTTTTGGTTAAACGTATTAACATCTTTGTATGAGGATTTAGCCATGAGTAATAATTATTTATATGCACACCCCTAACAGACACCAACCTGGCTAACAACAGAAAAAAACAATGCTCCTACTTAAGAGTGAAGCTGCAAGCTACGCTAAAAATTATAGACCTGTAACTTGCCTTCTGACGACATATATACTATATATGAGAATTGACACTAACAGAGTTTATAGTCATTTAGAAGAAAACTCAATTATGGCAATAGAACTAAAGGGCAGTAAAAGAAAGTCATATGGTACAAAGGATCGTTTGTTGTTAAATAAAGATATAGTGGAGAACTGTAAAAAGGGAAAGAATTAAGTATGGCATGGATTGACTACAAAAAAGCATTTGATAGTATCCCACATTCATGGATAAAAGAGTGCTTAAAATGTATAAGATACACCCTAGGCTGACTGACTACATTACAGTAACCATGAAAGAGTGGCAGACCACTTTGCAATTAAGCCCTGATAAAGGACAGATTATTACCCCAGGGATAAAAAAAAATCAAAGGGGGGGTATTACAGGGGGACTCTCCGTCACCATTGCTATTCCGCCTTGCCATTAACCAGTTAAGCTGTTTACTTAACAGCTTAGGCCATGGCTATAATTTGGCTCCTAGAAAACAACAAAGTCTAAAGACCTATCACCCTCTCTTCGTTGACGATTTAAAACTGTACAGCTCATCACATGAGGAACTGAAAGCACAGCTGCAGGTTGGCAAAACTTTTTCAGATGATATAAGAATGTCATTTGGTCTTGATAAATGTGCAAAAGCAACCTTTAAAGCAGGAAAACTGCAGCACCAGGAAAACACCAGGTTGTGACACAAATGTGATATAAAAGAACTTGAGCAAGAGGGAGTGTATAACTACTTGGGACCTGATGAAGGATCAGCAATAAAAAAATGAACAAATGTGAATAAACAAATGCAAATAAAACTCTGCAAGGAATATTTCATTAGTCTTAAATTAATCCTGAGAACAGTGTTGACATCTAGGAACAAGATCCAAGATATAAACCAGTTTTCTCTTCCTGTCCTAACTTACAGCTTTGGAGTGAGTGACTGGCCCCAAAAAGAGTTTGATATATTAGATATTAAAACAAGGAGGAGGCTCCATGTTTACTAAATGATGTATAAAAATCACTGTATACCAATAATATATATTTCCCTTTCCAAAGGAAGGATGGACCTCCTTGAAATTGATTACAGGTATACATCTGCAATCGTGAAACTCCACACATATCTACTTGTTTCACAGTATCCAAATTTAGTGAAAGTTTTGAAAAATGACGAAAATAAATATAAGATGACTTCTCTGCTTAATTTAGCAGAAGCATTTCAATGTCAAGCAGGAATGGAAATCAAACCAGAAGTAGATAAAAATCAGGCAGCAAGTGAATGTGCCAAAAAAATAAAAGAAAGAATATAAGGTGAAGGACCAGATGAGAAGGCAAGAAATGTGGAAAAAGCATAAATATAATTGCAAGTACAGAAAACTCCTGGAAGAATCTCATGTTGATCAGGAATGAACACAGGAAGGGTTAAGGAGAGGCGAATTCAAACCAAGTGATGAAAGGTTAAAATTGGCAGCCCAAGATAGTGGGCTACATACACGCTGGTTTACAAAGTCCATTGAACATGTGGGAGAAACAGACAAATGTAGGTTTAACAGTTGGACACCTAGTTGCGACACAGTAATAGTAGAAGGACTGTTACTGAAATGCATAATAATGTGGCAAGACTGTTGCACTGGGGATTGTGCAAACATTATGGTATTGAAGTGGCTGCAAAACACTGGAAACATGAGCCACAAAGCATGATATAAAATGATGAAGTTTATATCACATGGGATCACCCATTACCAACAGTTTAAAAGACAGATGCTAGGAAACTGGATATAGTGGTCCAAGAAAAGAAGACAAAAGTAGCATTGATCATTGAAATTGCCACAACCAGCGACTACAGTGTCCTGCATACACAGAGAGACACAAGTCATAAAATACCAAGATCTGCAGGCAGAAATGTGAGCAATGTGGAAGAAAGATAACCAAATAGTTCCAATAGTAGTAGGAGCAACTGGTCTTATAAGAAAGAATCTACAATCATATTTTGACATGTCAGCAATCCACATAAACCTGTACGAATTGCAGGAGTCATTAATGGGCACAGTGCGGGTGCTGCAAAGAACACTTCTGGCTGACATCAAAGATTGAAACAATACTAATTTCATGAACTTTAATCATACTTTGACTTAAGAATGGGGTTCATTCTCGTCATGGTATTAGAATCAAAAAAGATTTGGAGAAATTAAACAAAATAAATTAAGGCAGATATCTAATTGCCACTGCACCCCCTTTGCCACCTGCAAGACCTAGGCCGACCTGTCCAGACAACTTTGAGAAGACTAGCTTTTACTCCCTCCTGAGAATTGGCCACAAAGGGCACTAGTGACCCATCCAGGTAGCCTCAGGTGTCCCAGCAACAAGACAATGGGTGTTGCAGCCTGAAGGTAATGGTGGCCACAACACCAGTTCGTGGCCTCACCACCACTTCTTCCACAACCTTCTCAGCAAAAGCATGGCACAATAGGAAAAACTATTGCATGGTTTTGCTACAAACACAGCTGTATAGTGGGCTGGAAAAGTTATCATGCACATTTCACTTCTGACAGTGTCCCTTCCTCCTTCTGTGTTATCAAGTCTTGTTAAACTGTCAATCCTAGGTATATAATTAAAGGAGAGAAGGCAGTAGAAGAAGACAATACAAAAGATATTTACACTACATGCTTAGCTCAGTCTCTGTAACCACTTCCCAATGACAAAATATGTCAAAGTATTGCTACCTTAGATCACTGTACCAGAGCTGGCAGTGCTTACTAAAATGGGTAATGCAAATGGCACTGCTCACTATCCTAGGAAGCTCTTGTCAGATGTCTACTTTATGCAAGGAAGCATCTTACTGCCTTAGCATGGGCTTTTCATATTTCCTTAACAGAAAGAACGATACAACCTTGCACACCATGCTGAACCCTGCATTCAGATCTACCTGAAGTATCCATGGCTACTCACCTGAAAGCTGAAACTGAAAGCACAGCTGCAAGTTGTCAAAACTTTTTCAGATGACAAAAGAATTTCATTTGGTCTTGATAAATGTGCAAAAGCAACTTTTAAATCAGGAAAACTGCAGCATCAGGAAAACATCAGTTTGGGACAAGAATGTGATATAAAAGATCTTGAGGAAGAAGGAGTGTGTAAATATTTGGGAATTGATGAAGGATCAACAATAAAACATGAACAAATGTGAATAAAACTTAGTAAGGAATAATTTAGAAGGCTTAAATTAATTCTGAAAACAGCACTGACATCTAGGAACAAAATCCAAGCTACAAACCAATTTTTTCTTCCTGTCCTAACTTTCAGTTTTGGAGTGATTGACTGGCCCCAAAACGTGTTTGGATAGATTAGATAGGAAAACAAGGATGCTTCATGCTCACCACATCTCTTTTGGCTTCTCCTGGTCAGGGATCGCCACAGTGGATCATCGGTCCGCTAATGATCGGCAGTGGATTTTTACGGTGTCAAGTTGCCAGCCTGGTTCAGAGAAGGCACACCCATGCACCTATCTGCATGTCTTTTAAAGTTCACTTGACCATGAGGAGGACATGCAGACTTCGCAAAGAAGGTGCTCCAGCTGAGAATCAAACTGGAGAGCCTTTTGCTGTGAGGCGAAAATGCTAACCACTGCACCACCATGGCCAATTACCAAGATTATATATTCCCCATTCCGAAGGAGGGATGGGCCTCCTTGAAATTGATTACATGTATATATCTGCAAATGTGGGACACCACACATATCTGCTGACCTCACAAGACCCAAATGTAGTGAAAGTTTTAAAACAAGAGGAGAATAAATCTAAGATGACTTCTCTGCTTAATCTGGCAGAAGCATATCGTCGTCAAGCATGAATGGAAATCATACCTAAAGTAGATAAAAATCAGGCAGCAACTGAATGTGCCAAAAAACAAAAGAAAGAATATAAGGGACAGGACCAGATGAGAAGGCAAGAAATGTGGAAGAAGCATAAATATAGTTGGAAGTATAGAAAACTTCTGGAAGAATCTCATGTTGATCAGGAACAAATTTAGGAATGGTTAAGGAGAGATGAATTCAAACCAAGAGATAAAAAGTTAATTTTGGCAGTGCAAGACAGTGGGCTACAGCCACATTGGTTTACAAAGTCCATTGAACATATGGGAGAAACAGACAAACATAGGTTTTGTAAAACTGAATTAGAAACAGTTGCACACCTTGTTGCTGGTTGTGACATACTAACGGCAGAAGGACTGCATACTGAAAGGCATAATAATGTGGCAAGACTGTTGCACTGGGGATTGTGCAAACATTATGGTTATGAAGTGGCTGAAAAACACTGGAAACATAAGCCACAAAGCATCATAGAAAATGATGAAGTTTAAATCACATCAGATCACGCATTGCCAACTGTTCAAAAGATAGATGCTAGAAAACTGGATCTAGTGGTCCAAGAAAAGAGGACAAAAGTAGCATTGATCATTGAAATTGCCACAACCAGTGACTACAGTGTCTTGTATACACACACACAAAGTCATAAAATATCAGGATTTGCAGGCAAAAACGAGAACAATGTGGAAGAAAGATACCCAGATAGTTCCAATAGTAGTAGGAGCAATGGGTCTTATAAAAAAAGAGTCTACAATCATATTTAAATACACTACCAATACATGTAAATCCATACGAATAGCAGGAGGAGTCATTACTGGGCATATTGTGGGTGAGAGCATTTCTGGCTGACATCAAAGAGTTAAACAATACTAATATCATGAACTTTAATCGTAGTTTGACTTAGAAATGGGGTCCATTCCTGTCATGGTATTAGAAACCCAATAGACTTGGAGAAATTAAAGAAGACTAAATAATGAGAGACATTTGAGTTTCAGGCATATATCCTTCATAAAAATGCCTGCAATTGCATAACCTATTAATCTGAAGTAGGATATTCATTTGTCTGCAACCTGTGGGTTATGGATCCGATATCGGATCCGAACCGGCATGGTTTTCCAGCTATGGATCCAAGCTCTCAGCTCCTCCCCTCACCCATAATGCCCTGCTCTACCCTCATGACCTCAGATCTCGTTTGCCGCGCTGGTGACTGGATTTGGGTACATAGCTCTCAGCTAAGTGAACTCTTTTTCTTGTAAAAAACAGAGAATTTTTTTGGTTGTTTAACTAAATTTGTGTGAAAGTTTAGGTTCCCCTTTAATATAGAGTATTTTGAGTTTATTTTTAGTTAAAGTAAGTAAATTTTATTCCCTCCCTCGCTGCGTAGAGTGTGTGTGTAGGCCTGTGTGTCTTTTTGTTTTAAGTTACCTTCTGTAACTTTTAGTGTTTTATAGATTATGGCTGACCAGCCTAAATCTATATATTCGAAATGCTCGAGTGTGGCCATAAGCTCTCCGGCTGATGGCCACACTCGGTAAAAGTGTCTTGGGGTTGAACACCTCACATCTGGTTGTTCCATTTGTGCAGGGTTCAACCCCAGGGCACTGAGGAGCGGAGGTCCAAGCTGGTCTTGGCGGGTCTTTTACCGCCAGACTCGGCTCCGGCCTCCGCTCCTTCGGGGACTACTGTGACTGCAGTTGTTCCCCCTGTGGCACCACCTCCTGCTCCTGGGACTCAAACTCCCGCTTCTGGAGAGGAGAGGGATGCTGCTAAGAAGGACCGGAGGGAGAAGCACCTGGCGGCGGGCCGAGACCTCTGTTTCGGCCCCGCCAGCCAAGCGGCTTCTCCCGGCTCCGTTCGGTCTCCTCCTTCGGCTCCGGTCCCTGTGTGCTTTTCACGGGTCCTGAGGAGGAGGAGACCCGATCTCCGTCGAGGCTATCGAGGAGGCACTCCAGGCCTACCTCGGTAGCCTCTTCGAGATCTACCCATAGCCTTTCTGATGCTGATCTGGACCGGATGATGAGAAGGTTCATCCAGGCCCAGATGCAGATGGGAGTGCTCTTGCCTCCCCTCGGGGAGCTCAACACCCTTTTTAAGCCTATTGCTCATTCTCCGACCCGCTATCCGGGTTCGAGCAGCTGGAGCCGAGCAGCTGGGCGGGGAAGGTCGGAGCCGATAGTACTTGGTACCGGACCCGACCCTGCCCTCGAGTGCGTCGGACCCGATCTCTCGGAGCCTGGATCCGAGCCGGATCCGGGGATCAGTGCTCCTTCGGCGCCGTTTGTGTCGGAGCGCACTGTCCCGGATCCGAGTGCTTCGCCGGCTCCGATCCACTCTTCGGATCCGAGGGGAGCCGATTGTCGGATCCTTTGGTCGAGGTCGGCTCCCTTCGCCTTTGATGTAGTGGAGAGGGCTCTGTTGAGGGTCTCGGACCCCGGCACTTGCCGGCTCCGTCCCGCTCCCTCTGCACTGGGCCAGGCTTCCACCATCCGGCCCCTGGGACAGCCCGTTTCTGTGCCCCAAGTTGCTCCCATGGAGCAAATTGCTGCTGCGAGGACTCCTCTGACAGCCCCCAGAGGAGGCCCTCGCAAGCATACGTCAAAAGGAGGCACATTGACTCCCGAGTCTCTCACTGAAGACACGGACTTGGAGGAAGGGAAGGCTCCCCACGGTCACCCCGAGGATGTCTCCTTCGAGACATCATGGAAATGCTCCGTATTAGGGGGTGGTCTGCCCCAAGTCTTCCTCGGACGAGTCCGTGTTCTTGGAGGCATTGAACGGGGCCGTCTACCTCTTGGGTGTCGCCCCTTGCCGACCCCCTGGTGGACCTTATTACCACCAGGGCGTGGAAGGAACCGGACACCGTGGAGCCAATTCCCAAAAGACCGGATAGGATCCTTAGTCCGCCCTCCGACAGGACCCATTGGAGTAAGGGGCCTCCTGTAGATGCCATGTTGACGGGCGGCCACATAGAGGGAACTGGCTCAGGAGAGTCGCTCAGTCCCCCCACCGCGGAAGGAGCCTCGGTTGATGGACCGCTTGGGGAACCCGATGTTCAGTTCGCAACCTTCTCGGTAAGGGCGCTGAACTATTTGGCACATGTTATTCGGATGCAGCGAGATCTTATTAAGGAATACGCTGCATCCCCCCCTGAGTCCATTTCGAGGAGGACAGAGTTCTGCACTCCACCAAAATGGCCACTCTTAGGTCAGTTACAAATACTTCTATGCGGCTACTCTCCCATGCAACGGAGGGCCGCTAGAGCTGCGGGACAGGACTGGTCACTAGGCGTCAGGCCTGGCTCCGTCTGCGATTTTTCTGAGCCCTTCAAGGCGTTTGCAACGCCCCTTTGATGGTTCTGCTCTGTTTGGCAAGACCGTTCGCGAGACGTTGACCCAGAGGGAGAAGGACGTGTAGACGCTGTCTGCCGTTGGAATCCGTTTCTCTGCACCCCAGAGGGCCTATTCTACGAACCAAAAGGGTCAGAAGAAGATGTGGTTCGAAGTCGCAGCAGTCCCAGCCTGCTCCGGACAACCAGTCCTTCCGTGGCAGAGGAGGACAGGGAGGGCCGCCCTAGAGGCAGAGGGGCTCCTAGAAACTTCGGGTCCAGGGAACCTTTCTCTGAACGGCCCGCAGCAGCCCTGAGGTTGCCCGACTGCTCTACTCTGGAGGCAGTCGGGGCGTTCGGGCACCTAGCGGCATGGGAGTCCATAACATCGGACCGCTGGGTTCTCCAAATCATATCCAGGGATATCGCATTCCTTTCCTTCACCTTCCAAAGTTGAAGTCCCTCCCAGACGTCCCACCCGGTCAACGGGAGGCCGCTTTGGCAGAAATTGGCCATCTGCTAAAGAAAAGAGCCATCCAGCCCGTTCCCCAGACCAGATCGGATCAGGGTTCTACTCCAGATTCTTTTAGTGCCAAAAAGACGGGGAACTAAGACCAATCCTAGACCTCTCTCTCTTGAATCTGGCAGTCCCCAAAGAAAAATTCGAATGCTCACGCTGCAATCTAATCTCCACCTTCTGGGAGAAAATCACTGGATGTGCACGATAGATCTCAAGGACGCGTACTACCACAGCCTGATGGACAGGCGCTCAGGAGGTTTCTCCGCTTCGGCTGGGAGCCAGTCACTACCAGTTCCGGGTCCTTCCCTTTGGTCTCACCACAGCCCCAGGGTGTTTACCAAAGTACTAGCAGTGGTAGCGGCCCACCTGAGGCTTCAGGGGTGCAGGTCTTTCCCTACCTGGACGACTGGCTCCTTACCGCCCCAACAAGGCATCTACTTCTCTTGGCGAGACTCCTTTCTCCATCTTGCTCCATTTCTGGGCATCACAGTAAATACAAAAAAGTCCAACCTGGCACCCACACAGCTCTTAGATTTCATAGGGGCCAGACTAGACACAAGGAGTTTACGAGCCTTCCTCACTGCGGACAGAGTTCTAAATCTGCAGCTCCAGGTGCGGGCCATTCTCCATTCAAGTTCTGTTCCAGCGGAGTTGGTCCTGAGGGCTCTAGGGTCCATGGCTTCGGCTATAGCACTTCTTCCTCTTGCCAGGCTCAATATGCATTCTACAGTGGACGCTCTTAGTACAGTGGTCATACCTTGCTCTCCCATGCATCATCCCATAGCGATCAGCAAGGCTTGCAAGCGGTCCCTCTTGTGGTGGCTCCACTCCCGGATCTCCACGAGGGTCGCCCATTTTGTGCTTCTCCCCTCGCCACGGTGACCACGGACGCCTCCCGCCTCGGGTGGGGGCACTTGCGGCCGGACAGTCCAAGGCACGTGGAGCGATTCAGAGACCTTACTGCATATCAATGTTCTAGAGATGAGAGCAGTGCTCTTAGCGTTGCTAGCACTTCAGGACTTTCTTCCCTTGGGAACAATTGCGATTCAATCGGACAATATGTCTGTTGTCTGGTACATCAACAAGCAAGGGGAACAAGGTCTTACCCTCTTTGTCGAGAGGCCATGAGAGTTTGGGAATGGGCAATCTCCACCAATCGCTTTCTCATAGCAACGCACATTCGGTCGGTCCAACATCCTAGCGGACAAGCTCAGTCGCACCATTCTGACCCCTTACGAGTGGTCTCTCAATTGTCAAGTAGCGGAACGCATATTCGCACGGTGGGGAACCCTTCTTGCGATCTTTTGCTTCTCCCTCAAACACCAAGTGCGACAGTTTTTCGCTCTAATACCTCCTCCGGAGGTACCCCAAGAGACGCTCTGGTGCATGCTTGGCCACCCGGTCTTCTGTATGCCTATCCACCCTTGCCTCTGATGCTGCAAGTTCTTCAGAAAGCCTCTCGGGTGGGTTGCAGAATGATTCTCATTGCTCCATTCTGGCCTCGACAGATCTGGTTCCCCTTCCTAAGGTCTCACTCGGTGAATCCTCCTTGGATTCTAGATCCCATCCCGGATCTGATATCCCATCCATCCTGCATTCCTCCTCCGAACCTGGACAACCTGAAGCTGACCGCTTGGCTGCTCCAGTTCCACTCTTGATAAGGACTCGGTATTTCTTCACCGGTAAAGGCTATTTTGGTGGCGGCTCATAAACCATCCACTAGAAAGGTTTACGAAGCAAATGGAAAGCGTTCTCTGTGTGGGCGGAGCGGCAAGGCCTAAATCCCTTCACGGTTCCTCTCCCTGTAGTGCTTGATTTTCTAACCTCTCTCTTTAATGATGGTGCCAGCAGTTCCACAGTCAAAGTTCAACTGGCGGCAATTTCTCACTATCACATTGGTCAAGATTCTAATCCTCTTATGTCAGCCAAATTGTGTAAAACATTTCTTAAAGGTACTTTCCTTCTCAGGCCCCTATAAAACAGGCAGGTCCGCCTTGGGACCGTTCGTTGGTGCTACAGGCCTTGGCCGCTCCCCTTTCGAGCCCGCTGCTCTGTGGATCTCAAATTCTTGTCCTACAAGACAGCCTTTTGGTAGCCATTACATCAGCCAAGAGAGTTTCTGAACTTCAAGCTTTATCAGCTAAACCTCCTTACTTGGTATTTCATCCGGACCGTGTCTCCCTCAGGACCAACCCGTCCTTCCTTCCTAAAATCGCTTCTGAAGCAAACATCAATCAATCCATTAACCTCCCTGTTTTCTTCCCTAAGTATGAAAACAAAGGTGAATATAAGCTACACTCACTAGATGTTCACAGGCAACTTAGATTTTATCTCAACAGGACAGCTGGTCATAGGCAATCCGACCAGCTGTTTATTTCCTTTGCAAAATTCAATTTGGGCAAGCCAATTTCTAAAGTTTCTCTGTCCGCTGGATTTCACAGTGCATTTTATTGGCTTATCAAGCGTCAGGAAGGCCCGCACCGGGGAGTGTTCATGCCCATTCAACCCGGTCAGTATCTACCTCGGCAGCCTTCAAGGCTAGGATTCCTCTAGATGATATTTGTGCAGCAGCCACGTGGGCTTCATCTCATACATTTATTTCCCACTATAAGTTGGATCTTGCATCTAGGGGTAGAGCATCCTTTGGCTCCGGTGCTCGGAATATCCTTCCATGATGGCGCCCAAGATTCAGGTAGCTGGGGACTCTGTCCCACAGGTTGCAGACAAATGAATATCCTACTTCAGATTTAGAAGTTATGTACTCACCATAACGTTCCATCTGAGTAGGTGTATTCATTTGTCTGCAACCATCCCGCCCTCCTATCCCCCTGGCCTTTCAGTTTCCTGCATATTCCTTGTTACCCTTTTTAGGGTATTGTTGCTTTGGCAAACTCGATCTGAGGTCATGAGGGTAGAGCAGGGCATTATGGGTGAGGGGAGGAGCTGAGAGCTTGGATCCATAGCTGGAAAACCATGCCGGTTCAGATCCGATATCGGATCCATAACCCACAGGTTGCAGACAAATGAATACACCTACTCAGATGGAACGTTATGGTGAGTACATAACTTCTAATTCTATCAAAGATGACCAGAAATAGATAAAAATTAAAACACGGGAAATATGTTTGGAACTGTAGCAAGCCCATTTTATATTTCTGGCAAAAGGTCTACATTTCTATTATGATCCATTGGATACTGTAAACACAAGAGATTCTTACATGATCGCAAATGTAAAAAAAAAATAAAAGGAGGAAAAAAATTGTTTGAAACTTTAGCAAGCCCTTTGCCAGAAATGTAAAATGAGCTTGCTACAATTAGATTCCAACACTGTAAGCCTTTCAGTGTAATTGACATGACCAGATTACCTCGTAACCAAGCAGATTTTCACCTCGTATGTGTGGTCTCTTTCTCATACAATTATTGGTTTTCTAGCAAATCAAGGAATATTGAAGGGACTAAATAATAACAGACATTTGGACTTCAGGCTGCACATCCTTTGTAAAAAGGAATACTAATACATAACCTGTTATTCAGAATGACCAGAAATGGTTAAAAAAAAGAAAGGAAACAGAAAAGATCTGTTTGTAACTGTAGCAAGCCCATTTTACATGTCTTACAAAGGGCTTGCTACAGCTATGCTCTGACACATTAATGCAGAGCTTTTAGCGCTTCTTACACTAATGCAAATATTTAAAAAAAAATGGAAATGATCTATTTGCAACTTTAGTAAGCCCTTTGCCAGAAATGTAAAATGGACTTGCTATAGTTACATTCCAAAACTGTAAGCACTTCTGGCATGACCAGATTACATCTCAACTGTCCAGATTTTCTTCTCATATGTGTGGTCTCTTCTTGGTAAAACTGTTTGTTTTCTGGCAAATCAACTAGCAATGTTGTTGTCTTCCGGCTTTTCCCAGTTAGGGGTCGCCACAGCGGAACTCCGATCCGCTAATGATTGGCAGTAGATTTGGATGAACGCCGAGGTGCCAGCTCAATGTTCAACCTTCAACGAAGGCACGCCCATTTACGCATGTCTTTCGAATGCCCACCCAACTGTGGGGAGGACATGCAGACTCCACAAAGAAGGCAGCCCCGCACTCTAGCCAAGAATCGAACGGGAGAACCTCTTGCTGTGAGACAACAATGCTACCGCTGCACCACCGCGGATGTCAGCAAATCAAGCGACTAAATAATCACAGACATTTGAGTCACAAGCTGCACACCCATCATAAGAATGCATGCTAATTCAACATAAATGGATAAAAATGCAGTTATCTGTGTACAACTGTAGCAAGCCTGTTTTACATTTCTGGCAAAGGGCTTGCTACAGTTCCATTCTGATATATTGGATAAGTAATTATTTTGGAGCTTCTGCGCCTCTTACATGACCGCAAATATTGAAATAAAAAAGAATGAAACGATCATTTTGTAACTGTAGCAGAACATTTTATATTGGTGACAAAAGGTTTGTTACAGTTACGTTTTGATACATTGGATACAGTACGCACTTTCGCGCTTCTTACACGAATGCAAATGCTAAACAGAAGATGGTAACAATCTGTAACTGTAGCAATCCCTTTGCTAGAAATGTAAAATGACTTGGTACAGTTACATTGCGATTTCAGTGCTTCTGACATTAACTCAAAGGTGGGAAAAGTATAACTGTTGTGACTCAACAGAAATGTATCAAGTCGAACTGGAGTGCTGCAGATGTACTCATATGGTGAAAGCCTGGGACTTAAAAACACTCTTAGTTCTTACTGCAAATCTATAACAACAAAGTCTACATTTATGCACGGGAAACAAAACAGGAATGGAAGAGGGTATACAAAGTAAAGTAATACATGGGTTGTACCTGACTGTGATGTCACAAAATGGGAGTCATTTACAAAAGTGGGTGGCAACATTTACATTTCGGATCCGAAGCAAGGAACACAGTTTAGAAATGAACCAGTGCCCCTTTAAGAGTGAAGTTCTAGTTTATTTGTCTGTGTAGTAAGAATGGGACCCGGGTTACAGTGAATGTGACTGTGCAAGTTTAGGTCCATGAAACAATGTCTAACTGTTTTAGGAGTTTAAAGTAATTTGGATATTTGTATTAGTTTTACATTGTATTGGTTGGTATTGAGGATTTTGGGGTAGGAATTGAAGAAGATCCGTATACAGATCAGTGTTGTGGTTATTTGGGAAAAGCTTTCCACGCCGAGGTCAGTTTATAGGTCAATTTATAACTGACAGAAATCACATTATAGCCAGAACAAAGCAATTAACAAACAGATGCAATTAAAACAAGTTTTCTGTCATTTCCTGAGACTAAATACCTGGCATATGCAGTACAGTCTACTGGTCAAGCTAAAGGAGACAGTGGCCAACTTAGTAAAGGGTCCTACTTTTTCACCAGCCTTTCAATCACAGAGCAGGCATGTATTTAACTGATTAAAGTTAATAAGCAGAAACATTCTTCTTGATAAATATGCTTACATGCAGAGGTAGGACTTTGTGACAGAGCTCCTGCAATATCGTGGTCAGATTTACTGACCAGAGGCTATGAAACAATGGGATAGAAATAAAAAGTAAAAGTAGGCTGCCATTTATTGGAGAAAACCGGCAAAGTAACCAAGGTATTGGGAGCAAATAACTAGACAGGGAAAGGTAATAGAATGGGAAGAGGCCTTTAATTTATTTGGACTGCAGGTTAGAGATTGCCTTTCTTACCAAGGATTGATATCAGAGTATAGGCAAAGAGAAAGAAATAGGAGGGTCCTAAATGAAAGACCAACACTGGTAGAGTTTTTAGTAGAACATAGAACAGAAGTAGAGTAGTCCAAATACAGGCTTTGCTGTATTCTGGACTTTTGGAAAGTTCCTGTGTTGCCTATTTCCTTTCTTGGATAAAGGGAGGCTTCTTTGTTCACCAGTGGCAGTGGGGAGCTTAGAGCAGCCTATCTATCCCTGGAGGAGTGTTCCCAGCACAAGAATCTGGTAGTCTATTGGCCATTTTGGGCCAATTTCTAGCTCTTTCAAGTCCTCCTGTATAAAACCCACTTTGGCGCAATTTTTGCGCTTGTTACTACTCAGCCAAGCTCCTCGTGGTCCTGCAGAGTGGTGCTAGCAGCAGAGAGGCTAAAAGAGCGACTGCTAACCTGATAAAAGTGTTTTTTTTTTTTTTTTTGCTGCTACTACCTGGGCGACTGTCCGATCTAGCTTAACTGCAAGTATTTCTGCTTCTTGAACTGTTTTAAACTGTTTAAAGTTGTTTTTGCACCTGCACTTTTAAAGTTTGCCCTGTTTGTTGCATTTACCTGTTGAGGCTACACACTCAAGTGCGCTAGCCTGTGTTACATATTTATTGTATTTTCCTGCTGTTTGTTGCAAAAAAAAAAATTCTCCTTGTTTCCCATCTTTCCTGACCTAGAGTAGTCCAAATACAGGCTTTGCTGTACTCTGGACTTTTGGAAAGTTCCTGTGTTGCCCATTTCCTTTCTTGGATAAAGGGAGGCTTCTTTGTTCACCAGTGGCAGTGGGGAGCTTAGAGCAGCCTATCTATCCCTGGAGGAGTGTTCCCAGCAAAAGAATCTAGTAGTCTATTGGCTGTTTTGGGCCAATTTCTAGCTCTTTCAAGTCCCCCCTGTATAAAACCCGCTTTAGCGTGGCTTTGCGCGATTTTGCGCATAGCACAGCATCGGGCAACGCCGCTTAATTGGGTTTAAACCATTCTCGGCTCCACAAAGTCTGCTCTTCACTTTTTCCCTTAGAACTGATCTAGTTCACATAATAAACACCCTATTCCTACTCTAAAGCCTGGCACTTGCTCACTAAAGCAATTATATAAATCAGCACTAAAAAATTAAAAGCACTACACCCTCACAAACTCCCCTTGAGTACCTTGTTCCCCATTGGCCCTTTTTTCAATTATAAAGGAATTCCCAATACTATTCTAGCATGTCCAAAGGTAAGCTGTCAATCTCCTCTCCGGTCCAGCTGGTGAATCTGGGAATCTTGAGGCAATGTTACAACTGCCTCATGTACACAGACAACCCTCTCCTCCTCCCAACAAATTCCAACACATGTGAGAGATGCAACCATATAGCCAAACTGGAGGCTAAGCTCTCTCAACTCAGTACTGGCGTAACCAGTCAGGAGGAGAAGGAAACCACACTCACTTCAATTCCAGTCTCACATAGACCTACCGCGACAGCAAACCAAACACATAAACACACAAAAACATACTCGGAGGCTCTAAATAAAAATCTGCATAAGCAACAGAGACCTCCAAAGCAGACACCCAAGCTACCGTTACCCCAAAACAAAACACGTGCAACACATAGCTCACAAAGCCAGTGTGCCGAACAGTCACAGCCCTTAAGGCTAAACAACACACCTGATACACTTGTAATAGGTGACTCTATCGTCAGGCACACTGACGTCCCGCTCACCAGGCTGAACAAGGAGAATGTCAAGGTGAGCTACCTGTCGGGCGCTAGGATCCGCCACATAACACAAGCACTCAGGTCACTCAAAGGCAAGTACAAATATGACTCAGTCATTGTCCATGCTGGTGTGAATGACCTGAGACGTACCTCCCTGGACTACAAGAAAAGAGACATACAGGAGCTCCCTGAGCATGTAGCCCAGGCCGGTATGACCCCGACCTTGAGTAGCATCTTACCCTCACCAAGAATGATGCCACAATATGAAGACAAGATGATCAATTTCAACAATTGGTTTAAGTGGCTTAAGTATTGGTGTCATTCAAAGGGGATCCAATGCCTGTCATCCTGGGATGACATGCTCTACAAGCCACGATGCTTAGCTAGGGACGGCTTGCACCTGTCACCCCTGGGCTTTCGGATATTGGCAAAGGCTCTTGCCACCTCCATAGTGCCTTTTTTAGGCAAGGCTCAAAAGACAAACCCACCTCCATAGGTATCACAAGGGATAAGAAACTAAGAGTAATGCTACTCAATGCCAGAAGTCTAAACCTCAAGATGCATGCACTCGAAACTCTCCTTAGCATGGAGAACATCGATATCTGTGCAGTAACAGAAACCTGGTTCAAGGCTCCCGAGAGCACCCCAGCACTACCAGATTATACCTCATACCATGTTTTTCGGCCCCAAAACTTGGACCGAACCACAAAAGGAGGGGGAGTATCAATATTCGTCAAAGATACCCACACCTCCAGGTTGGTGGCACAGCACGAAGCATCAGAGACTATCCATGTGCAGCTAACAGTGGGTAAAACTGCCTTCCAGTTTATAGCCTGCTACAGACCACCCTCCAAAACCCAGGAACCCCATTTGGCCTTCCTGAAAACACTGGAAGATATGAAGGTCTCTCCAAACACCATTAAATTGGGTGACTTCAACTACCCAAACATAGACTGGGAGCATTACTGTAGCTCCAACAACCTAGCCCAAAGGGTCCTAGAATTTATAAACTCAAATGCTATGGAACAGCTTGTTACCACTCCCACAAGAGGGGAAAACATACTGGACCTGATCATCACCAACATGGGGACTCTATGCTTCAGACCAGAAGTGTATCCCTCACTGGAAAGATCAGACAATAAACCTAATCTCACTAGATATTCACATCCCGACCCCAGCCCCTGCCCAGAAAACCACAGTGAAAACTTCTCTAAAGCAAATTTCACACTCCTCAAAACCGAGGTGGAATCCTTCAAAGCCCCCGGGCCTGTGGAAAATATGGCCCAGACCGCAGAATCCTTTATAAATGCATTCTGTGAATACCTTCAGGAATGCATGGATCATGCAATCCCAAACAAAACCAAGACCCAATCCTCCAAAGGCAGGCGTCCTGTCTGGTGGACCCCAGCCATAAACAAACTATACAATAGAAGGAGGAAGCTACTACATGATGGAGGAAAATCCCAAAAAGGGAAGGCATCTCTTATCAGTATTAGCAAAAAACTACGGGCACTCATAAAATCGTCTAAGGCCAGCTTCGAGAGAAAAATTGCACAGGACACTAAGGATAATCACAAGGCTTTCTTTAGTTATGTTAGAAACCTGGGTGGGAATTCTCAGATATGCTCAGAATTAGTCCAAAATGACAAAAAATACACCGAACCCACAGACATTGCCAACATCCTAGCTGACCGGTTCAGCGCAAACTTCTCCCTCCCTTCCCCACCAAAAGGTGATTAGCTTAGTGGGTGGTAGTGTTTTCAGCTTCGGTCCGAGGCAGAAGTGTGATTTTTAGAAATGAGCCAGTGCCCTTTTAAGCTACATCTTTAAATGGATTATTTAAGCCAATTATATTTAAGGAAATTCACTTATAAGTTGGCATCTACTTAAGCAATAGATTTTGTAAGTACTATGAAATGATTGGTCATCTTTTTTCTTACAGTAAAATATGAACAATTTCTTATGGATAACAGTAATTGATGAAGAAAAAAAAATGAAATGAAAACATTATTAACCTTCACCATGGAATAAAATATTCCAGACTTGATGAAGACTTCATTCAAGCCTCCTATCAACAGTTCCATGTCCAGCAAATACCTTATGGCAACTGTTTCTTTGTGTGTATGTATGTATATATATATATATATATATATATATGTATATGTATATATATATATATATATATATATATATATATATATATATAAATATGGGTCTACTTTACATGATCGACTTTTCACAAAGTCGAAATTCATATTGCCGTGACCATATGATCGACTTTTGAATAGCCCAACATGTAAAGAAAACACAAAAACACTACCAACACTTACCTAAATGCTGTTAGCAGGGGAGCTATGCCCCACTATACCCCCCCATGGGGGGCTCCACCCCCCGTAACTTAAATATACCAACTCCGAGATCGATTACAGTGCGGAAGAGGGAAATTTTCCCATTCCGCACTGCACAGTTCCCCATGGTTGGTTTTTCAAAAGTCGATCATATATATATATATATATATATATATATATAGGTCTATATTATATCATATCGTCGAACTTCAAAAAGTTCGAACGACGTAATATCGGACCCTAATATCTAAAATAGCAAACACAAAGAACAGCAATTTTTTTCCCAGAGAAAAAAAATCGCTGTTCCCTAACAAAAAAAAAAAAATACACCTGAAACTTTACTTAAAGTGGGGGGCTTTGCCCCCACAGCCCCCCCACACCCCCTACTTAAATATACCATCTCTGAGATCACACCACAGTGGAAGAAATAGCAAAGCCCCAAAAACGGTCCACCGATTTTTTTTTTCCCTGGGAAAAAATCGATGTGTCGTGGCTTTGCTATTTTCAGGTTTCGTACTTTCAGGTTTGATATTACATCATTCGAACTTGTTGCAGTTTGACGATGTAATATCAACCCATATATATATATATATATATATATACACACACACATATATGTGTGTGTGTGTGCACACGCGTATATATACACATATATATATATATATATATATATATATATATATATATATATATATATATGTTTGCCCAAAACGTTATGTGGCTTAAATAATATAAATATATTATAACAAAAACTAATAGTTAATATACATTAAGATCTGATTAGTAAAAGGAAGAGAAAGAAAAAGAAGAAAAATAAAATAAATATATAAATGAATACATTTTTCCTGCTGTAATGTTAAAGTTGATTATATGTGTTATATGCCAGTATCCATGGGTAAATATACCTGTGCAAAAACAGTAGTAAGTAACTATGCTGCTGTTTAAATAGCATCATATCTTACTTGTGTAACAAATATATTAGCTATACATAATGCACTGCATGAAAGGCTACGTATTCATGCTGATTTTAACACTTGATCGGTCCAAAGGACCACATAACTGTACATGTTCTTCTTCTGGAGTTACACTGAACACCATGTGTCATGTAGAGTCATATATAAGTGAGACTATGAAGGGCATCTAATATGAATATATCTATTAACCATATTATGTATTATCAAAGAGACTGAATTAAAAAAGTTACTATTCTCAGTATTTTGTATAAAAAAAATTATCTTAATAAAATTATAAATGTCAAATTAAATTATTGCAAATCTTCATATAAAACAGAAATGAGTCATTAATTTGTAAGTGTAATTGCTGTACTTTCTAATATAAAGTATTGTTGTGGTTATAAGTTCAGAAATCCATTAAAATTAATTAGAGTGACAGCTCTTATGGGGGAAAGAATGTAGTTCTCAGTACAGTTCAGGTTGTTAAATAGGGATATTATTACAGAGAACTGGAAAGTGGTTTTGGGTAATGAGGACCTTTCTAAGGTTATTGGACAAGTTTCCATGTTAATTTTTAAGAAAACACGTAATTTAAAGTTTTTATTAGAGTATGTAAAGGAGGATGAATTTAGGTACCAGTTGACACCTTTCCTTATCAGGCTTGTAAGTACAGGTTTATTACTTCCACCAGTTTTTTTTTGAATGTACTAACTTCATGTTTACAGCTAGAGGAAGATGTAACTGTAAAGCGAAGGTTTAGTTTACCTTGCAAGCTATTGCAACTGCAGCAGTTTTTATGTTGGGAAAACTATTAGGAAGTTGAGGTTATAGGATTGGTGAACACATACATGCTGTTAAAAATAAAGACCCCCAACAATGCACTTGCTAGACACAGTATGGTCTGTAATCATTTTTGCAAATTTTATTTTTTGTGATAGAGAAGGTGGATCCCACTGCATTTTATAATGAACTTATTAATTATCTTGAATTCTTAGAGCTTAAATGTCAAGTCTTTTTGCATGCTGATATGGCACTTGGTTTAAATGACACTATTTCAGTGAAAAGTTTGTTAAAATATAAATGTATTTAGTTTTTAATGTATGTTTTGCACTGTTTTTTTTGCGTATGATTTTTTTAGGTAGTGCTTGGTTGTTAGGGTGACCAATATTAGTGATTTTATTGGCTGTGTGATTTGTGATGTCATATTTTGTTCACTGTTTAAATTGGTTTGTATGTAAGATTGTTTATTCTGAAGAAGTTCTAAAATAAAACAGAATAAAAGTGCTTAATATATATTTGTGTATTATGTGGTGTTTTTCTGGCTCCTGTGATCTCTAGTTTTTAGGGATTTTACTTTCATATAGTTCTAATAATCTGAGCATATATCTGTTCAGTTATTAAATGTGCATTTTATACTATATGTATACTCTTAAAAAAAAAAAAAACAAGCCAGTGCATGTGTTTCACCTCAAATAAAGCTTCCAGTGTGCATCATGTTACTTGCTCCCCCATCAAAAGTTAAATCAAAGCTGTAACCTATATAACGTATATGTGTCCTGCATTTGAAAGGTTAAAGATTGTGCTGCACTTTCTGTTTAACTCGCAAATTGTTCAGGATGGATTTCTGCAGAGGCAGAGACACTCCCAGCAGCTTGAGGCTACTGTAAAATATTCTTTAAATACTTCTTATGTATTTTAGCGGCAGAATGGACAAGAATTTAAGATTTTAACCACAGAAGTTTCATGGATTTGTTCTGTGAGATGCATTTTAACATAAAAACGCTTTAAAGCGTCAATTAAACATATAGAGTTGAAAAAGCATTATAACACTAATATAAATGAAAAAAAAACGACGTTAAACAACATTATACAACACATATTGTATCTATATGTGTCAGTATCCGTGCCATTTATTTATACAAAACCTTATTAAATAAATACAATATAAGGTTGCAAAACATTCCTATGTCGACTCATACTTCTTTCAGCAGCCCAGTTATCTTACAATCCAGTCTCTTTTTATGTTAATTGTTTTGTTAAAACATTAGTTTGTAAATAGATCAAAGTAAAAGCTAGAAAGGGAGAAAGGAAGGGAGAGAGTTTTATTTAAAAGTACAAGTTCTTTAAGTTTATATTCTACTAGTTTAGAGACAGAGAAGAATTTATTTCTATGCACTTTGTCTCCCGCTACTGTTAAAAGTACTGTATTACTTTAACATGGAGATTACTAGTTTGAGTTCAAATGTTGTAACAGAAGAACATAGTAATTAGCTTTGATTTCACCTGGAAAAAAAATTCATAAACAAACTATGCTGACAAGCAACAGTAACTAATAATGTCTTTCTTTACCTCTGAGCTTTTTTTTTATTCTATTCTGTAACTGTCCAGTCATTTTCAATAGGCTGTCTTTTCAAGCATACACTTAAATCCATGTTCTCGGTAGAGTCAAGTAGTTTATTTTTCTGGGCAAAAGACATTGCTTCTTCAAGGGTATCAAAAGTTTTCTTCCCTTCTGGTAGGAAAAGTCTCAGTTTTGGAGGGTAGATTCAATGAGTTTTAATTCCATTTTTCTTTAATGGTTTCAGCAGTGGAATGCAGGCTTTCCTTTTTGAAACTACTTGGGAGGAGTAGTCATTATCATATCTGATGAAGGACTTGCTCAGTTTTGTAGGAGAAGCTGACCAAGATGTTTAATAAAACAAGATCTTTTTCTTGACTATAAATAAACTTGAGAGTTACAGATCTTGGATTAGAAAGTCTCTTACCAGGTGTCACAACAGTCAGGGATCTATGAGCTCTCTCAGTCCCGAATGAGAGGGCCTCCGGGAGATTCAGTGTTTTAGGAATCCATGTGAATAATTCATTTATTATATCTTTTCCTCCTCTTTGTTGACAAACTCAATATATTCTGATATTATTCCTCCTTGACCTGTTCTCCAAGGCATCAGTTTTATCCGGGAGGTTGTTTTGCTGTAATAAGAAATGAATATTCTGTTCTCTTTTTGTTGTTAATTCTGCTGTCTATGTCTGTGATAGGATCTTCCATAGCAGTTATCTGGTGCTGTCTATGTCTGTGATAGAATCTTCCATGTGTGATAGGATCTTCCATAGCAGATATCTGGGTTTTTTGATGCTTCATTATTTCTTCATCGAGATCGATCTGCTTTGTGCAGTCATTTATTCTTTAACTTTGGTGTCTAATTTATCCAGTTTTAAGGATAGATCTTGCCGCTGAGGATGCTCTGTAGTTCTTTCTTCATAGGGTGTGGCTGTCTTCAAGTGATACATCTTCCCATATTGCATCGTTTTTGTCTTGAATTTCTGATAGGAAAATATTGAATTTATCAAAAAAGTTTTTCACCCCAAGATTCCTGGAGGTTTCCAACACAGTATGTCAGTTTTTTAGGTAGTTATTGATAAGAAATATAAAGTAATCCTGTCAGAGAATGTATAGGTGAAGCAGAACAAAATTTCTCAGCTATTTGCTTGCCATCTTTGATGGTATTTCCTGAGGGAAGGTTGAGGAGGAGAGAGGGGTAAAGTCGGAGCTGAATTTGTTGGCCAGTAGGTTTACTATGTTTTCTGGCTCAGTATAGGTGGTTCCATTAACAATGAGCTCTGCACACAATTGTGTATTGCCTTTGTGGTTGTGGAAGTTCCTAAAGAATGCCATGTGGTTGTCCTTGGCCTGGGAGGCCAAATTTACCTCCGATTTGGTTTTGGTAGACTTTGTCTTCTGTTTAGTTTGATGAGAGTAATTTTATCCTGCTGGGTGATGCACCTCCTGTTTTTGCCATGATTTTCTTATTACTATTATACAGCCTATTGATGATGTGATTCCACCAGGGAGGCTTGTTATTGACTAGTTCTGTTCTTATTCCTGGTAGGTACAACTGCCTCTACGCAGCTATTAACATGCTTGTGTAGTGGTTTTGTGAACAGTTCTGCATAGGCAGCAGTGTTCTCAGGATTTACAGGGTTTTGAAATTTTGCCAGGTTATCACTTATTAGTAGGAAGTTAGTCTTAAGAGTAGTCCATGCATATTCCAGGGTTAGCTGGGGTTCCAGGTTTTAATTTTACTTCAAAGGAAACCATGTTATGGTCTGACCTTACCAGACAAGACATTACACTAGGGAGTGTGCAGCACTCTCTCATATTAGTGAGGGTCAGATCCAGTATGGCTGCATCCCTGGTTGGTGTAGTGACAATCTGGTCCATGTTTTTTTTGTTTAAAAATCCTTTTGGGTTGGATGGTGTGTGTTTCCAATAAGTTTAAATAAATGTTATGGATTTTCTGGGTCATACATTGGGACCTGTAAATTGCATGGAAGTGGTGTTGGACTTTGCCTATGGTGATTTGAACTCTGAGAATCTCATGTGCATTGTCCTGTTTGTCCAGCCTTGAAATACATTTTTTTAAGTAAATCGAGACTCTTCCACCTTTAGTCTCTGTCTGTGTAGTAGATGGTCTAAATGTGTGGAAGGAATTCTAATCTTGCACTGGTGGTGAGCTGTCTGCAGATTTAAACCATGATGTTCATCGTGTTTCACTGTTGCAGTCATAACTGTAGGGTGCTCCTGCCGGCAGGCAGCCCAAGGTCGACCAGAATCCCAAAGTCTGGGTCCGGCGTCGGCTGTACAAGCCAGTACCCTGACGTCAGTACGCTCTGGTACATAGCCCTCAGCCGACGCCATCTTCTCCAGTCTTTCTTGCCGTGCGGTGGAAAGCAGCTCGCAAGTCGTTGGTTGGCGATTTTTGAACAGCGTTTTTGGTTGTTGTTGGTCCGAAGTTCTTACTTCTCTTCTCAAAGCTAAGTACCCCGTTGGGGAATCTTTTTCTTGTTCCTCCGATGTCAGAAAAAGTTAATAATTGTATTACGTGTGGAAAACAAATACCTCATAAAGATTTCCACTCTTACTGTCTACCTTGCTTAGGCCCTGACCACGACGTTTCTTGTTGTCGGTTCTGTGCCAGGTTTAATTCTCGTACTATCAAATGCAGGTACAACTGGGCTCTGAATTACTTTGGCAGACGCTTCAATTATAGAATGTCATCGGACACTACCGGAATTCAAAAGAAGCGCAAAGACAAGGACAGGCCTCCGAAGTCCAAACAGGATTCGTTGCAGCTGGAGCCGGCGTCCGGTTCGGCTGTCATCAGTGAGGCGCTTTTGCAGCCCCTGTCGTCCGCCACTTCTGAACTGATGGCCGATACGGACTCCCATGGGGAGCCATCAAGGCCTTCTATTTTATCTGCTGCAGGACCTTCGGACGTCGCTCCCTCGGATGGGTCCGGAACCGCTGTGCAGGTACCGGCTTCTGAGGGGGTATTCAGGCCTACTCACATCACTATTTCAAAGGCAAAGACAAAGACTCCTGTTAAGTCTAAAGCTCCTGCTCCAGCTTCTTCTGAATCTACTCCCAGGACACAGAAGCAATTGTTAAGGATGGCTGAAGATTTGCTTACAATGATTAGGGGTTCTCACCCCCCCCCCAGGAAAAGGCCTCGACAGGATGTTCCTATGGATTCCTCTGACCAGGCTTCTATATCTTCTGTCTCTTCCTCTGATCAGGAATATTCTTTTCCTCCTTATGAGGATTCGGATGCTGAGGACTCCTTGCCCTCTGCCTCTCCGCCTGAAGATTTTTCTTTTGGGGAAACCTTACATGAGATGAGGGAACATTTTCATTGGGAAGGTCAGGATTATTCTGCTTCCAAGAAGAGGCTTAGAGAATTTCTTCTTCTTCCTCAACATAGGCCTTTGGCTATCCCTCCTGTTCTTGACATTGTGGATGATGCTTTTTCCGAGGCTTATTTGAATCCTGATTCCATGCCTCCTGCTCCCTCTAAGCCTGATAGGTTTTATAGGGTTCCTGAGTCTCATTTGTTCTTATTTAAGAATCCTTCTGCAGATCCTGAAACTATATGTCAGAGTTCTAAGGCTGCTAAAGTTGCTACTTCTAAGAATCCTATTCCCTCTGAGAAGGATTCTCGTGCTTTAGACAGGTGGGGCAAAAAGGTATATACTTCAGCTACCCTTTCTGTTAGGGCTTTAAATTGCCAGATGTTATGTGATCCTATCTCGCCTACATTCTGACTGATGGGTTCGGAGCCGATCCCTCGGCTCCGACTCGGCACGCTTATGCCAAAGAGCGAAGTCTCTTATTGGCTGAGCTTATTATATCCCAGGATGCACCACTACCAGTCCCCCAGATCTTGTTTGCCGCTAACAAGTGAAGACGTGGTCTCGAGCTGACTGAGCTAAGTAGTGATTAATTTCACTAGTTTTTCTGTCAGGAATTTCTATTTTTCTTCAACAAAAGCTGTTTTAACAGCTATTCTTGTGTTTTGAGTGAGTTTGGTGGAATTTACTTAGTAAATTCTTGTGTTGTGAGTGTTGACTAGAGTACCTCTTGTGTGTAAAGGCCTTCCCGGTCTTTTTGATTGTAGGTGACTTCTGTTTTGTTAGGGATCTCGGATCCTTTATATTGTGGATAGTTTATCTTTTTGTTTAAAAAGGTTAAAGAAGAGAATTTCTTAATAATTTACAGTGTTTGTACTGTGTTTTGGACTTTAATTCACCGGAATGTCTCAGGTACCTAGGCCTTCAGGCTTTAAAAAGTGCACCAAGTGCAACTTTAAAATGTCGATCACAGATGACCACTCTCTCTGTGTTTATTGTTTGGGTGCAAAGCATTTGCAGGAGTCCTGCAGCGTGTGTCACGCTTTTTCCTCGAGGGTCCTCCAAGAGAGGAAAAATAAGCTCATATTAAAGGTCTTGTAAAACCCTCCTTCGAAGAAGCTTTAGCATCCTCTCCTTCTCCCGCTAAAAAGAAAAGGGCGTCGGCTCCGACCAGTCCGTCTGATCCGACCGCCAAAAGACATAGGCAGGCTTCTCCTTCGGCTCCAAGGACTTGGGCCGAGGCGGAACGGTCTGCCTCGATGCCACCAGTCTTGACTCCTCTGGCCGGGCCGATGGCTGGGGCATCGAGGCGGGTCACCGTCGGCTCCACTGGTCTCGGAGCCGACAAAGGTTAACCTCTCAGACACTTCCTCCTCGGCCGAAGTCCTCCTCGGCACCGATGGAAACTAGTGTGGGTATTCCTTGCGCCGATAGTCATCGAGTCGCCTCGGAGCCGGTCCCCTAGCCCCTTGGGGCCGTTGGAGAGCCATCTCGAAACCGTTCAGTATCCTCTAGGTCATCGAGGATGTCAGATTCGGACATAGACAGGGTGCTCCAAAGACTGTTCCAGTCCCCAGTCTTTCAAAAATTTGTTTCGGCTCCGACCCAGTTGGCTTGAGCCGATGGCCCATGCCCATGTCATTGCTATTCCTCCTCCGACCGCTTGGCTCCGTCGGAGCAGGTGCTGTTGGAGCCGGTGGAGATCTTAGGGTCGGCTCCGACCCTTACTCAACCCGGCCTTGGTCGAGTTTGGTACGGACTTCTTCGGCTGGACCTGGGGTGATGTTTGGGACCTATGCTATCGGTTCCGAGCCTCCTCTCGGTGCTTGACTCACAGGACTTCCGTCTGCTATCATGGCTCGGGACGGACACTCCCAGGATTCTGGGGTCCGGCTTTCAAAGCTATGAGGAGTGCCTTGGCCAAGTCTTCTTCGACCATCTCTCCGACGTTACCGGCAACTTCCCTGGACCTGGGGACTGGGTCTTTGGCCGTTCCCCTGTCCTTAGGCCGCGGAGCCCCTGCGCCTGGCGTTACCCCCACTGCGGGTTCCCCTCCCCCTGAGGGTTCTTGAGTTGTCTTCAGAGGAACCCCAAGGAAGAGATGGTGCAAGAGGAAGCACGTGGACTCCGTCAAGTCTATTACATGGGACACTGATGTTGATGATGCGGAGGGGTCCCGGAAGGCGGCCTCGGATGATGTCTCATTTGCAGACATCTTAGAGATCCTCAAACAACGAGGCGGCTGGATATCCAAACCCCCCCTCTGCTGATGAGTCAGTGCTCCTCAAGGCCTTCGGGGCTCAGCCCTCCGCCTCCTGGGTATCTCCGCCCTTTGACAAGCTCCTGGATTTAGTTTGTCGGAGGCGTGGGAACATCCAGATACCGTGGAACCAGTCCCTTCTCGTCCAAACAAATTTTTGTCTGCCCCGCCGGAGAAGGAGTGCCGCACTAAAGGCGTGGCTCTAGATGCCATGGTGGTGGCATCTGCTGCACAACAGGGCGTGGCAGAGGCTTCAGCGTCCGTCCATCCTCCTAATAAGGAGTCTAGGAGCATGGACGATGCAAGCGTACCCTGACTTCAGCGGCCTTTACTTTAAGGTCCCTGAATTATTTGGCACATTTTACCAGGCTTCAGAGGGATCTGGTCAAGGAGCTGTCAGATTCCTCTCAGGTAACCTACCTGAGCAGCTAGCCCAGTCGGTTAGCTCTCAGTTGGCTATCCTTGCTTCAATTTCTAACTTCGTCCATGAGGCTCATTTCATATGCGGCCGAAGGCGGGTAAGCGGCAGGCACAGGCGTGGCTCTACGGAGACAAGCCTGGCTCCGTTGTGTCGTTTTGGAGGCCTTCAAGTCTTCCTTGCCGACGCTCCCTTTGATGGGTCCTCTTTATTTGGACCTAAGGTTAAAGACACTCTTACCGCTGTGAGCAAGAAGGAAAAACTTTATCTGCCGTAGGTGCCGTTATTCCACTCCTTTTCGGCCTTATCCCAAGGCTAAAGGAGGAGGGAAGATGTGGTTCCGCAAATCACGTAAGTTTTTCCATCAACAGCAGGAAGATTCCCCTTCCAGAGGCAGAGGGCGGAAATTTTTCTGGGAGATGCCGTCCCAGAGGCGGCAGAGGGCCCCGCAATTCTGGAGACCACGAGTCCTTTCGTGGCTCTTCAGCCTCCCACACTTCATGAGGGATTGCCCGGCTGTGCTGCTCCGGAGCCAGTCGGGTGCCATTTTGCCAAGCACCTAAAAGCCTGGGAGTCAATCACTCAGGACAGATGGGTGCTTCGGATTATTGCCGGAGGTTACACCATCCCCTTCACACACTCACCCCCACCGTCCAAAAAAATCCCGGACCCACCACCCAGTCAAAGGGAAATTGCAGCCGCAGAAGCTTTAAAGCTGCTAGAAAAAGGAGTCATCCAACCGGTCCCCACAGACCAGATCGGATCCGGAAATTACTCTAGGTTTTCAGGAGATGGGGGACGCCGTGCTGCGACCTGTTTGCAACACCACTAAACACAAAGTGCAAAAGGTTCTTCTCCTTGACTCCACATCAGGGGGAAGCAGCTATGGATGCTCTAGCACAACCTTGGCCAACAGGGCTACTTTATGCCTTTCCTCCGATTCCACTTCTCTCCAAAGTCATTCAGAAAGCTTCTCAATTGGGGTCCACAATGATACTGATTGCTCAAGACTGGCCTCGTCAGGTATGGTTTCCTACCTGAAGAAACATGCGGTGGGCGATCCTTGGACTTTAGATCTAACTCCGGATCTGCTAATTCATCAGTCGGGACGACAACATCAGTCCCTTCACTCCTTGAAGTTGACAGCTTGGCTCCTCCACTTCCGACTTTAGTCAGAAATCACACATTAGACCGGAAGTTATTCACATTTTATCTTGACACAAACCCACCACTAAGAATTTGTACCTCATAAAGTGGAAGAGGTTTGTTATCTGGGATCAACTCAGGGCTTAGACCCTATCACTGCTCCAATCCCAGAGGTTTTGAAATTCTTAACATCCCTGTTTAATCAAGGATCTTCTGTCTCTACTATTAAAGTCCAACTAGCGGCTATCTCTAAATTCCACAAATCCATGGATCCTCCATTGATGAGCAGCAGATTATGCAAAACTTTCATTAAAGGTGCGGGCCTGTTAAGACCCCCAGTTTTTCATCCTGCGCCTCCGTGGGATCTTGATTTGGTGCTTCGTGCATTAACATCTTCCCCTTTCGAACCGGCTGCTACATGTGAGTTAAAATATCTGTCTTGGAAAACTGCCTTCTTAGTTGCAATTACCTCTGCAAGAAGAGTTTCAGAGCTTCAAGCCCTATCTATCAAACCACCGTGCTTGATTTTTCACAAGGATAGAGTATCACTTAGGCCTAATCCATCTTTTGTCCCAAAGGTCTGTTCTAATCTCTGTCTCCAACAATCTCTAGAGCTACCAGTTTTCTTTCCAAAATTCTCCAATGAAGCAGAATACACTCTCCATAAATTGGATGTTCACAGGCAATTGCGCTTCTATTTAGACAGGACTCAGCAAATTCGTAAATCAGACCAGTTGTTTGTGTCCTTCTCAGACAATAAATTGGGTAAAACCATCACAAAAGCTACTATCTCCAAATGGATTAGAGATTGTATAACCCAGGCTTATTCCTCTATGAATAAGCAACTTACAACATCTATCAAAGCTCACTCTACCAGAGCTATGGCGACTTCTATAGCTTTTCATTCCAAGCTCGCTATTTCTGAGATTTGTGCTGCGGCTACATGGTCCAATCCGCACACTTTCATTTCCCACTATAAATTGGATGTGGCATCTAAGGGCGAGCAGCATTTGGTTCCACGGTACTCAGGAGTGTTTTCCAGTGAGCCACCCAGGATTCAGGTGCTAGGGGCTGTCCCATCATTCAGAATGTAGGCGAGATAGGATCACATAACATCTTTTAGTTATGTACTCACCATAACTTCAGATGTTTGGGATCCATCTACATTCCTAATACCACCCTCCTTCCCCCTGCCTTGGAGATCAGAAGAGATTGAACGGTTTGAGTTCTACTGTTTTTATCTCGTTTCATCTGGCGATGTTATATAATCAGTGCGTGCATGTGTGCATGTATGCGGACAAACTAGATCTGGGGGACTGGTAGTGGTGCATCCTGGGATATAATAAGCTCAGCCAATAAGAGACTTCGCTCTTTGGCATAAGCGTGCCGAGTCGGAGCCGAGGGATCGGCTCCGAACCCATCAGTCAGAATGTAGGCGAGATGGATCCCAAACATCTGAAGTTATGGTGAGTACATAACTAAAAGTTTCATATGTTTAAGTATCAGCAATTTCTTTTGTCTGTTTTAAAGCAAAAGCTTGCCTCTCTTCCTGCATGTGCAGAAGATAAGGAACTACAGGATGTATTGCATGCAACTGAACAACTGAACAAACATAGCTTGCATTGTGGTTTTGATGCTTTGGATGCTTCTTGCAGGGCCGCAGCCTCTGGTACTGTTATCAGGAGACATGCTTGGCTTCGTGAGCAAAGTTTACCTGAACAGTTTAAGGCTAAATTATTAGATGCCCCTGTTCAGCATGATGTTCTTTTTGGATCTAAGGCTGAGGAGGTTATTAAAAAGATGGAAGAAAAGGCAAAATCTATGCAAACTGTGAAAGATTTCTTGCAAGTTCAGCCTCCTAAATTTTCCAGGAATTGGCCTCCCAAGAATTGGTCCTTTCCCACGTCTGACCGGCCTCAAAGGGGAAGATATAGACGCTCCAGAGGTCGTGGCCAAGCTCAGGCCTCCTACAGATCGAGGCAATGGACTGCTTCTTCACCTAGAAGGGGAGAAGACAGATCCCAATCTCAAAGAAAGCAAACTCAATGACTCTCTCGGTTGGGCTACAGGACCTCTTTACCTGGATGCCCCTCTCGGAGGAAAACTTTCTCTTTTTTACAGAAATTGGACTCATATTACCCAGGACAAATGGGTATTGGACGTGATCTTAAAAGGCTACAAATTCCACTTTCATACCTTGCCAAGGGCTTTCGGTTGGCCAGATCTGCCAAAACATCAATGGTCAGAGGCCTTAAATCAAGTGGATGCTCTTCTGGCCATGAGAGCCATAGAGCCCGTTCCACTCTCAGAGATGGGAAAAGGTTTTTATTCGAGACTGTTTCTGGTTCCAAGAAAACAAAGCTCATGGAGGCCTATTCTGGACCTTTCTGTGTTAAACACCTTTTTGGAAATTCCAAAATTCAAGATGCTTACTCTGCAGCAGCTGATTCCAATGCTCTCTCAGGACGCCTGGATGGTGACATTGGACCTAAAGGAAGCTTATTTACACATTCCCATCAGGCAGGAACGCAGGAAATTCCTCAGGTTCAAGGCAGGATCGAGACACTTTCAATTCTCTGTACTGCCCTTTGGTTTATCTACTGTGCTCAGAGTCTTTACCAAGTGCCTGGCACCAGTAGTGGCTTATTGCAGACTCCAGGGGATTCAGGTTTACCCCTATTTGGATGACTGCCTTATTCAGGCAGACAGCAAGGATCTTTTACTTCAACATCTGGATTTTGTTCAACGTCTTCTCCTCCTACTGGGATTTTCAGTGAACACAAAAAAGTCACATTTGATCCCTTCTCAACAAATGGTATTTCTGGGAGCCCTCTTAAATACAACCTTACAAAGGGCCTTCCTCACTACAGAAAAACAAATACAGCTGGCTTCAATTTTCAAGACTTTGGCAACTCTACCTCAGCTCACTGCAAGGAAATTCCTGCAGGCACTGGGCTACATGGCTTCCTGCATTCTGTTGATTCCAAATGCAAGGCTCCATATGAGAAAGCTTCAGTGGTATCTGAAAAGTGTATGGTCGCAGCATTACCACGATCTGGACACTCTGATTCCTCTGATCCCCTGCCTCCAGAAGGAGTTCCTTTGGTGGTCCAGGGTGTGTGCTTTAAACGAAGGAAAGCCTTTCCGTCTTCCTCAACCTTCTCAAATCATAACCACGGACGCCTCGGATTATGCTTTGGGAGCACATTTTCTAGGAAATTGCCAGCAGGGAACCTGGACAAAGGATCATCTTCACTGGCACATCAATCTGAAGGAAATGTTGGCAGTTCAAAATGCTCTTCTAGCCTTCAAGAACCTTTTGCGTCCAGGGCCTCTTTTGATTTACACAGACAACACCACAGTCATGTGGTACATAAACAAGCAGGGGGGTTCTCATTCGTACCCCCTTTGCAGACTAGCTATGGCTTTATGGGACACAGCTCTAAATCTGAATCTACATCTCCAGGCCCAATTCATACCAGGAGAACAGAATCTCTTAGCAGACAGCCTGAGCAGGAACATTTTAGATCCTCACGAATGGATGCTAGACACCAACTTATTCAACAGGATTACTGCAGTTTGGGGATGCCCCCAGATAGATCTGTTTGAATCCCATCTCAATCATCAGCTGCCTCACTTTTGCACCAGGTCATTCCACAAAGCAGCTTGGCAGGTGGATGCCCTGTCCTTCAGCTGGAGAAACCTTTCGGGATATTCCTTCCCTCCTCTTCCTCTACTTCCTCGGGTATTACTAAAGATAAAACAGGACAAGCCCAAGTTCCTCATCTTGATTGCTCCAAATGGGCCTCGACAGTTTTGGTATCCAACTTTAAAGCACCTGTTCTTGGAGCCTCCTTGGATTCTCCCTCTGAACCCTTCTCTTCTGTCCCAGCATCAGGGTCAGTTGCTACATTCCAATCTCAAGACCCTTTGCCTGGCAGCTTGGCTCTTCAAAGGAATTTGATTTCTTCTAGTCTTCCCAAACAAGTTTTGGATGTTCTTTTGGAAGCTAGGCGTCCTAGCACTAGGAAATCCTATGCCTCTAAATGGAAGAGATTTTGCATTTGGATGCAGGACCGAGGCTTGGACCCTCTGGTACCTGATCTCTCTTCTATTTTGCTTTACCTTTCGGATCTTTTGTCTAGTGGACTTTCCTTTTCTTCCATTAAGATTCATGCTTCTGCTATTTCTGCTCATTTCAATACTGATCCCCCTGTTTTTTCTCATCCTTTGGTGAGACAATTCTTAAGAGGGGCTAAGAATTTAAGGCCTCCCAGGACCCCTCCTATTCCTGCTTGGGATCTTAATTATGTTTTGGAAAAACTTACTTTGCCTCCTTTTGAGCCTGCTGCATCTTCAGATATTAAGTTTTTATCTTGGAAGACAGTTCTTTTGTTAGCTTTGACTTCTGCCAGAAGGGTCTCAGAGTTGCAAGCTCTCATGGCTGTGGAACCATACCTTATTTTCCACCAGGACAGAGTATCCTTGAGGACCTATCCTACTTTCATGCCTAAGGTGATTTCGAAAGTGGCTTTAAATCAAACAATTCACCTTCCTACCTTCTTTCCTAATCCTCAGAATAAAGGGGAAAGGATTTTGCATTCCTTGGACGTGCACAGACAGTTACGATTTTATTTGGACAAGACTAAAGAGTTCAGAAAATCTGACCAATTGTTTGTCTCTTTTGCCTCCAGTTCTCTTGGAAAGGCTATTTCCAAAGAAACTATTTCCAAATGGATTTCTTATGGAATAAGATTTTGTTACACTCATCATGGGAAACAGTTTCCAGGTACAGTGAGAAGTCATTCTACTAGAGCAGCTGCTACTTCTACAGCTTTTCTCAGGGGAGTTCCTACCAAGGATATCTTGGAAGCTGCCACTTGGAGTTCTGTGCATACTTTTTCCAAGCACTACAATCTCCCTTTGTATTCTAAGACCAGGGCAGGCTTTGCCTCTGCTGTTTTGCAGGGTCTTCTTGCTGCCCCTTCTTCTGTCTAGACCTCCTCCCTTTTTTCACTGCTTTGGGATTCCACCCTACAGTTATGACTGCAACAGTGAAACACAATGAACATAGTACAGTTGTGTACACCTACCATAAATGTAGATGTTCGAGTGTCTTCACTGTTGCAGTTAGGTGTTTCCCTCCCTCCTGTCCCCTCTTTTTCTCTCTTTTGTGGTGTATTTGTGTTTCCTGGTTGGATTCATTTATGATTTTTGGGAAATTCTGACGTCTAGGGCAAGAAAGGCTGGAGAAGATGGCGTCGGCTGAGGGCTATGTACCAGAGCATACTGACGTCAGGGTACTGGCTTGTACAGCCGACGCCGGACCCAGACTTTGGGATTCTGGCCGACCTCGGGCTGCCTGCCGGCAGGAGCACCCTACAGTTATGACTGCAACAGTGAAGACACTCGAACATCTACATTTATGGTAGGTGTACACAACTGTACTTTTCAGTGACCACACAGACTTCAGCATTCTCTAGTGTGAAAAGAGTTTCTAGGGAGTAGAGTTTTTGGTTTAGACTCATAACAGAGAGCAGTAACACCTTTAGATGTTCTTGGTTTTGATTTGCTATGTCGAAAGTACTTTCGGTTTGACACTAAAGTGTCTGCTTGACCTTCAAGGCATGAAAAGACATTTTATTACTAGACACTCTTCCAACAACCAAAGGTCTCCTTTTTGGAAAGCTCATCTTCCAACTTTTAAAGCTGAGAGGGTGGTTCTCTCCTTAAATGTATTCGAATGGTACTTACCTGGAAATATACCTTTGATGTGAAGCAAACCTTTGGTAAAACCAGGAGTTAATAACGCATATTCAGAACATAGGATGACTAAATGTCTTACCTTCTTCAAGAGACAATTGCAACTTCAAAAGAGATTTACATCCTGTATGGTCTGTCAATGGGCAGGCAAAAGACAGAATTAAGCATAAAATATACTATAGTACCCAAATAGTCCAGGACATGCCTTCACCTATGTTTTAATGGAGTTTAAATGGCCTCTATTTTGCTATTTGTGATGTTACAGCTCCATATCCTGAGTCGAGTGTTACTCTATTATCTGGTCTTTCCTAATTTCTCTATCAACACATTAACTCTGAGCATGGGTTAGCTATCAAACTTTAAAATGCTTTTCAGTTTTTGAAGTTTCTACAGAATCTAATATTTCCTTCAGATTTAGGAGCTGTTTGTGTGACTGTTGTACTCTATATGTTTTAGTCGAACCTTTAGTTGAGTTTATTTCTATATTGTTTTCTTACGTTCCCAGATGTATCTGAAAACACTCATTATTTCTTAATATAGATTATTTTGCTTCTTTTTGTGTGTCTGACCAGGATTCCTCCAAATACACTTCAGGAGGAGATTGCTTGGTTTCTTCTAAATAAACTTCAACTTGCAAGCTCACCGCTGAACTCTACACTTCTCTCCATGACTTTAATAATTGTACTATATTTCCCTCTTCTGGTTGTCTAAGCTTCGAGTTCACTGCATTCATTTTTCAATCACCTGAAATGCCCTATGCCACTTTGCCAAAATATTGTTTTCTGTGGATGGTAACTCTACAGTCTTTTGGGTTAAATTCTCCAAGTCAGACATTTCTTCTTATAAATTTTTTTGAGTCTGTTTGGGCTTTTCCTGCATGTGCACCTTTACTCTGTATATAACCAAGTTTAGTATATCCAGCAAAGTAATGTACACACTTAAGTAATGTCTTTTTAACACCCCCAAGATTCCATAGCAGCGTGAGGCAGATCTCTGGGATGTCTGACGACCAAATTTTCTTAGATATCAGTGTTTTTTTGAACCATTCTAATATTCCATGAGTCTGTGGGTGGGAGACCGATGTCCTTATATATTTGTTATTGAAGCACTGGCAGAAAAGATGTATCCTTAAAATAAAGGGAGTACTTTGATCATTAGGGATACCCACTCTTTCATTCTGGCAAGAAGCATAGATGTTTTCTGTCTTTTTTTTTTTTTTTCCTGGCCAGTAAATCTAGTTAGTATGCTTGTCTTAATCTTGTCCATCCTCTGGTGACCTTCTAATAAATGACCAAGGAGAGCTTCATTCATCATCTTGTAAGGCTTTGGCACTAGCAATTGTTGTAGAATTTATTCTATATCTTTTCTTATTGTATGTAATAGGTTATCTTTTAACTCAAAATAGTCATAAGATATAATGGGAATATCTTGTTCAGTGTGTACCTAGGGTGTGGCAAAGGGGGCAGCTGCCCTCGGCGCAAAATGTTATGGGGCAAAAACAGCAGATGCTGGTATTGCATTGCATTTCTGTTCAGCATTTAGTGTTCCATGTGTGTCATAAACTGCAGCAACTGGTTGCTACAAAAGTTGCAAGCAGTTTGTTACAGTTCAAAGCAAAAGAAGGGAGCTCCTCCCACCTTTTCAAATTTTCAATAACCTAAGCGCTCTAATACTCCATGTGCATAAACACCAGGAACTGCTTGCTACATTTTAAAAATAGAAGACTTTTTTTGCTCATCAAGTGAGAAAAGGTTTATAGAATGGGGCATGATATCAGGGAATGTCCCTGGCTGCCAGAATAACTAATTAATCTACTCCTGTTCACTATCATCCCTTGTGACATTGGATGTTTTCTCTCTATTCTGTCTTGCTCTACTTAAAATACTGTCTTCTCATTGTACATTTTTAATAGCTTATGTGACATACTTGTAACTGCATTCCTATTTTGATATCTCTTGCAGTTTTGATCACTGTTGCTTTATTTTTGGGGAGTATTTCTCATAAAAGGATAGGTCACTTTTACTGTCTAAGCACAAACACATTCTACCCTTTTTTGTAGCCTCTGTGCCAAGTCATTTCTAATTTGGATTCTGGACCTCCGTTGAATTATCACTGTCTTCATGTCCCCATTTTTACACTGATGGTTGTATCGGGCTGATACTTCACCTCTTTTTTTCTTAAGGCCATCAGCGAGACGCACAGTGTCTATGAGTCCTCCCTCTTCTGATGTATCCCATAGTGCATCAAAATGAGGAAAGGCTTTCCTCATGTTGCAGCATGAGTCACTATAACATGTTAATGCTACAGGAAATATCAGTTGTCCTAAAGCTCCCAAACCTTCACCACAGTCTGACGAAGTCTAGAGAGATGAAAGCACTCACTGTGTTACTTTTTTTTCCTTTCTGTGCCTTGTTTCAAAGTTTTTAACAATGATTCTGTCATGCTTCATTGGAATTTTTCTACCACTGGTTCTGTTTTATATGTATGAGGATGTATTGTTTCTATCACCATGAATGCCTATTACGTCTGCTTTTTTATTTGTTACTAATCTCATGCTGATATATTAGGGGATGTTCAGCTAATCTTATCGTGTTTCCGAAGTCCGACAGGCCTTTTGAATATGTTTTCTTTCTAAAAACAAAACACTTCATTCACCTGGTTGTAACACATTGAAGTAGAACTGGCTCAGTTATTTTAGATATCATTTTTCCACAATCTGTAGAAACAACTTCATTAGCCGTAGAAATATGAAAATGGAAATAAATACACATTTTCTTGAGTTTTAGCACCACACTATTTAGCAGTGTGACATTCCCCAAAGTATGGGGGGAAAAACTTCAACATTTATGTGCTAGTTTTGATTTCAAAGAGGATAGTACATTTTTTTCTGCAAGTTTAGAAGCAGACAACCAGTCTTAAACAGTATGTCATTCACTGGGATTCTGAAAGAATTTCAACGTGTCTGTTAAAAGTTGCTGACAAAAGACATTTTCTGTGATTCAGAGACATGGAACCTCAATGAGGAAAGACTTCATTACCTACTAATTTGTACATCCACGAATCCCTCATAGTTACTGTGAGTGCAAATCAGTACTTTCCTTTAGTAAATGCCTCAGGCGACCCAAGAATTGTTGGTACAAGCCATTCCCTTCACTCTTTCACACACATGCTCACATTCCCACACACACACATACACTGACCTACCCCTTATCTGTAGCTGAGTTGACAGAACATCCCTGATGGTATTGTCTTAGTTTTGTTCATTCCCTCATAAATCATGGATTCTTACAGTCAGTCAATAATGCCAGACAAGAGTTTCGCTCATCTTACATTGCATTATTTTTCTTTTACTCTCAACTTTGCGTTGGAAGTAATATTTAAAAAAATGTCTCCCTGTTAATGCCTAGTGTTCCTCATGGCTGTGTCCTGGGGTCTATAGCATGGTTGTTTCAGTTGGACACACCCCCATGCTTCACAATTGTTCTTGATTTTACTCGTGCCCATACATCACGGACAATTAGTGATGTCATCTTACAGCGCACAAAATGCAAAGGGAGGCCTGCCAGTTAGTGTGTAGGACTACAGCTCTAGGTAGCTGGGGATTTGCTTCCTGTACCAGATGTATAGAGAGTAAACTTTTCCATCTGGTTTCAATATAAGGTTTTTCAGTGATTTAAGGTATCATTTAAAGACACTCTGTCATCACAAGTGGTTGGACAAATGACTAAAGCTCTGCATTTTTAACAAGATTCTTTGTGTGTTGAAGGTGCAGGGTTTGACAGTTTTTTTCCTTCTCTCGTGTCCCCATGTCCATTCATCCTTCATGCTGCTCAGACTGTTGTTTTGTTAACATTTTAAGTGCCATTGGTGTTGTATCTCGGGAACATCCCTAGTGTCTAGTATCCCCCACCTCAACCATATGTCTTTTTGCTGCAAACCTGTTGTTCTGTTTTTTTTTTTTTGCTTGTGTTATAGCATCCCTTGTGTGGATACCCCCACACACGAATATGGCAGGGTTTCCACATTAGTCAAGGGGAGTTTAAATGTCTGACAACCCCCCAGTCACCCACCTGATTGCATTCATTGACATGCTTCACTCACCACAGACACACACACACACACACAGACATATACACACACACAGACACACACCTATCATACTTAACCCCTAAGTAACCCCCTACTGTGAACACCCAGGCATACATACACACACACTCCTGATATTATCCCATAAACACGAGCTGCAATACATATTATATTTAACCGAGCTAAATACTACCCAGAACCACTGCAAGTTAGAAACCTGTTGCAGCAAATACCATAAGTGTGAATATGTGAGAAGTCTACAATAATTGATTGCTGATGGGGAGAGATTTGTTATTGTTTTAAGATGTATTTCTGGGAGCTTTGACTCAAACAACTGTAACATGAATTACTGTAACTGACAGATAATCAGAAATTAAAAAAAAAAAATGTTTGTTTATATTCAGGAAGATCATGTCACTCAAGACCCAGAAGGATGTAAATGGACTAATCACATGACCCTCTTGACCTATTGGTGAAATCATAGGAATAGCAATGAAAACTTGCCCTCAGGTGACATCAATGATGCTATATATTTAAAACATAATATAAATTGCAGATGAAATACAGATTTAGCCAACATGATCTAGCAAACAGAACATCTGCTAAAATGTGCTGGTTGACATAATTTGTAAAATGCTCCCAGGTTGCCTTGAAAACAGTATTATCAGTTTACAAATGCCCTTAAAGTAGAAGAAGAAAACCTCCACACTCTTTTCTTCAAACAAACTTACTACCTCAGAATTAAGATCCTACTTTGTTTCCTGTTTGTATTATTGTTGAAAATATTTTCTTTTTTTTCCAACTAAAAGTATTTTCAGTGCATTGGAAACACCAATCCATGCCACTTTCTGTCAGTGTTTGTAAAACACATTGCCTAGAGGTACATGCATTTAAAGTGTGGCAGGGAATAACGGTAGTTTGGAAAAGTGTTTTTTTTTTGGGGGGGGGGGGCTTTCAGTGCAGCTTGGCCCTCTGAAGCTGCTCACCTCTGCCTGTCAGAAGTGTTCCACTGAGCAGATCAAATCACTGCTCTCAAACTTGGTGATCTCTGCTGCTTATCCCAGCTAGTGACACATTCTGACAGGCCATAATTGCTTTCTTTTAGGGCTGTTTTAAAGAGAGCTCTTGGCAAAAGCAATTTGCTTTCCATCAACTGTTACTTCTTGTTTAAATAAAAAAGCAAACTCTCCTTATCTGAAAGCGGTCTGACCATCTCTTATTATATTTAGCTGGGTAACTATGGCCTTAGATGAGGGTTCTGCTAAGAATGGCTTTCTTGCTTTCTATTTCATTATTTATTTTTTATTACAACATTCTTGAGTCTTTCTTTGTGTTTTTTTTTTTAAATAAAATGCAAATCATTCATGACTTAAAGTGACTGTGTGTCCATGCGTGAATGTTTACAGATCTACCACCATCTGCAGTATGCGTAACTGTTAGTTTAAAGCAGATATTTAGTGATAGAAAGGCTGCTTGGTTGTTAAATTCCACCGTCAAATTAGAGCCTTTAGTGCAATGAAGTATTTCTGTAGAAACTGAAGGGCTGTTTTATTCCGACTGTTGCATGCAACAAGGTCATTATGTAGAGAGGCCCATAAAGTGGCCATAAGATGCAGCTTTTACCGTATCACTTTATGTAGCATATATGATCTGAAACAGTTGACACTGAGCCTTGCATTAATGAGTCACTGACATGTTAGAGTTGAGAACTGTTAGTTAGATGTAGTTCTCAGTAAGATGTAAAATTAACTTTTTACACTGAGCAAAAGTGTATCATTGAGACATTGATTGCTTTGTGGCCCTTTGGCAGTGCTAACACATACACAATAAAACATCAGATAATGTTGTATTGCACCACTTTTGTAAACGTGCCTTTGTAATAGGATGTATTACTCTAATCTGATCTGCATGTTTTGTGTCGGGTCCTCGCTAAAGAAGATGTCATGTAACCAGTAAACTAAAAATAATTTTAAATTAATGAGTAAGTGAATTAATACATAAAATAAAGTTAAATAGTTGCATTAAATTTGTGCTGAGAACAAAGCCAGTTGAAGGTTGCTTCCATAAGTAGGGCTGGATTTAGCATAATGAAGATCCAGCCAATACTAAATGGGCAGCAAAAGAACTATCAGAGCTTTTCAAATGATACATACATACATACATACAAATGCATACACATGCCTGTGTGTGTGTGTATGTATTTATATTTAGGATACTTGTGTATTATAGCAACCAGATTTTGAAGTTGCCCTAACTAGTGAAGTTATTGTGATACTACTTTGTTACAGTGAAATGGGGTGTGTAAACCCCAAATTACTTTTTTTATCACATTGCTTCTGAAACAGGACCGGGAATAACGGAGAAATTCCTCTTCCTGGCTAGTGTCCTTTAGCACCGTGAGTGAATAGAAAAGTTCATTAAGGTGTACAGTAGCAGGTCACCAGTAACAGCAGTTGTTCAGGCTTCTGATTAATGTGCAGTTCTAACCATATTCTTTTGGTCTGGCTTCATGGAGGGCTGAAGTAAGGCATGCAATCTGTAATTTTTTTGATGTGCACTCGTGTTCTTTTTAAATTGTGTTTTGCTATTTCTAGAACTGCGAGCCTCTGTAACAGGTTTCGCCTCAACACAGAGTAGAATGCATGTCTTCTTTGTATGCCTTTGAATGGTGTCTATTTTGCTGGTAATCTGTTTTCTTAAATGACTATTAAGTAACAGTAAACAATAATTACATTGCACTGTGGAAGAATCTGTGCTTGTTGATGTAGTAAGTGCTGCATTAGTTATTCTTCCCTGTTCATTTTATTTTGCATGAAGTTATGGCGGTAAAGGATGCTATCAAGGAAGAGGAATTTGGCTGTTCCTCCAGTTCCTCTTTCAGAACCAAGGTGATTCTAAACTGATTTGGACTTCTCACACCCCTTTTTAGTTTACTATAAAGTTGGTTTGCGATAGCATCAGGAAGTACATGGGGTTACAAATCTGGTTGCGATAATACGCAAGTACCATGTTTAGATACAGACATATGTATGGGTCTACTTGAAATAATCTAAACTCAAAAATATTGGCAAAAATATCCCCCCATCCTCAACCCCTTTTTCCATTTTGCACATGGGGTCAGGGTGTCACTTCCGCAATGGCAATCATCTCAAGCCAAAGTTTACACTGCCGGGTGGCTAGCCCTGCTGCAGTAATTCATTCAAACCACTCACTCGTGCGCACACACGCTCACCTATGGCCAATTTAGTGTTTCCAGTCCACCTACTGCAAGTCTTTGGAATATGGGAGGAAACTGGAGCACCCAGAAGAAACCCATGTAACTACAAGGAGGACATGCAGACTCCAGACAGAAGGCACGCGAGCCTAGAATCGAACCATAGAAACTCTTGCTGCATCTAAACACAAATTAGGAAAATCAAACCACATCCAAAACTAATGATGTTAAGTTGTCTATCTCGCCTTCATTTTTGCTGGATGGGTTCGGAGCCGACCTCGGCTCCGACTCGGCCACTCTAAAAGCTCGAGAGTTGGTTCCACCGGCTCGAGGCTCCCCTTATATCCCACAATGCTAGGCGTGAGTTACCTCAGATCTCGTTTGCCGCTACAGCGATCGAGGTGTTGGTTTTCTACCGGCTTCTTGGTGAGTAAACTTTCAGTAAAGTTAGTGTACTTAAACCCCTTTATTTTTAATTTTAACTCTTGTTTCCCTTAGTTTAGTGGAATTCTCTCCCTTTTTTCTCTAAAATCCCGTTTCTTCCCCACAAGAACTTATAAGTTCTTCCCTCGGGCCTTCAGGCCTTCTTCTTCTTCCTTTCCCTAGTGGTGTGTGTGTGTTGTTTCTCTTAAATTAAAACCTTTGATAGTTGTTTTATTTTTTGAGTTTAAAAATAAGATAGGGTGTAATCAGTGTGTTTGACTGGGTGTGTGTGATTACCCTTTTTCTAAGATGTCTAAAGACACAAAGGTCTCAGGCTTCAAGAAGTGTGATGCGTGCTGTCAGAAAATGTCTCTGACAGACGGTCACACTTCTTGTGTCTACTGCCTGGGGCCTTTGCACCTGCAGGACTCCTGTGCTGTATGCCACGGCTTCAGTCCCAGGGTCCTGCAGGAAAGAAAGAACAAATTGATCCTAAGAGGTTTACTTAAGCCTGAGGATTCCCTTTCTGTCTCTGGGAAGCCCTCCAAGGCTTCTAGGTCCTCGGCTCCAGCTTCTGAGCCGAGACCTAAAGCTACTAAACCTCCGTCTACATCGGCTCCGGCTGGAGCCGATGAGTCTCAGTCTACAGTTTCTGTGGTTCCCTCGGCTCCGGCTGAAGCCTAGGTATTAGAAATTCCCTTGTCGGCTCCGACCAGACCTTCGGAGCCGACATCTAGGAAGAGATCTAGGTCACCATCCCTTGGCTCCGTTCATTCGGCTCCAGCATCTCCTCTGCTGTCTGAACAGAGCCATAAATCTCACTCCTCTAGGTCATCGAGGCTGTCGGATCATGACCTTCAGAGGGTAGTGAGTCGACTTCTTAAGTCCGAGGCACTGGCCCAAATGCTTCAGAGCCCGACTCATCAGTCGATGCCTGCCCCTGTCCATCAATATGTTCCTCCTCCGACTCCGTTGAGTTTGGAGCCGGGTCGTGTCGGAACCGAGACTGTGGTAGCGTCGGAGCCGACACAATTGTCTTCGGCTCCATCGTCAGCTCCGATTTCTTCCTTGGAAGAATCTCAGCGCCGGACTTCCTTCGTCGGCTCCGAGGGGGTGAGTGGCATCGGACCCTTGTCCGACCCCGCTCTCCCTCTCGGGGCTTCGGCGCTGGTAAGTTCGGCTCCGACATCGGCCTCGGAGCCATCACTGTCGGTGCCGAGGGAGGTTTTTAGCATTTCGGAGCGGGGACCTCTGGCTCTGCCTGACAGGGGTGCGTTCGAGGTCATGCGGAGTGTGTTAGAACCTGGTTCTACCCACAGTCGGCTCCGTCCGCCCCTCTTCGGTGCCTCAGGTCAAGTCGACTCACTCCCTCATCCCGGACCGCAGAGAGCCAGCTCCTCAGGAATCCCCTGTGGGGATCTCATCCTCTTCCGAGGCCTCTCCTTTTTTGGCAGAAGGGCCCCTCGGAAGAGAAAGTGTAAGAGGAAACACATAGACTCACCTGAGTCCGTCACCTCTGACACAGATTTAGAGGATTCCGAGGGTTCCCCCCGTTCCCCTTCTGAAGATGTCTCCTTTGCAGACATTCTGGAAATCCTTAAGCAGAGGGGAAATTGGCCAGCCCTCAACCCTTCGGAGGATGAATCTGTGTACCTTGAGGCGTTTGGCTCGTCCTTCCACCTCCTGGGTGTCTCCCCCCTTTGACCCCCTCATGCAGGTGGTAGCTAAAAAGGCATGGACGGCTCCTGATTCGGTGGACCCCAATCCCAGGAGACCCTCAAAATTCATAACGGCACCAGCAGATAAACAGTTTTTGACAAAAGGAGTTTCTGTGGATGCTATGGTGGTTGCTGCTGCCACTAAGAAGGAACTAGCTGATCCTTCAGTACCTGTCCATCCACCTAACAAGGAATCTAGGTCCATGGACAGGTACGGGAAGCGGATGTTCTCATCAGCGACATTTGCAATGCGTTAAGCTGAACTACCTATGCCATTTTACTCGTCTTCAAAGGGACTTGATCAAAGAAGCGAGTGACATGTTGAAGGATCCTACAGCTGCGGGTTTTCAAGATAAGATGAACACTCAGCTGGCTACCCTGAACTCCATAGCCAACTCCTCCATGCGCCTCCTTTCTTATGCAGCTGATGGAGCAAGCAGGGCCGCAGGGACAGGTGTGGCCTTACGTAGGCATGCCTGGATGCGGCTATGCAATTTTGCGGACCCCTTTAAAACGTCTTTCACTAATTCCCCATTCGATGGATCATCTCTCTTTGGTCCTCAAGTGAAAGAAACCTTGACTAGGTGCGAGACTGATGGCAAGACTCTTTCTGCCGTCGGAGTCCGTTTTTCTTCTCCTTCTAGGCCTTACCCCAAAGGCCAGAAAAGTGGGAAAATGTGGTTCCGTAAACAATCTCAAGGGACTTCGCCTGACGCACAGAGTCGGTTCCCCGCCAGAGGCAGAGGTGGGAACAACAATGGTAGACGTCGCCCTAGAGGCAGGGGGGGTCCACAGAACCAGGGCAATCGAGAAACTTTCTCCGATAAGCCCTTTCAGCATCCCTGAGGTGTTGCCCGACTGTCCACCTTCGGAGGCAGTCGGGGGAAGATTGTCACTGTACCCAGAAGCCTGGCTATCCCTAACTCGAGACAAGTGGGTACAGTCCATCATTTCCAAAGGCTATTCCATTCCCTTCGTTCGCATTCCAAACCGATCAAAAAAATCCCTTCCAGATGTTCCACCCGCTCAAAGGGATCTTGCAGCTTTGGAAATTTCAAAGCTGCTTGCAAAAAGAGCAATTCAGCCAGTTCCAGCAGACCAGCAAGGATCCGGAATCTACTCAAGGTTCTTTTTAGTTCCAAAGAAAACAGGGGACTGGAGACCAATTTTGGATCTCAGTATCTTGAACAAGTCAGTCAAGAAAACAAGATTTCGGATGGTCACGCTGCAGTCCATCCTTCCCCTTTTGGGAAAAGGAAACTGGATGTGCTCTATAGACCTTCAGGATGCGTACTATCACATAAAAATGAACAGACGCTCCAGAAGATTCCTCCGCTTCAGGCTGGGAACCAGTCATTTTCAATTCAGGGCCCTGCCCTTTGGTCTCACCACTGCCCCCCGGGTGTTTACCAAATGCATGGCAGTGGTAGCTTCTCACCTGAGACGTCAAGGATTCCAGGTGTTTCCATATTTGGACGACTGGCTCCTCACAGCTCCCACCAAGCATCTTCTTCTATTGAACAGGGACTACACTTTTCGCATTTGTCAAAAGTTAGGCATTTCAATAAATTGCGAAAAGTCTGTTTTTGTCGCCTTGTCGTACTATTACCTTTATAGGCGCAAATCTAGACACAGTCAACATGTCTGCGAGACTAACAGATCAGAGAATAACAGACATACACACACTGGTCTCATTCCTCTTCAGCAACAACAGAATCAAAGCCAGGTTAGTTCTGAAAGTGTTGGGAATTATGGCGGCTGCCATACCTCTGCTTCCATTAGCCAGATTCCACATGAGAATCCTTCAATGGATGTTCTTTGCACAATGGTCATACCAGCAACTTCCAATGTCCCACACCATTATGATTACGCAGGCATGCAGAAATCATCTTCTGTGGTGGATGTCTTCCCCTCAGCTCTTATTGGGAAGACCCTTTGTTCCTTCCCCTCCGGTTGCTACTCTGACAACGGACGCCTCCCTGATCGGGTGGGGGGGGCATTATCAGGGCAGGACTGTCCAGGGCACATGGCAACCAGACGAATGCCACTTGCACATAAATGTTCTGGAGATGAGAGCAGTGCTTTTAGCGTTGCAAGCCCTTCAAGACTCTCTTCCCTTGGGAACGATTGCAATCCAGACAGACAACATGTCAGTAGTGTGGTATATCAACAAACAAGGCGGAACCAGGTCCTACCCCCTGTGTCGAGAAGCACTCAGACTGTGGCAATGGGCGATTTCTTCTCAGCGGTTTCTGATAGCAATGCACATCCCCGGGAAGTCCAATCATATCGCGGACAAGTTGAGCAGAGCTATCCTCATGCCTCACGAGTGGTCTCTGAAAGACTCTGTTGTGAGAGAAATATTTCTCAAGTGGAGTCAGCCTTGCTGCGACCTTTTTGCTACTCCCCAAAACAGCAAGTGCAGAGATTATTTCACACTATTCCCCTTACCAGGCCAGCCCAGCAGAGACGCTCTAGTCCAAGTTTGGCCCCGGGGACTTCTGTATGCATTTCCTCCCTTCCCACTAATCTCTCAAGTGATACAGAAAGCTATCGCTCAGAAGGCCTCGTTAATCCTCATTGCTCCTTACTGGCCTCGACAGGTGTGGTTCCCCTTTCTACATCATTTTCTATTGGAGCGACCTTGGCATCTGGACCTAGTTCCAGATCTTTTGATCCATCAGTCGGGTCAGTTTCATCGCTCCCTTCCCTCTCTGAACCTCACTGCTTGGTTCCTCCAGTTCCAACCTTAGCCAGGCTTCCTCAATTATCTCACTCTGTTCGAGATATTTTGATAGCTTCCCATAAATCTTCCACTCGAAAGATTTATTTGAGTAAGTGGAAACGCTTCACATATTGGGCTCAAGGAAAGGACATAGATCCTTTCACTGCTTCCATCCAAATGGTCCTTGATTTTCTAGCTGAACTCTTCCATGCAGGTTCATCTCCTTCTACTCTTAAAGTTCAATTGGCAGCTATCTCTAACTTTCATGTGGGTATTTCAGAGTCTGCCATAATGTCCCACAAGCTTTGTAAAGCCTTTTTGAAAGCAGTTTTTCTACTCAGACCTCCTATAAGAAATCCTCCTCCTCCTTGGGACCTAAATTTAGTTCTTACTTCTTTGATTCTTTCCCCTTTCGAACCTGCAGCCTCTTGTTCTTTAAAATTGCTATCATGGAAGACTCTCTTTCTGGTAGCTATTACTTCAGCTAGAAGAATTTCAGAACTTCATGCACTCAGCTGTCGACCTCCTTATCTGTTGTTCCATAAGGACAGGGTATCCTTACGAACCAACCCGTCCTTTTTGCCCAAGGTAGCCTCGACGTCTAACCTAAATCAAAGCATTGACCTCCCTGTGTTTTTTCCAGAATATTCCAATAGGTCTGAACAAAAATTACACTGGCTAGATGTTCATCGTCAGTTAAGGTACTATTTGGATAGAACAAAACATTTCAGAAAATCTGACCAACTGTTTGTCTCCTATGCAGAAGGCAGAAAGGGACTTTCAGTTTCAAAGGTATCATTATCTAGATGGCTAACATCTCTGATTTCCCTTGTTTATGAAATTAGACACCAAAAGTTGCCTAATAAACCTAAGGCCCATTCCACCAGAGCTTTGGCTACTTCTATAGCCTTCCAAGACAGACTGCCTATTGACACCATTTGTGCAGCGGCTACTTGGGCTACTCCTCACACTTTCATTTCTCATTATAAGTTGGATTTAGCTTCTAGACATAGAGCTAACTTTGGTTCCACTGTTCTCAGGAGTCTGTTCCGTTAGGCCACCTGGGACAAGGTGCTAGGGACGCGGTCCCATCCAGCAAGAATGAAGGCGAGATAGACAACTTAACATATAGAAGTTATGTTCTTACCATAACGTTCCATGTTAGTTGTCTTCTCGCCTTCTTCTTGCGTCCCACCCTCCTTCCCCCTGGCCTGGACAGACCTAGAGGAGTTGTGATTGTGACCTCTCTTTCTACCACCTCTTTTCTTAGGCATATGCTGTTGTGCATATTTCCTGGATCAGGATGTAGGTCTCCCTTCTTTCTCCCTGGTTTTAGAGGTGGACTTTGTTTATAGTTATTCTGATACTATTATAAGCTGGGGTTAGCTTACAAATGAGATCTGAGGTAACTCACGCCTAGCATTGTGGGATATAAGGGGAGCCTTGAGCCGGTGGAACCAACTCTCGAGCTTTTAGAGTGGCCGAGTCGGAGCCGAGGTCGGCTCCGAACCCATCCAGCAAGAAGAAGGCGAGAAGAAGACAACTAACATGGAACGTTATGGTAAGAACATAACTTCTATTTTTGGAAGAGGGCAAGTAACCCCTACAACCCTCATGTAGTGAGTTGCATCCACACCCCCCCCCTGCTAATTATAAATGCAAACTCTGAGGTTATACACCAGTGGGGTAAGGGGATAAACCCTATTCTAGTATAACTTTGATTTTGTTAATATTTTTAGCTTACATATTTTTGAGTTTAGATGGTATATATTTATAGGGTGGCATAGTCGCTCAGTGGATAGTGTTGCCATTTCACATGTCTCTAAATTGCTCCGGTTTGATTCTCAGCTGGGGTGCCTTCTGTGCAGAGTCTACATATCCTCCCTGTATTCACATGAGATTTCCTTCGGCTGCATTGATTTCCTCCCACATTCCAAAGACATGCAGTAGCTGGACTGGACACTACAAATTTACCATAGGTGTGAGTGTGCTGTGGAAGAATTATCTCGGAAGGGCTGGCAACCCAGAGATGTAAACCTTGGCTTTAGGCGATTATCACTGTTGGAGCCTGACCCAATGTGCAAACATAGGAAAAAGGGGATGTGGAGATATATAGATATATATTTTATAAAAAATATAGATACAGCATTAGATATGTTAATATAGAAATTAATCAACAGCTGTTTATTGGTACCAAGAATACATACTGATCAGGATTTATCATGTTGTAGAGAGAGAGGGAATTCATCAAGACAAGACAATGTATCTTTGCTTTATTTTGATGACTACTTTCACAAGATTATGGCTACCCCCACAGTACATGGGGAGCAGTAACTGATGGCTGAGCCATGAGTAGTTCCAGAGTATCTGAAACCAAGTAACACTGCAAAGACGAGACCCAAAAGGCTGTGGGTTCTATTCCCACTCTAGGTGATTGGGCTGTCTTCACTGCAGTGCAACATCAGAGAAGTACTGCATTCCTGATTGTGTCTTCTTTGGGTTTTATGTTAAACCAAGATCCCATCTGCCTGATTTGGTGGTAGTTCAGATAGATGCAAAAGATCCCACAGCAACTATTGAACAAATATACTTGTCAAATTTCCCCTAGTAGTATAAATGCTACGTTTAAGTCTCCCCTGAAGAGATACCACTAGCCCAGCGGGACTCGCCCAGTCATCAAAGTATAGCAAAAAATAAAATAATTTTCAAATATTTGGCCAGTCTCTAGTGTCTGTTGCTGCTGCTGAAAGATGTTTTGAACCCACAGCTTTTGTCAGAGAAAGGACATACCTGTAGGCTGACATGACGTTTATCTTCAGCTGTACCTGTGATGTATTCCTTTGTTTGATTCCTTTTCTTCTGACTAGGATATGTTGATTAACATTTGAATTAATTACATGTTCCTAGGTTTACATTTTTTTTTCTTACTTTGCAACCCTTTCTAGTGGTTTCCATGCATTCCATACTCTAGTATCTTACAAACTATCTTATTTCAGAATGGACTTAAGGCTGTACACTGCAAGTCTTTTTTAACATGTAATTGGAATAAGCAATTAAACATGCTCACAAGTATTAAAGCAGACATTAAATCTTGTTGGTTTTCAGATTACTTTGTGCATTTGCCATTGTTCACAGTTGTTGGTTTGCAGTTAGATTATTGTCTTACACTATTAGTATTACAGGATGGTTCATTGTACAGTTAATCTGCAGACGTTGCATCTTTATTATTTAAAGTTAGTGTAAACATTTGAAGATATGCAGTGTATTATTCAAGCTTTTCAGTCTACTGTATTTTTAACTTTTAGGCCTAGGTTAAGGCAAACAACAGCTATACTTTGTCTGGTATCTTCTGAATGAATTGCCTGCTTTTGAAAGAACTTGGCTCATTAAAAAGAGGCACTGACACATGATTTGCTCTTTTTAGAACAAATACATAGATAACTCTGTGTTTTTACTGTAGTTACAGTTAAAACAAGCCAGAAATTCCTAGTTAAGTAAAAAAATAAAAAGTTTATCAGTAGAAATAATAAAAATGGAAAAAATGAGGGATCTGGGAGAGGGACAGCATGATAGGAGAAGCATCGTTTGAGCAGAAAAAGAGTAAGAAATCTCTCCGATGTGCTTCAGATGTGGAGGAACTGGTTGTCACAGGGAGTCTTGGTGTAGCACAGGATGCGGAATGTGCAGAAGAAACTAGGAACTTACTGATGAAGACACTATAGACAGGAACGGTAGTGGCTTGGCTAATCAGATGAGAGCTTGTACAATGTGGACTGAAACATACGAGGTAACATGAAACCAGCACATGTTGATGTGGGAATAAAAGGAAGGGAAAAGGCAAAGGACAGAAGAAATACCTTTCCCAAAGGTATCTATCTTCAAGGAATTGTCCTCATTTTGCATCACAGAAATGTGATATTGTGAGTCCACTTTGCAATTTTGAAATACTGAAATCTCGAATTTCAGTATTTCAAACTTACAAAGCCGAATACTCACATTTCCGAAACTGACAGAAGTGCGAAATTCAAAATACCGAAGTATGGATATTTCAAATTTCTGCTTCCGGTGGTAAGGAATGTGTATGTTTGGGTTTCATTTTGGTAAGTTTGTGTGTGTAAGTGTGTTTTTGAGGGACTGTAAGATGTCTGTGTGTGCGTTTCGTTTTATTACTGTTTGTGCGATATCAGAGTTAGAATATATAAGTGGGGGGGTGCAGCCCCCAAATGGGGGTGCAGGGGGGCTTGCCCCCCTGCTTATATTAGTTTATTTTATTGTGGGGGGGAGTTTTGTGTATGTTTATGTGTGTACTGTATGTGTAGCGTGAGTACAGGATTTTGAATTTCGCGTTTGTGTGTTTTTGAGTTTGTGAGTTGTGGTTGGGTTTTTGGCTTTGTGGTTTCGGAATGCTGAAATTCAAGATTTCAGTATTTCGAAATTACAAAATGGACCCAATATTGTACACTGAAAGTTTTTTTTTTCTTTTTCCTCACACATTTCTTGAAGTAGAAATGCACTGTAAGCAATAATAATTCATATTGTTCTAATAACAACACATTTATTGAGATTTGTATGGTCCTTTGAGTCCCAGTTGATAGATGGACCATTCCATCAACATTTAGAAATGGATATACTTGTACTAGGCTATCTGTCCTTGCAGGTCATTTTAGGCAGTTTTGTCACAAACCAAAGGATAGGTGTGTTACCGTGCGACCACTTAAGACCAATTAACCAAAAATGGTTCCATGTAACCCAGGGCTTTTTAGTCCAGAAATGAAACATTCCAACAAACATAAGTCACAATAAACTAGTTTTATTCCCACAAAAACATTTAAGTTTGTCTTTCACCCAAAATCCCTGGACTTATTAAGAACTAATGATGCAGTCAAAATCACACCATATATACCCTCACCCATAATTAATTAATTATCCAAACAAATCTTAAATGAATATATACCCTACTTGGTTCTTCAGAACAATCCCATGACCTGGAAACTGCTATAAGAAGTGTGAGTACACCTTATAAATAAGAACAATAATAACAAAAATGCTGTAAGAACAAGTTAAGATCTGAAAAATCACAATCCAAACAAAGGGGCCAATTAACTCAGCTTTTAGAATTAACGCAACTGGCCAGTCAGATCACTTCATCACTGCACGCTATTTCTAACCCTTCCTTGACCCTAAGTTTGGATGGAAATACTGTACCCACAAGTTTAGAGCCACCCCTTTTTTTTGAATGGTTTGACCAGAGTTCTTAATGGAAGGAAGCACGTGGTGTTAACCAGATGGGTTCAAGAGTTCTGGAGTTGACCAACACCAAGGAATCTGTGAACCAACAAAGGGCTTCCAATTTGTTTGGCAATTACAGCTTTGTACAAAAGTACATGGCAAAGAACAAGCTCAAAACCTGGCTAGAGCAAGACTTTACTTTTCCTTTGGACACAGTGTTGTCTGGTGATGAAAAGTTTAGTCTCAAACTTAGACTTGCAGACTTTGAGAAAAAAAATTAAGAAAGTTACGAACATTACAGATTGATGACGCATACCTCAGAGATTGTTTAAAGCAAAGTGAAATTCCTAATGGGTTGAGAGACTACACATTTTCATTCAGGGTACTTAAAAGATCCAAGGAATTTTTTGCATTAATTGACATGCTCAACAGACATGGAACAGAGTTAATAGCGTTTATTATCAAGTTTAGTTCTATATGTTTTGCAACTTTAATGGATGAAGTGTCGATATTGCACAATATTATTACAGATGATTTAATGTTTTGTGATTATCAAAAAAGATATGACAATATTTTCAAATTTGTAAATGATCATGCTTCAGCTGTGGTCAGAAAACAGGAAAAGAAATTAAGAGAAAACAGACATTACAAGGAAGGGAAAGGCATACCTTTTAACTGATGGGGTAGGTGAACAAGGACAAAATATTGATAATGTGATTTACCATAGAAATGAGAAGGTTTGCAGGACAATGCCTGTATAGACACTAATAATGAGAATTTAGAACATGGGGAGAACGTGACAGGCCCTTCAGGTTTTCATTTTGGGGAATTTCCCCTTTTACCGTGGAGATCAGAAAGGATAAAAAAAAAAATCTAATCGGAAGGGCTCAAATGAACTTTCAAACCCAAGCTAAAACACTGAGAGGCTGAAGGACCTTTCTGGGGCAGGATGCAAAATAAGGAAGGGTCAGAATTAGTAGGTTTGATTGACGGTTGTGATATAGAAGTATCTTGTGATGGTAGAGTTCATACTAAAAATGTTTTTCATATTTTTAACCATAATGATTTAATTATTAATGGAAGATGTTTCAAATTGTTTGAGAAGGGGTTTAAGTTTGTTCCTAAAAAAAAAAAAAAAAGAGAGACCTAAAACTATTTACCAGGAAGTCAAACCTTTTCTTTCTCAACAAAGACAAAAAAACAAGTACTTGCAGAAGACAGTAACAAAGAAAAGTACTTTTAAGCCCCCCACCCATTACACAGGACAATGAACACTTTTAAGAAAGCATGTGAAAGGGATTTGTATTCCGTATTTGGTGAGAGAAGGAGAGTTTTTTTCTAACTTGACTTTGGAAGAACGTGTTTTGTTAAAAAAAATTAACTAGTGACAAAACAATAAGAGTTATGAAACTGACAAGATCTGGGGTGTAATAGTTATCAATCAAATTAATTAATAAGATTTTTAACATATTACAAGTCGCCAAACTTACTCACTGGTCTCTAAGAATGAAATAAATGTGGAGTACAAAAATATTGACCTGCTTTTGGAAGAGTCCCTATCTCAAGGTATTATACCACTAGATTCCCATAATTTATTTTACAACAAAAAAACTTTAATTCCAGCATTCTTTGGAATCCCAAAGATGCAGATGAATGTAATAGATCCACCTTACAGATGAATTGTAGCCACCCAGGAATCAAAGACTTACCTCCGTCAGTTTACATTGACAGGAAATTAAAATCTTTACTTAACAACTACACATCTTATGGGATTCCTGGGATTTTTTTTAGCCAACTTAACCTCAGACCTTTGGAGTGAACAAAATAGCTTTTTAGTAATTGATGTTCTTGATCTTTTTTCATGCATTCCCCATGATATAGGGATGCGATTTTTTGAAGAAGCTTTGCCTGATCACAACATGTTGGATACAAGGGAACTTAGATTCTTGGTAGATTTAATGGAACTTGTCCTCTGTAACAACATTTTTTGAAGGTCAATTTACAGACAAGTAAATGGTGGTGTGATGGGGCAGGCCTTTGTCCTCATATTTGTGAACCTGATTATTCTTACCTGGGAGAAAAAAATACATTTCAGGCACATATTACTCCCATTTATGGTCACTTTATGTCACGTTTCTGGACAATGTGTTCCCATATTAGAAGATATTTTTTCATGGAGTTCCCAAACCATCAAGCAAGAGATTATTCTTTTAGGTGACGTTAGTATAGATTGGCAGTCTATTTCATCAGAATTACCATCAAACAGTATCAACCTCCATGGCTATTCTCAACTTATTAACTCCCCTACTAGGTACAGTAAAGCCCACACTCAGCAATCTACCTTAGACTGGATTCTGGTGTCACATCCTAGTAAATTCAGCTCTAGTGGCACTCTGCCAAATTCCCTCAGTGACCACCTACCAACACTTACCATGGGAGGGTGGCCTAATGGTTAAGGGGTTACAAACACAAGGTGCAGGGTTTGAGTCTCACAAGGGATAATTGGCTAGGCTTAAAATGGATTGCAAGGGCAGTTAGCTTAGTACTAATCTATGAACCTATAAAACTAATTTATACCTACCAAAAATCACACACTCTAAAATCCATCCAGAACTAACCAATTTTACCCAAGACAAAATCAATGAGCTACTACACAAAATAAATTCGTACACTAAAACGCCTGACACTAGATGAAGCTGTGTACTACTTTAGCACCAGCTTTTTTAAAATACTGGATGCTCTAGCTCCAATCTGCAGTAAAATATAAAAAAAATCTACCCCTATGTTAACCAAGGCTTGCAAAAACCTAATGAAAAAAGGGATGAAGCCTGGGGGTCTCTGGAAGCATAGTAAAAAAAAAGCGGTAGTTCTAATACACTTCAAACAATTGCAAAACCAATTAAAGAAATGGGTTGTCAGAGATAAACAATCATACTATACCCACGTTCAACAAGAACATAAAACAAATCCAGAAAAATTCTGGTCTTCTATATCAACCCTACTTAACCCTGGCTCTAAAAAAGACCTCTGCGCCTCACGTAATGCTCCCCCATCTCAATTTTAAACATTGTATATGACTGCCTACCACTAAAAATGTATAACAATCTAATTCTACTTGTTTAGTATGTGACTTTAAACTGTTCTCCTGTACACAATATATATGTATGTCCTTTCTACTCTATTGTTTGCTTAATATCATTCCATTTTGCTAACACTGTATGTACTATGCATGTTGAGTGTTGTATATTATTTTACTAAGTGCCTTGTGGAGCTTTTCTCCCTGGGCCTCCACTGAAAATGGGTTGTTTTGACCCAGTGGACTTTCCTGGTAAAAAAAAATGCCAATAAATAATAATTAAACAAAAACTTCAATAGCCACTTCATACAAACCATAGCCCATTTGATCTCTAATACCCCCAACTCCAGCCCCTCCCCATCTTCCTCCTCAACTCCTGCTAATAGTGCCCTTTCTGCCAATTCTGACCATCTCCAACTTAGCAGCCAGAAACTCATTTCAGAAATCTCAACAATGTTCTTCTTACAACAAATACCTACAAGCCTCATTAAAAAACTCCTGCTGAAGCTTAAACCTTGCTCAACCTCTGCTGGCAACCTTTCTCCTCATTACCTTAAATTAACTGCTGACTCCATAGCTTTACCCATTCAGCATCTTGCTCAGTAGATCTATTTCAGAATTTTTAGTACCCGAAATAAGAAAAAAGTCCTAAATTATCCCTGTTCACAAGGGTGTTAAGTCTACTGAACTGACCAACATCTGACCCATTGCCATTCTATCTCCCATCTCAAAAATATTAGAAAAATATATCTGTGATGTCCTTGCTCTGGGCCAGTAATAAAGGAGCCTGAATCCTCCCCACAAATGCTGGTAAAAGACGTTCACTTGTAACAAGGACAGATACATACAGTATTTTCAGATGTAGCTCTCAGCACCCAGCAAAATCTCCCTTCAGCGCACACAAGGAACACACTCCCATCCTGGGGCTGGGTTTTCCAGTCTCTCACCAGGCCCCAAATAAGACCCCACACTGACAACAGCTGTAGAGTTGAGTCCTCAGCCGAGTGTTCCAAGCCAAATCCATTTCAAATCTTCCATCCTTCCAGGGTAGCAATTAGTTTACCACTAAGGACAAACAGTAGGATTTCTAGTCCTGACTTTCATAGTCATTTTGTCTCTCACTGTATTCAGAACTGTAAGATACAATCTATAATGCCTAACCAGGTATTTTAATTTCAGAGTATTTTTCAAAGTTAGCTGGACTGAGATTAACCTCTTATGTATCCAGTCGGACCATCCCGGTCAACAAATGTAAAATAAAAAATAAAATAAATAAAAAATCTCTTCTCATATCCTCTCTTATAATATATTCATTTCAACAGTTACAGTACAGTCTGATGTACAGGTGTATTTATTTTCTGTCCAACACGACCAAGTGCTGCTACATTTTTAACACAAGCAGCTTTACAAATACATTCTCAACAGAAGCACCTGTACAAATCAGTTTGATATATAAAAGGCACACTTTTTTACAAAACTCCAGCTAGCTATGTTGGCATATGTTACACATTCATTGCCCTACCTCTACTGGCATTGCAGGCACTACCTCACATTGTCACAGTATTCACCAACAATTAATGAAATACTTACTGCAAAGTAACCATCTTACACATACCATGGTTTCTGCCCAGGCCATAGCACATCCACAGACCTACACAAACGAAACAAGCAGTAAAATGGCTAAATGAAATCTCTTCCTTTTTACACAACCCCACTTGAGTCCCACAAAGCTCTGTCCTTGGTCCTCTGCTCTATAATATATTCACAAATGACCTACATGCTGCCACTGGAATACTCATACAGTATGCAGATGACTCCACTATTATCTGCACTTCTCATACACTACCCCAACTTCTCACAATCACAATATTGTGCATTTTAATCCTGGCTCACTATCAACTATTCCTAAACCCAATAAAACTGAACTCATTCTCTGAAACCAATTCAAAATATATGCAGTTGATAATAATAGTCTTGAAATAGCCCACCACACTAAACTGCTAGGTGTAACTACTGATAATCAGTTAAAGTCTGATCACCATGTCCAACAAAAGATAAAAAAAAAAAAACAAACAGCAAAAACTTGGCATCCTCTAAAGAAACAAACACACCCTGACTGCATCAACCAAGATCCCCTAGCACATACCTTCCTATGACCCTCCCTTCTGTATGGTGCCTCTATCTTCTCTAACCTACAGACTTTCATTAGATCCAAAATGGAACAGTGCTACAACAAAGTGGCAAAGGTAGCCACAATTTCCAGAACCAGCACACAACATTGTACACCACTGCCAATGTTAGACTGGCTAGAACTCCCCAATTGCCTCCTCTATATCAAGCTCACAATACTACACAGCATAATCAATAAGCCCCTAGCCTGCCCTGCCCTGAGCAACATCATCAAACCTTATAACCCCAGCAGAACTCTCAGGTCCGAAGATAAGACGCTTCTCTCATCAAGCCTTATAACCCAAGAACAACTCTTTAAGTCCGAAGATAAGATGCTTCTCTCATCAAACCTTACAACCCCAGCAGAACTCTCAAGTCCGAAGATAAGATGCTTTTCTCATCAAACATTATAACCCCAGCAGAATCTTCAGGTCTGAAGGTCAGAAGCTTTTCAATATCTGCAAATCATCTAAAATACCTGGACAGAGCCTTTGCTCTTACAATGTAGCTAAAACATGGAACTCACTCCCACTATCGACAAGAAGTATTCCTAGTAATTTATATTTTATAATTTATACTGCTAATCACAGTAAGACGCTGTCTGGTTCGATTCTCAGCTAGAGCATCTTCTGCGTGGAGACATGCATGAATGGGCGTACCTTTGTTGAAGGTTGTGCATCAGGGCTGGTAACTCGGCACGTAAAAATCAACTACCAATCATTGGCGGACCGGAATTCCGCTGTGGCGACCCCTAACCGGGAAAAGCCGAAAGACAAAACACAACATACTACGAACCTAGGTGCAATATTTCTTCTTTGGATGTTACTGCTATGTGCTTGTTCACCCATGATGTTTCATGTGCAATACTATTACCTGAACTTTGCTGCTAGCTGTCTGTTTTTAGTATCTTAACAAGCGTGTGTTTTTAGGAATGTATGTAGTGATATACTTAAGTGTAGAGTTGATTTATAAGACGGTGGTAGCATTATTATATGTTGTTTTAAATTATGTCATTCTATGTATGTAATTTCTTGTCTGTCATTCCCATGATGAGCTGATTGCACAGAATGTCATTTAATCTACATTTGTGTACATCTAAATCACAATAAAGTTACTTTCGACTTTAATGTAGTACCATTCAAAAAATCCTTAAAGCGGCATCTTAGCAATTCTTGGCTGTGCTCACACTGTACTCCTGGATAATCTCTCATACACGTTCCCCCTCCCTTCCCCCTATATGTCCTACCTTCCAGATTCTTTCTTAGACTCTTCTTTCTACTCACCTAAAACTATTAAATATTAACAGTCGTCTAACATTCTTGCATCTAATAATCCACCCTCTATTCTCCTATAACTATGCCTTCACTGCATCACTATAAAGAGACTAACATAACCACAGTATAAAATAAAGTACTACTACTGCAACTACTGACTTAGTGACCCTTCAACAGATTGTACCGACATCTTAAAGCCAGGTTGTATAACATATATTATGTTTTTTTTCCTCTGTCAGTATTTAAACACTGTAATATCCACTATAAGTTGGCTAACATAAATACGCTATATAATAAGGCACAGCATTTATAATTACTGTCTATATCATAGAGATCCTTCCACAGATTGTACTGATGTCCTAAGGCCAAGTTCTATAGCATGTACTATATGTATATATATGTTTGTTTCCAATGCTAATATTTAAATACAAATTTGTCTCTCTTCACATGTATCTGTAACAACTTCTTTTTGTATATTGCTGATTTTGTACTGTTAGAGCATTCCCCCCCCCAGTCTTCCACTGAAAATGGATTCTCCTTACCCAGATGAACCATCCTGGTAAACAAATGTGGTTGGGTGGGCGTTCGAAAGATGTGCGTAAATGGACGTGCCTTCATTGAAGGTTGAACGACGAGCTGGCACCTCGGCGTTCGTGAAAATCTACTGCCAATCTTTAGCGGACCGGAGTTCCGCTGTGGCGACCCCTAACTGGGAAAAGCCGAAAGACAACAACAACTGGTATTAAAAGACTCAAGCTTGAGTAACAAAGCAAATCTACACAATTTTCAACATGCTATGGCTATTAAATATGGCAAACTAAGTTCTAGAGTAAAAAATATTTCAAACAATAGGGCTATCCTTAAAACAGATGGAGATTTTTAAACATGGGAGAAGCCCCTGTGTTTGTTCACAAAGTTCACAACAATATTAAACATATGTTAGAAAAGGTTATTGAGGTGCTACCCAAGGGGACAACAAAATATGGTAGATGATGGTGATGATGTCAGTATAGTATAACGCAAAGGGAAATCTGATTAAATAATTACTGTCATTCTGAAATTATTTTTAGAAAAGGGAATTTTAATTCTAAAGGTTTACTTAGCTGTATGCAATCACTGTCACTCTTTTTATATAGGGAAAACTGAGAGAAAAGTAGCCAAAAGAATTTACGAACATCTTTATGATATGAAATAGGCTAATTTGTATAATGCCCTTTACAGACATTCTATTGCCTGTGAAGGCTTCAAGAAATTTGAATTTGGTGTATTAGAATCCGTTCAGCCCAATGTCAGGGGAGGATTTAGGAAAAATAAATTAGACTATGAGAAACTTCTCTAGCAGGTGAAATTGGATGCAAGAGTGAAGCCAGATTTAAATGATCATGTTTCCATCAAACCTGTGCTTAGGATGAGGGCAGCAAAACTTTGAATAAGTATGTTAAAATGTTTTTTAAAATTATTTTATTTTTTATTTTTCAGATCTTAACTTGTTCATACAAAATTTTCATTATTGTTCTTATTTACAAAGTGTACTGACACTTCTTATAGCGGTTTCTAAGTCATGGGATTGTGCTGATGAACAAAGCAGGGTATATTTCTTTAGAATTTGTTTGGGTAATTAATTAATTATGGGTGAGGGTATATATGGTGTGAATTTGATTGCATTATTAATTCTGAAGAAGTACAGGTTTGTTGGATGAAAGCACTAAACGTAAGTGTTTTGGTGGGAATAAAACTCGTTTATTGTGGCTTACATTTGTTGGACCTTTTCATTTAAGGCCTGCAGAGGCCTGGACTATGTGGACCCATTTGGTCAGTTTCTCACAAAGGTGAGAATCAAACCTTTTACCTTGTGAAAAAGAGGTAAAAACTGTAACTATCATGCCACCCCCCCCCAAGTCATTAGAGTCTCCTCTCAGTTTTTTTTGTTTTTTTTAGTACATTTGGGGGGGGGGGGTGTTATGTTAAGTAAACAGTATGGCAGGGCTTGCCCTCCAAGTCATCCTAATGACAGTAAATGATATTCCTCTGAAGAGATTTTTGATAAAATGGTCCATCAGTCATTTGGAACTCAGTGGTCTTTACCTTATCCCATTCAGTAAATATAAAGCAATTTATCAATAGATAATCATGCTGTAAATTTCATGACTACAGCAGAACTTCCACTCTGAGCACTATAATAAGGGGACATGGACAGAGGATGCCAGATGAGTACAAGAAACAAAGCAAAGTAAAAGAATGGGATCTACAGCTACAAAAGTTGGAAAAGGAGACACAAGTCAAAACGAAGGATGGGGGAGACAGAAGGAGCAAGTTAAAAAAGTGGACCAGTGCAATTAGTTGTCATATGAGAGTCAGTATTACAAGGAGAGCATGAACAGCAGCGGGAGGGGACTGAATAGGGAGGGACATTCTGCCAGATGAGGCACCAAAATGTGAAACAGTATTCGAGTGGACTCTAAGTAAGAATATGGGAGATATGGGAAAGTAGTCTGCAAAGCATGCAGGGAGGTTTCCAACAAATTCAGAGAAATTGTTGGGAATAGAGAAATTGGATGTGGGTGATTTGCTGATGAGAAGAGTAGTTGCATGGGGCTAGAAAAGGGGAGGGGGTTGGCATAATGGTTAAGGTGTTCACCTTATAGACAAAAGGTGCAGGGTTCAGTTTTCACATGGGGTAATTGGCTAGGCTTAAAAAAGTGGCCCACAGGGCAGTTAGTCTAATACTAATCTATGAATCTAATCTACGAATCTATGAAAAGGATATAAGGACCAGTTTGAAGACAGAGAACCTGATTTTGAAGTCTGGAGATTCAATTCCAAAAGGGACTGAGGCTCAGAAGAAAAAAAAAAGGCTAAGTGAGTCATGGGTCTTAACCTTTGTAAGATTTATTTATTTATTTTTATTTTATTTATTTATTTATTTATTTGCAGTTGGTTTACCAGGATAGTCCATTGGGCCATTTGAACCCGTTTTCAATGGAGTCCTGGGGAGAAAAGCTCCAATAGCACTCTAGGTTACAATAGTTTAAAGATTATATTTATACAAAGGTTGCAGTTTTGAACAAGACCTTTACAGTTAATACAGCAAACATTGCAAGTAATACACACTAGTGATGAGGTTGGAGTTAAAACTGACTGGCAATGGAACATTGCATTGTACAGCAGAGAGGCATTTCTTCTTAGGAATATACAGAGAAATGTGTTTAATAAAAAGGTGATAGGAGGTCATGCTGAACAAGAAGATCAGGGCAGGGGCATGGGCCGATTGTACAGAGTAACAAGGACCTAGATCTGTAAAGGTACTTACTCATAGAGAAGATAATGTACTACTGGAATTGGTGGTGGAAAGTAAACTCACAGGAGAATTCAGCAGTGCAAGAGATGGGCAGAAATGTGTTAAAAGGTAAGGCAGTAAAGTTGTATATTAAGTTAAATTGAATGTCTGACTTATATTTGTTGTTTTCTTCTCTCATTAAGCAAATCATGTCAGGTACCTTTCTGGAGGGTTTTGTCTGGACACCTTCCAGTAGAATGACCTCCTCCTCCCTCTACAGTCTCCATGACTGGACACAATATTTGGGATGCATTCTCATCAGGGGACAGTAGAACAGAAGTAGTATGTCTTTGCTGCATTTTTACACCCCGCTACACACACACACACAACCACCCACCCACATACAGCTGCATTCATGGCCCTAAAAACATCCATACACATGTCCATATAAATACAGACATGTACACACACACTTTTGAGCTTGCCACACTGTGGAAACTTTAGAAGACTCCATAGATCCTGACTATAGATGTAGTATAAGCCGTGACCATTCCATAGGATTGAATGTGTGTATGCCGACAGGGTGTACTTATTTCTCCTTGTGAGAGTGGTTTGTTGAATCATTCAGCCATATTATTCTGGTGCTTGTGCCATTTCTGGAGGGACTGCACATCTCTAATTAGAATTAGCCACGACTCCAGACTTCTGCTTTTGCATGCAGAGTAGCCAGCAAAACTGCTGCAAATGCCATGGCCAGTACTCAAGCACAAAGTAAGACAGCGGTGTCTGAATCACTCAAGCTTATTACACTGCAGAAACCATAGGAGTAAAGGTTTCTATGGTGTGGTAATCCTTCTGAAGCTTATGGTAAAAGAGATTATATTAAAAAGATATGGAAGAATTATAGTAAACCTAGGTGACTGACAGTGTAACTTTGCAAATGCAAGCAACAGAAAAGACATTCTTCTACAGAGTAGCTAGGTTCACTGTCTGTGGCCATTCGAGAGCTCTAGTAGCCCAGAAGGGTCTGGAAATATACCACCTTTTTCTTCCGTCTGAAAGTAGTAATTTGAACTGCACTGGGTACCTTTTGTTACTACCGCATAAGCAAATACATTGGGAGGTGTTCCAATCAGGCAAGATTTCCTGGGGAAAAAGACTCAAAATAGATCTAACGTGTTAGAGATTATATCTCAGCTTGCCTGGGAATGCCAGGTGATCACTGTGTATCAACTTTGCTAGCAAAGGACATTAAGCAGAAGGTAAAACAGCTTTAAAAGCTATTAGATATTTCACTCGGCCACATTTAAACAAAAAGTGTCTAACAGCATTTAACGCCATTGACTCTTCAGGGAGATACTTTGCTTCTGTGTGGTCTTTATTTGGCAGTGCTGTGCTTTACTGTCTTTCAAAGCTTTTGAAAACAAGTAAAGCACTTCATTCTCCCGCACTTCTTTTTCTGCATCTGGTAATAGATGCAGAGATAAAATGGCACGAGCTACAAAGAATTATGATGTCAGTCATCATAACCCTTATTGTGTGTTCTTGCTCTCAAGGTGAAATTCTTGGCATTCATGTTTTTGAACACATAATATGCATATGATTGGAGACCAGTCATAATTCTATACATCACTTATTAACTCTTTTACAGATATAGATTTATGAAGGCAGCATGTTAAGATATTTCCATTTAAAGTATTAAATTAGGATGTTCACCACAGTGGCTCTGAAACATAGAAATGATTGTGCTATATCACAGATCAATCCTCACTGTAACTGTGATGGATATCCAGATGCCTTTTCATTGGTAATGCAGTGAAGAAGAGAGGAGATAGCTGAAAGCTGGCAATGAAGAACTTATAAAATGAACATTGCCTCCTGTTAGTGAGACAGAAACAAGCTTCTCTCAGTTTCAGATATCTTTAAATACACTTCATTAATTAGATATTATGTAAAAATATTCAGACTGTAATTATCCAAGCATAGCTATCTCAGCAAATTACCCAGTGTGTGCTTGAAAAATGACTATTTAATTTAAATGAATTAAGGCTGACAATGATGCCTCGTATTTTGTCTTTGCCTATTTTCTGTCTCGTGTTTTGCAGCGAGTTCTGGAGATGAGGAAATGCTTCTGTACATTCTTCCCAGCTGTATCCTCAGATATCCAGTATTTGTAGTACATTCATTCTTCTGATATATTTTTCTTTCCTTATAGGTATATTCATGGTCTACGCACATTGAGAAGATAAAATCATTTCTTTAATTGTTTCAAATGTTATCCATTTTCAACACCACATATAAAGGTGGAGCTGGAGCATGACCCTTGCCTTCCCCTGAGATAAATGTGGTCCCACCGCTCTGCGTCAAGATAAAGATACAGAATTATTATTGGACTAATTAAAGCAGATGATTCGTTTGCCACCTACAGTGCTATTTATCTGGAAGGGAAATTTTTTTTTTTTGTATTATTTTTCACTCTTATGCCTGCTGTCCATGCAGACTCTATCCAGAAAGTCATGAGGATGGTTTGTGCTCTCATCTGCATTCTGGCAGTGATAACCTTTTTATTTACAAATTTAATGCCGGCCTCCCAGTGGTGAGCAAGTGATTGCATCATTGTGAGGGCCACCTTCTCCCCCCTCAGTTTATGCATGAGTACATCACCCCCAACACGTACTGAAAGGAGCAACAACCACCAGCTTGGGCTGTTACACCCACATCTAGTCAACAAAGTTGCTGATTACATGACGAGGTTCTGCACTCCATCGGATCCTCTCATAGGATCCATGGTGCAAGTTGGGTTATGACTACTATCTGAACACCCTCAAAATAAACATGCCTATTCTCCCTGCCTGCACAATCTATAACCTGAACCATGAAAATCCATCTGGGCTGTGGTCAGAGCTTTATCTTCCTATGCCATTGCCACATGCCACAAGTGGGGAAAATGTTTCCTTCTTTTCATCATCTCATAATTCCTTCTCAATAATTTACTTTTTTTCCTTTTGAGTACTTTTCAGAAATACATTACAAACATGAATATAAACAATAAAAGGAAACAATCATCCTGAAAGAAAAAGGACTAAAAAATCATTGTAGTTGGACCTGAATTCCACAATATTTAGAGCTTATCACTGTATTAAGTACATAGTGTATTTTGTTACTGTAGGCCAGAGACGGCAACTGCCCCCACCCCTATTCACAAGCTAGCATTTCTTGTAATCTTTAATTACAAAACTCCTTAATATACAGTCACATACCCTTTTAGTAGTTCCTGACTCCCAGCTAAGCCAAACACACTAAAGTTAATATAAGTACAAATGCACAGCACAAGGTTTTTGAATTGGCTAAACAACACATTGTAGGCAATAAAGATATTACTTTTGTTCTGTATGGTCCTGCATATATTCTACATATATCTTACATTTCCTAATAGACAAAAAGCTACTGTTTGTTTTTTGAGATTTCTCGCATCTATTCATGCATCTCGGGTGTAGCCCTGCTCCGTTCGCTCCCATACCACCCCCATTCCCATCCACCCCCATATAATTTCCTTTATACCTAACTATTGTTAACATCCACTCTGCACCTTACTTCCCTTTCCTGATGTTCATTGTGTTTCACTGTTGCAGTCTTAACCAATGGGTTATCTGGCTCCCAGTAGCCCTCGATCGGCCAGAATACCAAAGGTAAGTAAATATGACATCAGCTGTCATCGGTTGTAAAGGACGTCAGGATGTCCAATACAAAAGGAGGCAGCCAATGTCACTTCCTCAGTCTTCCTTGCCACAGAGCCCGAAGCAGAAGCATTTTTGCACAAGTGCAGGTCGGCCGTTTACCTTTTTGGTTTCCGACTACAAAGTTGAAGTCAACTACAGCTAAGTACCCCATTGGGGATCCTCTTTTCTTGCCTTAACGAATGTCAGAAAAAGTTAATAATGGTCTTACCTGTGGAAAGCAGATTCCCCATAGAGATTTTCATTCCTATTGTATTATTTGTTTAAGCCTCTGCCACGACGTTCCTAATTGTGATCTCTGTGCTTCAGGAAGGGGAAAACATTCTACATCCTCATCTTCAGTTTCATTCATCATTTCCTGCTGGCGGGAACAGAGTTCTGTATGCAAGAGAATGGAGTTTTATGGTGGATACTTGTTTATGCGAGCGAACGGGAGTTAGAGTTTTATATGCGAGACGGAGTACTTGGTCATGCAAATGGGCAAGAGGGAGTAATTGCAAATGGGACTAAATTCCAACTGGCTGCCGCAAATGACAGCTTGGCTCATTGTATGACTCCACCCTTTTCTTCTTCCTTCAGTCTCTCCATTTGACAGCTTGGCTCATTGTATGACTCCATCCTTTTCTTCTTCCTTCAGTCTCTCCATTTGGCAGCATGGCTCATAGTTTAACTGCTTCCTTTTCTTCTTCCCTTTCCCAGCAGGTAGTTGACATGCTGAGAGAGGCCAGGAGGCCTAGCACTAGGAAGTCCTACGCTGGCAAATGGGAAAGATTTTCTCATTGGATGCAGGCTAGAGGGGAATCTTCTTCTCAGCCTACCCTTCCTCTGATCCTGGAATACCTGGCTGATTTGCTTCAGGGTGGTCTTTCTTTTTCTTCTGTCAAGATCCATGCTTCAGCCATTTCAGCTTATTGTTCTCTTGAACAACCCATTTTCTCTCATCCCCTAATGAAAATGTTTCTCAGAGGTGATTGTAACTTAAAACCTCCCAGAAGGGCACCTACTCCAGCCTGGTATCTTAATTTTGTTGTAGAGAAACTTACTCTTCCTCCTTTTGAGCCAGCTGCCAATGCAGATTTAAAGTTTCTTTCTTGGAAGATGGCCTTCCTCTTGGCTATAACTTCAGCAAGTAGAGTTTTGGAGCTGCAAGCTTTGATGGCCCTGGAGCCTTTTCTTATTTTCCATGCAGATAGGGTCTCCCTGAGAACTAATCCCTCCTTCATGCCTAAGGTGGTTTCTAGCCTGACACTTAATCAGTCCATACACCTTTCTACCTTTCTTAATTCTCGAAATAGAGTTGAAAGGATCCTACATTCTCTTGATGTACACAGCTCAGGTTTTACCTGGACAGCAGGACTAAAGACCTTTGGAAATCAGCGCAGTTGTTGGTCAGTTTTGCCCCTAGAGCTCAGGGCTAAGCTATCTCTAAGCAAACCATTTCTAAGTGGATTGCACATTGCATTACTTTTTCTTATTCCTTTCATGGCAAGGTTCCTCCTCAAGGGGTTAGGACCCACTCCACAAGAGCAGCTTCCACTTCTGCAGCTTTTTTTAAGGGGTGTCCCTACTAAAGACATTTTAGAGGCTGCCACATGGTCTTCTGTTCACACCTTCACAAAGCATTATAATTTGCCTTTGTTTTCTAGATCCAGGGTAGGGTTTGCCACTGCAGTTCTGCAGGGCATTCTCTCAAATCCTTGATTCTGTTGGTTCCTCCGCCCTTTTCTCTGGGCTTTGGTAATCAACCCATTTGTTAGGACTGCAACAGTGAAACACGATGAACATAGTACAGTTGTGTACACTTACCATAAATTAGATGTTCGAGTGTCTTCACTGTTGCAGTCCTGGTTTCCCTCCCTCCTTCCCTCTTTTTTGGTCCTCTCCTGCTCTCCTTTCTTAACGTACAGGCTGAGTCTGGTTTTCTTTGCCAAGTTACTTTTGGTTTAAGTCTTGTTTCTGTGGCCTCCTGACTGTTATGGCAAGAAAGACTGAGGAAGTGACGTTGGCTGCCTCCTTTTGTATCGGACGTCCTGACGTCCTTTACAACCGACGACAGCCGATGTCATATTTACTTACCTTTGGTATGCTGGCTGATAGAGGGCTACCGGGAGTTGGATAACCCATCGGTTAGGACTGCAACAGTGAATACACTCGAACATCTACATTTATGGTAAGTGTACATAACTGTACTTTCGCCACACAAACCAGAACTAACCCCTCCCCTTTCCCACACTACACTAGCAAACTATTACTTCTCCTCCCACTACCCACATTACTCCTACTGCCCTACTCAAACATCACCTAAGCAATACACTCACACATACCTCCCAGCAAAATAAACCTACTACTAACACCCCGATCACGAACCTACTACTAACACCCCGATCACCAACCTACTACTAACTCTCTAATCACCAATCTCAGTACTTTAGCACTCTACTCCTACCCATCATGCCTTTCTCTGCTACCCTTTTGTTGTACTGCCTCCATTACTCCTTCTTCACGCTCTCACCTCACTTAATATCCGGGTGTCTCCTATTCTCAAAGCTCCTACAATACCTCATACTAGGGATACGTCATCTCCTTATCATTCATTTGGTATTATCATGTCTGTCATTTCTACTGAAACTCCTACTCCTAAAATAACCCCCCAACCTACACCACATTCCCTAAACATAAAACAAAATATTTTATTGTTAACTTATACAAATAAAACTCCCACTACTATCCTAATGTTCTTCTACATACAGGAGATATTCATCCCAATCCAGGTCCCGGTCAACACAACTCCACCTATAAGTATAGTTCCACTAACCTACATGCCTCTGCCCCCCCCCCCCCCAAACAAACAAATCTCCTTTTACTCAATAAACACTAGAAGTATATTAAACAAGGTTGGTGAACTTCATGCTTGGATCTCAAGCCACACCCATGATGTCATCACCCTAATATAAACTTGGCTGAAACCCCAACACCATGACAAAGACTTTCTCCCTCCTGGCTACAGTACACTGCGCCTTGATCGCCAAAAGAAAAAGGGTGGTGGAGTTGCCATTGTTTGCTCTAACCACCTTACTCAAACAACTCCTAATAAAACTATCCCATCCGTTTCACTGCTGAAATACTGACAGCCAACCTTGTACTTAACACCCATACCACCATAACAATAGTAGCCATCTACATTCCCCAGGGGGATAAATTATCTTTGCTGGAAAACATTCACTCCTACTTCTCTCAACATATTCCTAATGAAACCATTATTCTTGGTGATGTCAGTATTAATTTATTAACTCTCTGTATCCCACATTCTTCGTTACACATTAACTTGTATGACTTTACTCAACTTATCACTGATGCCACCCATACCAACAACTCTCATACACACAACACCCTTATCGACTGGATTCTAGTCTGTCATCACTCTAAATATCACAATCCTGAAACCCTTTCCAACACACTAAGTGATCACTCCCCAATAAAAGTACTTAGATATATCCCTCACTTTACTAAACAGCACAGATTTATCACATTCCACAAGCTTACTAACTTCCACCCAGACACCTTTAAATCTCTTCTCTCTAAATTTAACTGGAATTTCCTTACCCAACTCCCCCTTGGTGATGCTGTCCTGCACACCTCCCAACTATACCGAATTACTCGTTTTTTACCGAGTTTTGGGGTCCAAATGAAGGGGTGTCACGATTCCTGAGTGGCACACCTTCATTTCTGATCTTTCCCCTTTATTTTTCAATTTTCGCGCTGTTAGCGATGATGTCATCACATACGTGATGACGTCAGCGCCGTCAGCACTACCAGCCAGTCATAATTGAGCTGAAGGAGTTTCATTCATCATTTCCTGCTGGCGGGAACAGGAACAGAGTTCTGTATGCAAGAGAATGGAGTTTTATGGTGGATACTTGTTTATGCGAGCGAACAGGAGTTAGAGTTTTATATGCGAGATGGAGTACTTGGTCATGCAAATGGGCGAGAGGGAGTAATTGCAAATGGGACTAAATTCCAACTGGCTGCCGCAAATGCTGTCTGTTCTGGAGAGAGCTAACGAAAATGCGAGTGCTTTATGGAGAGAAGAAGGTAACTGGCTTAAGGTGCGTCTATGTAGATATATAGCTACATTTCGTTTACTGATGGAAAGCAGCAGATTATGTAAGCAAGTATTTTGCTAAGAGACGAGGCCACATCTGGAGCTTACGAAAATAAAACATAAAGCTAGTCTGCTATGAACTACACATTTGATGCGTGTTTTTTCACCTTGAATTTTGGATCGCTTTGTATTTTATTGTTGAACAATGTCACATTTTCCTTCCATTTGAAAACTGTGTAATTACTGCAGCAAAGTGAAAACACTAATGTACACATCCAAATGGAAAGGGATAGCATACATTTTTAATATGATTCAGCAAGCAGCGGTTAGCTACTTAAACTAAAAGTGTAAGTTTAGTTCAGATAACTGTGTGTGTGTGTCTGTGTGTGTGTGTTGTAATACCATTTTTTTTGCCCTGACATTGGCTGGCTTGTTGGCAAATAATCAAACGTCATGACTAAACTTGTTGCATTCATCCGAGCCCCTGACAAAGACATGCACGCACGGTTACAAACTACAGTGCATTGCAACACAAGTAACATTGGTCTCCATTACAGACAGTTGTATGGTTTACTGATGCCTTATGCCCAAGATCAGAAGTGGGCTGAAATTTCTTGGATTGGTAGATGAGAAGTACAATTGAGGCTCTACCCATTGGATGTGTGTCCCATTCCAAGGTTATAATACTACAGCGATGGTGTTGCTACATGACCGCCTCATAGTGCACACAACCCATTAAGGCACTGCAGTGTATCATACCTCTCAGTTGTGTGTGTGTGTGTGTGTGTGTGTGTGTGTGTGTGTGTGTGTGTGTGTGTGTGTGTGTGTGTGTGTGTGTGTGTGTGTGTGTTTGAAAATGCCCCTGTTCAATATACCTGGTGGCTAGATGTACTCAGGCCCAAACCCTGTACATTTAGTACAGGGTAAAAAGAGCCTAAAGTCCCTAACCACCACCACTTGTGAGCTTTTCCTAGGTATTTTGTGCTAAGAGTTGAGTGCTATAGTGAGAAGTGAATTTGTATTCCCCCAGATATTTTCTGCTAAGAGTTGACAGCTATAGTGACAACTGAATTTGTATTCCCCAGATGTTTTGTGCTGAGTTGAGAGCTATAGTGAGAACTGAATTTGTATTCCCCCAGGTTCTTTCTGCTAAGAGTTGAGTGAGAACTGAATTTGTATTCCCCAGTTTTTTTGTGTTAAGAGTTGGGAGCTATAGTGAGAACTAAATTTGTATTCCCCCATTATTGGCTTTGTTTGTCCAGGTTTTTGTGCTAAGAGGTTGAGAGCTGTGGTGAGAAGTGAGAAATTAATTCACTAAATGATAGCCAGTAAGTTTCATTCTTCCTTTTTTCAGGAAGCTGCTGATTCACCATAGTGGTATGATGCTCTGACTGTAGTACATAGGGTTGTGGGTTCAAGACCTACTAGTGAAATGCATGTGGTAACACAACATTTTGTTCCAGCAACTTTACAAAATTATACAAGCAATGTTTAAAATGTGTCCCTGGTTTCTGACCATTTGCCCCCAAAATGAAATTGAAAATGTGTGAGAAGCTGGAAGCTGTGCAAGATGCCTATGGCTTACACTGCTGTCATTCTTTTTATAGTGTGGGTGTGGAAGTAGACTTTTATGATGGAAAATGTTCTGAATTGGGCAGTTTCGGCATTATTGATTCATGCATTCCGGGCCTCCGCTGAAAACAGGATCTGTGGAACCTAGTCGGACTTTCCCGGTCAACAAATATTAAATAAAAATAAATAAAAATAAAATAAATAAATTTAAAATGCACTCTGTCTAACAAGTGTGCAGTATTATACAAGGAATATAATTTAATAAAGTCAGGAAGGTGCATTGAAGAAAAGAACACATGTATGTTTCTTGTTTTGTCTGAAATTTGAAAACAGCCCAAAGGTAATCTTTATCCACCACTGGCCAGAATGCCAAATTTATTTATTTTATTTTATTTTATTTATTTTATTTATCATTTGTTGACCGGGAAAGTCCGACTAGGTTTCACAGAGCCTGTTTTCAGCGGAGGCCCGGGGAGAAATGCTCCAGATGCATGTCTTTGGAATGAAAATACCTTTTCTTTGGATGTGGTGTGGGTTTTAATGCTATTTCAGTGAATGTAAGTTTTAATGCCAAGTCTATTTTTATTGTGAAACAGTATTGCTTTTACCGGATGTCTGTTAGTGTTTGTGCATTGCTGTGCTGTAAAAATAAAATCCAAATAATCATTGTAGAAGTAAATCAGTGTGCACAAATTAGTGTTTATAGTAAATGGGTGAAATAGCCAGGTAATGGGATAGCGGAGTGGCTGCAGGGGGACTCTGGTGTCATATTTTGGTTGTCTGTTCTTCAGTTTGCGTTTGAAAGTTGGTATCCCACAATTCCATTGGAGTGGGTGGGGTTACATAATTATGTATGCAAATCAGATGTTAATCAGTGAACAGATTTGTACCTATTTTTCATGGGCCTTGTCCAGATTTTTGATGTTCCTAGGTTGAGAGGTATGCTGTCCTGTCTTTCAGCTCCACTTTTCTCAGTATTCTTGACTCACTTGCCCCACTTCGCACACTTCATATTAAATCTAATATATCTCCATGGCTATCAAATTCCATCCCCATCCTAATGAAAAATAGAGACAGAGCATGGAAAACATGGGCCAGAACAAAGCTCCCTGCAGACTTGTCTCTATTTTTATTAATATGCTTTTTGGTCTGATTTCTAAATTATTTGTAGAGACTTCTACTATAATCTACCCTCTAATCCCAAACAACTTTGGAACTCCTTAAACCACATATTACATCCTGTTGGTCCCTTCTCCCCCATTCCTTGTCCTGATAACACTCCGAAAGATACTGCCTCCACCTTCAACACATATTTAATTGAATCTATATCCAAACTATTTAATCCCAGTGCAAGTTCATCTACCTTTAATAATAGTTCAAACCCTCGCTATCAAATCCCACTATACTCTTATAAAATTATTTTTCCTTCAAACCTGTACCCACTAGCTGCATCAAATCCCTACTTTCTAAACTTAAACCTTGCTCAGCTTCTACCGACAACATTCCTTCCCTTTTTATTCAGTTAGCTGCTGACTCTCTTGCTCTCCCTGTATCTATCTTAATCAACCGCTCCATTTCAGAGTCCAAAGTCTCTTCCATATGGAAACAATTCTTCACTCTACCAATACATAAAGGAGGTAACTTCTCAGATATCAATTTCCATCCTCTCTCTAAAGTACTAGGAAAATGCATACATAAACAAGATGTTCGTGTTTCACTGTTGCAGTCATGACTGTAGGGTTCTCCCCTGCCGGCAGGCAGCCCTCGGTCAGCCAGAATCCCAAAGTCTGGGTCCGGCGTCGGCTGCTCAGCCATGCTCCCTGACGTCAGAGCGCCAGGAGTACAAAGCTGACAGCCGACGCCATCTTCTCCAGTCTTTCTTGCCGTGTGGTGATAGCAGTTCGCAAGTGCCGGTTGGCTGACTCCTGATGATTTTTTCTGATAAACTTCAGTCCGAAGATTTTCTTCTCCACTCAAAGCTAAGTACCCCATTGGGGAAACTTTTTTCTTGCTCCACTCCGATGTCAGAAAAAGTTAATAATTGTATTTCATGTGGGAAGCAAATACCTCATAAGGATTTTCATTCTTACTGTATTCCTTGCTTAGGCCCTGACCACGGCGTAGCTAGTTGTCGGTTTTGTGCTAGATTCAATCAGCATTACAATTAAGCGAAGGTACGATTTTGCTTTTCATTACTTTGGTAGGCGCTTTAACTACAAAATGTCGTCTGATACGGTTCCGGCTACCGGAATTCACAAACGTCGCAAGGATAAAGACAGGCCTCCGAGGTCCAAATCTGATGATAGCGCACAAGCGGAGCCAGCTTCAGGTTCAGCCGTCATCAGTGAGGCGCTTTTGCAGCCCCTGTCATCGGCCATTTCAGAACCGATGGCCGAAACGGACTCTCATGAGGAGCCATCCAGGCCTTTAAATATTTCTATTGCAGGACCTTCGGACAATGCTCCTTCGGATGGGTCCGGAGCCGCTGTGCAGGCACCGGCTTCCAAAGGGGTTTTCAGGCCTACTCAGCTTCTAATAAAGGCAAAGCCAAAGACAAAGGCAAAGACTCCATCTAAATCAAAGACTGTAACACAGGCCTCTTCTGAACCGGCTCCCAAGTCACAGAAACAGTTACTCAAGATGGCGGAGGATTTACTTAATATGATTAGGGGTTCACATCCCCTTCCAGATAAAAGGCCAAGGCAGGATGTTTATTATGATTCCTCTGATCAGGCTTCGGTTTCCTCAGTTTCTTCTTCTCACCAGGAATATTCTTTCCCTCCTTTTAAGGATTCTGATGCTGAGGAATCCATTTTTTCAGCTTCTCCCCCTGAGGATTTCTCTTTTGGGGAAACTTTGCATGAAATGAGGGAACATTTCCATTGGGAAGGACAGGAGTATTCGGAATCTAAGAAAAGACTGAGGGATTTTCTTCTTCTTCCCCAACATAGACCCCTGGCTATTCCTCCTGTTTTGGATATTGTGGATGATGCCTTTTCAGAGGCTAACTTAACCCCTGACTCTTTTCCTCCTGCTCCTGTTAAGCCTGATAGGTATTACAGGGTTCCTGATTCACACCAGTTTTTATACAAGAACCCTTCTGCTGACCCTGAAACCATTTCTCAGGGTCCTAAGGGAGTTAAGGCCGCTTCTGCCAAAAATCCCATTCCTACTGAAAAGGATTCTCGATCCTTAGAAAGATGGGGCAAAAAGGTGTACACTTCTGCTACTTTGTCCATTAGGGCTTTAAACTGTCGGTTTCATATGCTGAAATACCAGCAATTTCTCTTGTCTGTTTTAAAACAAAAGCTTACTTCTATTTCTGCCTGTGCAGATGATAAGGACTTACATGACTTATTGCATGCCACTGAACAAGTTGGGAAGCATGGTTTTACACTGTGGATTTGATGCCTTGTAGGCTTCTTGTAGGGCTGCGGCCTCTGGCACAGTCATTAGAAGGCATGCATGGCTAAAGGAACAAAATTTGCCTGAACAAGTAAAGGCTAAATTATTGGATGCTCCTGTTCAGCATAATGTTTTGTTTGGATCAAAAGCTGAAGAGGTGATTAAAAAGATGGAGGATAAGGCAAAGTCCATGCAAACAGTTAAAGATTTCTTACAAGTACAGCCACCTAGATTTAGCAGGAATTGGCCTTCAAAAAATTGGTCCTTTCCCACTTCAGACAGGACTCAGAGGGGTAGATATAGATGCTCCAGAGGAAGGCCTCAAACACAAGCCTTCTTATAGACTAAGACAGTGGACTGCTTCCACCCCTAGGGGAGGAGAGGACAGGTCACAAACTCAAAGGAAACAAACTCAATGACTCCCTTTGTTGGGCTACAGGAACTTCTTGCCTGGAAGCCCCTCTCGGAGGAAGGGTCCTAAGGGAGTTAAGGCCACTTCTGCCAAAAATCCCATTCCTACTGAAAAGGATTCTCGATCCTTAGAAAGATGGGGCAAAAAGGTGTACACTTCTGCTACTTTGTCCATTAGGGCTTTAAACTGTCGGTTTCATATGCTGAAATACCAGCAATTTCTCTTGTCTGTTTTAAAACAAAAGCTTACTTCCATTTCTGCCTGTGCAGATGATAAGGACTTACATGACTTATTGCATGCCACTGAACAAGTTGGGAAGCATGGTTTTACACTGTGGATTTGATGCCTTGTAGGGTTCTTGTAGGGCTGCGGCCTCTGGCACAGTCATTAGAAGGCATGCATGGCTAAAGGAACAAAATTTGCCTGGACAAGTAAAGGCTAAATTATTGGATGCTCCTGTTCAGCATAATGTTTTGTTTGGATCAAAAGCTGAAGAGGTGATTAAAAAGATGGAGGATAAGGCAAAGTCCATGCAAACAGTTAAAGATTTCTTACAAGTACAGCCACCTAGATTTAGCAGGAATTGGCCTTCAAAAAATTGGTCCTTTCCCACTTCAGACAGGACTCAGAGGGGTAGATATAGATGCTCCAGAGGAAGGCCTCAAACACAAGCCTTCTTATAGACTAAGACAGTGGACTGCTTCCACCCCTAGGGGAGGAGAGGACAGGTCACAAACTCAAAGGAAACAAACTCAATGACTCCCTTTGTTGGGCTACAGGAACTTCTTGCCTGGAAGCCCCTCTCGGAGGAAAACTCTCTCTTTTTTATCAAAATTGTACTCAAATAACCCAAGACAAGTGGGTTTTGGATGTGGTTTTAAGAGGTTACAAATTCCATTTTCATACCTTGCCAAGGCCAAGCAGATGGCCAGACCTTCCAAAACATCAATGGACGGAGGCCTTAAACCAGGTGGAAGCTTTTTTGGCTATGAATACCATAGAACTGGTTCCACTTTCAGAGATGGGAAAAGGTTTTTACTCAAGGCTCTTTCTAGTCCCAAGGAAGCAAAACTCATGGAGACCCATTCTGTATCTGTCGGTCTTGAACACCTTTCTAGAGATTCCAAAATTCAAGATGCTTACTCTACAGCAGCTACTTCCAATGCTGTCCAAAGATGCATGGATGGTAACTTTGGATTTAAAGGAGGCATATTTACACATTCCCATCAGGCAGGATGCTTGAAAAATACCTCAGGTTCAAGGCCGGATTGAGGCACTTTCATTTCTCTGCACTGCCCTTTGGATTGTCTACTGTGCCCAGGGTCTTCACCAAATGCCTGGCTCCAGTAGTAGCTTACTGCAGACTCAAGGGGAATTCAAATTTACCCTTATCTGGACGATTGTCTAATTCAGGCAGACAGCAAGGATGTCTTACTCCAGCATCTAGAATTTGTACAGAACCTCCTTAAGTCCCTGGGATTCTCTGTAAACATAAAAAAGTCAAATTTGACACCATCACAACAGATAACTTTTCTGGGTGCTCTTCTAAACACCACAACCCAGATGGCATTTCTGACATCTGAAAAACAATTACAGCTGGCTTCAACTTTCAAAACATTGGCAACTTTAACTCAACTATCTGCAAGGAAATTCCTGCAGGCTTTGGGTTACATGGCCTCCTGCATCCTTCTCGTACCATATGCAAGACTACACATGAGGAAAATACAGTGGTACCTAAAAAGTGTATGGTCTCAGCATTGCCACAGTTTAGACATACTGATCTCCGTCCTTCCTTGCCTTCAAAAGGAATTTCTTTGGTGGTCCAGGGCATGTGCTCTAAACAAAGGGAAACCCTTCTGTCTGCCTCCTGCCACTCAGATTTTAACCACGGACGCCTCGGATTATGCTTGGGAGCCCATTTTCAGGGCAACTGTCTGCAGGGCCTTTGGAAAAAGGATCAGAAGCACCTGCATATCAATTTAAAGGAAATGTTAGCTGTTCAGAAAGCTCTATTGGCCTTCAGGATTCTTTTACAACCAGGACAACTACTAATACGGACAGACAACACCACAGTTATGTGGTACATAAACAAACAAGGGGGATCTCATTCCTACCCCCTTTGCAGACTAGCCATGGATCTATGGAACACAGCTCTAGCTTGCAATCTGGATCTTCAGGCTCAGTTTCTACCAGGGGAAACAAAACTTCCTGGCAGACAGTCTGAGCAGAAACCTTTCGGATCCACACGAATGGATGCTGGACACCAAAATATTCAGGATGATAACAGCAGTCTGGGGATGTCCTCACATAGACCTCTTTGCATCCCATCTCAATCATCAACTACAGAATTTTTGCACCAGGACTTGCTGCAGATTAGCTTGGAAAGTGTATGCCCTGTCATTCAGTTGGAGGAACCTCTCGGGATATGCCTTTTCACCTCTTCCTCTTCTTCCACGGGTCTTATTGAAGATAAAATAGGACAAGCCCAAGATGATAATCTTGCTGGCTCCAAATTGGCCTCGGCAGTTTTGGTATCCAACTCTAAAAAAGCTATGCCTGGAGCCCCCTTGGGTTTTACCTCAGTCTCCGAACCTTCTGTCCCAACATCAGGGTCAGGTTCTACACTCTCATGTCAGAACTCTCTGCCTGGCGGCCTGGTTAATCCAGGGCCTTTGATTTCTTTTTTCTTACCCAAGCAGGTTATGGATGTCATTTTAGAAGCCAGACGTCCTAGCACTAGAAAATCTTATGCAGGAAAATGGAAAAGATTTTGTTCCTGGATGCAGGCTCAGGATTCTGATCCTCTTCTTCCTAACATTACTTTAATTTTACTTTACTTGACAGATCTCTTACATAAGGGTCTCCCTTTCTCTTCCATTAAGATACATGCCTCTGCTATTTCTGCTCATTATAATACAGACCCTCCCATCTTTTCCCACCAGCTCATGAGACAGTTTCTCAGAGGAGCTAAGAACTTAAGACCTCCTAGATCTCCTCCCATTCCTGCTTGGGATCTCAACTATGTTTTGGAAAAACGAACCTTGCCTCCTTTTGAGCCTGCTGCCACTTCTGACATCAAGTTTTTATCTTGGAAGACAGCTATCTTGTTAGCCCTAACCTTTGCCAGGAGAGTTTCAGAGTTACAAGCTCTTATGGCTGTGGAACCTTCTATTATTTTTCATCAAGACAGGGTATCTTTGAGGACTAATCCTACCTTCATGCCTAAGGTGGTTTCCAAAGTGGCTTTAAATCAAACTATCCACTTGCCAACCTTTTTCCCCACTCCTCAAAATAAAGGGGAAAGGATCTTACATTCCTTGGATGTACACAGACAACTACGTTTTTACCTGGACAGAACCAAGGACATGAGAAAATCAGAACAATTGTTTGTTTCTTATGCTTCAAGTTCCCAAGGTAAAGCCATTTCAAAACGGACCATTTCTAAATGGATTGCTCATGGAATCAGATTTTGTTATTCACACCATGGAAAGCAAATCCCAGGGAGTATACGGACTCATTCCACCAGGGCTGCTGCCACTTCTGCGGCCTTCCTCAGGGGAGTTCCTACCAAAGACATTTTGGAAGCTGCAACTTGGTTCAGTGCATACTTTCTCTAAGCACTACAATCTACCTCTCTACTCAAAGTCTAGGGCAGGCTTTGCCTCTGCAGTCTTGCAGGGCCTTTTAGCCGCCCCTTCTTCTTTATGACCACCACCCTTTCTTTCAGCGTTGGGATTCTACCCTACAGTCATGACTGCAACAGTGAAACACGATGAACATAGTACAGTTGTGTACACCTACCATAAATGTAGATGTTCGAGTTTCTTCACTGTTGCAGTCTGGGTATCCCTTCCTCTTGTCCCCTCTTGTTTTTACTTTTGTGCAGTTCCTTTTTTCACCATTCTTCTGAGGTGTATTTGCATAGGTTATGGGACCTTTTTCATTTTGGGACTCCTGACATCTGGGGCAAGAAAAACTGGAGAAGATGGCGTCGGCTGTCAGCTTTGTACTCCAGGCGCTCTGACGTCAGGGAGCATGGTTGAGCAGCCGACGCCGGACCCAGACTTTGGGATTCTGGCCGACCGAGGGCTGCCTGCCAGCAGGGGAGAACCCTACAGTCATGACTGCAACAGTGAAGACACTCGAACATCTACATTTATGGTAGGTGTACGCAACTGTACTTTATGCACTACCTACTCCTTGAAAATCTGCTTACACCTACTCAACATGGCTTTAGACCAAAACGTAGCACTCCTACTGGCCTGCTATCATTCCTTAATACTATAGCCCTTGCCAGAGATAACAACAAACTTGTCTCCTGCCTATTCTTAGATCTCTGTAAAGCTTTTGACACCATCTCTCACCTTCTACTTCTGCACAAACTGACCAACCTTAACTTCTCCCCTGCTGCTGTTGCATGGTTTTCCAGCTACCTCATTGATAGATCTCAAGCAGTGAAGTGGCAATCAGCACTCTCCCTTCCTCTCCCAGTTAAAATGGGTCTCTCTCAGGGTTCCATACTTGGTCCACTACTTTTCAACATCTTCATTAATCTTTATTCTTCCTGTCCTCAGTCATCACTGGTCCGATACGCTGATGACTCTACTGTCATCACTATTGCTGATTCTCCGTCCGAACTCATCTCTACAACACAGACTTGCTTTAACTTAGTAGAAATCTTGGCCCTCTGATAACCAGGTTATCCTCAACCCGAAAAACCCCCTAAGCTACTGCTTTTTCTTCCTAAAAACTACAACCACATTAAATTCACTTTCACAATCCTGTCCCTCAATAACACGCACATTGAGGTGGAAACTAAACTCCTTGGTGTCATCATTGACGACCAACTTAAATTCGATCTACAAATTAACAACTGTATCAAGAAAACTCATCCGAAACTAGGGCTCCTCTACCACAACAAAAAGGCTCTCACCAGTGAAGCTAAAGTAACTCTCTGTTATGCCTACCTCCTACCCAGTCTATTTTATGACTCTCAAATTCTTACTTGCCTCAACTCCACACTCATTGCCAAACTGAAGTACAGGCCAACACTAAGGGACTCTGACTGCAAACTGGGAGCCATTATTGAATCCCCAAATGATGTGGATATTCTACAAAAGGGCCTTACAGAAACAGATGTTTAGTGCCAGAGCCATGGGTTCAAGCTTAATGTCAATGTATAGTTATCCCCTTTAGGAAAAAACATGTACCCATGAATTACCACATAGGTGGCAGTACACTAAACACCGAAAGTGTGATGAGAGACTTAGGGACACAGGTGGACAGTGGTCTCACCTTCGATAACCACATCACCACAATAGTCAGGAAATCCTTCTATGTGGCACACCTCATCACTAAAGGCTTTTCATCCAGAAAAAAGGAAGTCATTGTCCCACTGTACTCCTCTCTCATTAGACCCATTATAGAGTACAACACCCCATTTGGTATGTACCTCACAAGACATCTGCAAAAGCTGGAAAGGCTGCAGAAATACCTCACTAAAAGAAGCACAGGCCTAAAGCAGATGCCCTATGCGGACTGTCTAAAAAAAACCTCCAGGTATACTCTGTGGCATATCATCTACTCAAAGGTGAAGGGAAGTAAATATTGTGGGAAGAAATATCCAGGAAATTATGACTAGGCATGTATAGGCCCTAGGGCCGATAGCCTAGTACCAACCTATGAACTTGAATCTACCTACAACAAGATAGCCAAATTTGCAGCACATCAAACTTACAAGTCACATCACTCTCTCTCACTCAAACACCTTAACTGGCTTGAACTACCTCACAAGCTAATTCTTCCTCAACTCCAGATCATCCACTCCATCCTTTATCAGCCTTACTGTCCTACCCTATCATCTGTCGTCTCCCACTATTCACCTGCTAAATCCCTCTGGACCTCTAACCAAGATCTGCTACAAATCCACAAACCTAAAACTAAGAAAGGATGTATTATCTATAGCTATAATCTTTCCAAGGCATGGAACAAACTCCCAGTAGAGATCAGGACACTGAAGCAACTTAGTCAGTTCAAGCTAGCTACTAAAGAATACCTGTTAAGCCAATGGAACTGCCTCTGTACCCACTACCCTTAAACAGCTTATCAACCCTAACTGAACACCTCTATCTGCTCCCAACCTATGTAACTTTCTCTAACTCTCTAGACCTTGTCTCACATTAACTTCTCTGTGTTAAGCACATTACATAATTCTTATCTGCATAATGTAAGATGACAAAACTATTTAGTCCCTCTGAATGATGTAGGATTCTAAATCTGACAGACATAATTAGTTTACTGTAGTAAATCCTTGTTTTTTATGTATATGTTGCGTTGAATATTTTCTGTAAAGCAACTGTTGTTTATTTACTTATTTTTGTAAATTATAATCTGTAGAACATATGGAGCTTTTCTCCCCAGGCCTCCACTGAAAAAGGGCTACTTAGCTCAGTCGGACAAACCCGGTTAACAAATTTAAAATAAATAAAAAAAAAAAATTTTAA
>NC_056748.1:1147301139-1147451714 GCF_019279795.1 Protopterus annectens | reverse complement strand
GGTATGCCCTCCCAGAGACTGTGCGATCTTGGGAGTTAGTATATGTAAATAGCAGTGGGGTGGGAGGTTTAGGGGGGCTTTATCCCCCCTGCCAAAATGATCTTTAAACTATTTTTGTTGGTACAGGTTTTCTATGCACCAACATTTTGTCAGAATTTGCAAAGTTGATCAGATTTGGGTCTTTCAATTATTTTTACTGTATCTAAAACAGCAAGAGCATTTTAACTCATTCAGACATCATAATAAAGAGATGATGATTATAGCTTATGTTTACCTTGCACGAATGCACTTCACATTTGGATTATTTTCAAACAGTTATCCAGACAAAATTATGCACCTGCGTATTTGTCATCAAGGGGACAAGTCCTCTCCTGCTTTAAATTTAATTATCTATCTGTTTAGAGCTGTTAACCATGGCAGTGGACCTACAGCAAGTAGACCCAGCCTGGTTAATATAGCATGTATAATTATATATATGAAAAAGAAATATTTAAACCCATGAACTTAATTGGAAGTAATTGACTTAAATATTTTTATTTAATGTTTTATTGTTATTTGTTTTTGTTCTTTGTTCATTGTATATGTCATCGGGCAGCGCCACTTAAACGGGTTTAAAGTATTCCTGACTCCACAAAGTCTGCTCTTTACTTTTTCCCTTAGAACTGTTCTAAATCTCAAAGTAAGCACTCTATTTTCATTCTAAAGCCCTGCAGTTGCTCATATAAGTAATCTTATAAGTAAGCACTAATAAACTAAAGCACTACACCCTCTTATACTCCCTTTAAGTACTTGGCTCCCTATTGGTCCTTTTTGATTAGTCAGAAAGTAGTTCCTTATACTATTCTGGCATGTCCAAAAGTCAGTTTCGGGTTTACTCTCCAGTCCAGCTGGTGAATCTGGGAATCTTGAGGCAATGTTACAACTGCCTTATGTACACAGACCACCCTCTCCTCCTCCCAACAAGCTCAAATATATGTGAGAGATGCAACTATATAGCCAAACTGGAGGCTGAGCTCACTCAACCCAGTACTGGCGCAGTCAGGAGGAGAAGGTAACCACACACACCACAAATCCAGTCTCACATAGACCTATCGCAACAGCAAACCAAACACATAAACACACAAAAACATACTCGGAGGCTCTAAATAAAAATCTGCCCAAGCAGCAGAGACCTCCAAAGCAGACATCCAAGCAATCACTACCCCACAACAATACCCACGTATCACATAGTTCACAAAGTCAGTGTGCCACACAGTCACAGCCCTTAAGGCTAAACATCACACCTAATACACTTGTAATAGGTGACTCTATTGTCAGACACACTGACGTCCCACGCACCAGGCTGAACAAGGAGAAGGTCACTGTAAACTGCCTGTCGGGTGACAGGATCTGTCACATAACACAAGCACTCAGGTCACTCCAAAGCAAGTACAAATATGACATCGTCATTGTCCATGCTGGTGTGAATGACCTGAGACGTACCTCCCTGGACTACATGAAAAGAGACATAGAGGACCTCTCTCTTCATGTAGCCCAGGCCAGTATGACCCTGACCTTGAGTAGCATCTTACCCTTACCAAGAATGATGCCACAGTATAAAGACAAAATGATCAATTTTAACAATTGGCTAAAGTATTGGTGTCATTCAAAGGGGATCCAGTGTATGTCAGCCTGGGATGACATGCTCGACAAGCCATGTTGCTTCGCTAGGGACGGCTTGCACCTGTCACCCCTGGGCTTTCGAATATTGGCTAAGGCTCTTGCCATCCCCATAGTGCCTTTTTTAGGCAAGGCTCAAAAGACAAACCCATCTCCATAGACAACACAAGGAAAGAGAAACTAAGGGTAATGCTGCTCAACGCCAGAAGTCTAAACCTCAAGATGCATGCACTCGAGGCTCTCCTCAGTATGGAGAATATCGATATCTGTGCAGTAACAGAAACCTGATTCAAGGCTCCCGAGAGCACCCCAGCACTACCAGGTTATACCTCATACCATGCTTTTCGGCTCCAAAACTCGGACCGAACCACAAAAGGAGGGGGAGTATCCATATTCATCAAAGATACCCACACCTCCAGGTTATATGAAGATCTCTCCAAACACCATCATATTGGGTGACTTTAACTACCCAAACATAGACCGGGAGCACTACTCAAGCCCCAACACCCTCGCCCAATGGTTCCTAGAATTTATAAACTCAAATGCTATGGAACAACTGGTCACCACTCCCACAAGGGGGGGGAACATATTGGACCTGATCATCACCAGCATGGGGACTGTATGGTCCATACCAGAGGTATACCCCTCATTGGTAAGATCTGACCATAAATTAATCTCATTGGACATCCATATCTCATCCCCACCCCCAGCCAAGTAAACCACGTTGAAGAACTACTCAAAAGCAAACGTCACACTTCTCAAATCTGAGGTGTTATCCATCAAAGCCCCCTGGCCAGTGGAAAATACGGCCGAAACCGCAGAATCCTTTACAAACGCATTCTGTGGACACCTACAGGAATGGCATGGATCGTGCTATCCCAAATAAAACCAAGACTCACTCCTCCAAAGGCAGGAGACCTGTCTGGTGGACCCCAGCCATAAATAAGCTATACAACAGAAGGAGGAAGCTACTACATGATACAGCAAAATCCCAAAAAGGGAAGGCATCTCTGATCAGTACTAGCAAGAAACTACGATCCCTCATAAAATTGTCTAAGGCCAGCTTCGAAAGAAAAATTGCACAAGACGCTAAAGATAATCACAAGGTCTTCTTTAGTTATGTCAGGAACCTGGGTGGCAACTCCCAGATATGCTCTGAGTTAGTGCAAAATGACAAAAAATACACTGAACCCACAGACATTGCCAACATCCTGGCAGACAGGTTCAGTGCAAACCCCCCCCCAAAAGAGCAAATGTCTATCCCAACAGAGTGTAGCCTCCCTGACATCACAGATGCACAGGTGAGTGCTGCCCTCTCCAAAGCAAAAAACACAGCATCAATGGGACCGGACGGTGTCCCGGGCTGCGTCTTACACGAGCTCCAAGAAGAACTGAACCCTTACATAAAGTCACTGTTCAATCTCAGCCTTACTATAGGATATGTACCCAAGGAATGGCGTACAGCAACAGTGGTCCCACTCCATAAAGGTGGTGCCACAACGGACCCCGGAAACTACCGCCCTATAAGCCTTACTAGCCTGGTCTGCAAAGCTATGGAGCATATCATCATGGAACTCATAAACAAAGACATTGGGAACCTTCAAACACTGGATCCTACCCAATTCGGCTTTGTTAAGGGCAGATCTTGCCTCTTGAACCTGGTTGACTTCTTTGAAACCGTCACCGAGGCCATAGATGAAGGGAAGGTAGTCCACACAGCCTACCTGGACCTCGCAAAAGCCTTCAACACAATACCCCACTCGGGCATCATAAATAAGCTCGCCAGCTTAAATATCAATCCCTGTGTCACAAAATGGGTTGCAAACTGGCTCAGGGATAGAACCCACATGGTCAGAATTGCAGGTGCCATGTCAGACTCTAAACCAGTTACAAGTGGCATCCCACAAGGCTCAGTCCTGGGACCTCTCTTGTTCGGTATATATTTCTCTGAGATACAGGCTAACACAGGAGGACTATGGCTGACCAAGTTCGCAGATGACTGCAAACTGGGTGCCATAATCGACTCGCCGACTGACACAGGCATCCTCCAAAAGGGTCTCACAGAGATGGATAACTGGTGCCAGAGCCATGGCCTAAAGCTAAATGCCAAAAAGTGCATAGTCATCCCCTTTGGGAAAAACAAAGTGCCCACAAATTACCAAATAGATGGTAATCCATTAAGTATGGAAGAAGTAATTAGGGATTTGGGGACCCAAGCAGATAGCAATCTCTCCTTTGACAATCACGTTGCCAAAGTGGTTAGAAAGACCTTCTATATAGCCCACCTTATCACAAAATGGTTCACATCTAGATCAAGAGAGGTCATTGTGCCCCTCTACTCATCACTCATCAGGCCCATAATTGAATACAATGCCCCATTTGGGATGTACCTTACCCGACACCTGCAGCAACTGGAAAGACCCCAAAAGTACCTCACCAAGAGGATCAAGGGACTCAAACAGATGACCTACGCAGTTAGGCTAAAGAAACTCCAGCTCTACTCAGTTGCTTACCGCCTACTCAGAGGCGATTTGTGCCTGACGTATAAAGCCATGTCCAAACCAGAATTAATGGACATGCTCCACCTCAGGAAATCCAAATCCCTTAGAGCTACACGCTCCAGGGACTTAAACCTCAGCACAGAAATAAATAGGACATGCTGGAGGGACAGATTCATATCCCAGAGGCTCCCCTCACTCTGGAACAAAATCCCAATCCATGTTAGGCAGAGCCCCTCAATGACCCTCTTTAAGAGAAATCTTGACGAGTGGATGGGAGATCATAGCTTTACCCCTGGGATCTCTTCTGTGTTCCTACTAGACAGAGGCACAGTAAACTAACCTTAAAAGGGCTATCTTCTGTGACCTACTATACAGAGGCACAGTCAACTAATCTAAAAGGGTGGTGAAAGCCAAACACACCCTGGCTAGGCTTATAAATGCCCTAGGGCAGATAGCCTAGTATCAACTTATGAAACTATGAACCTTTGAAGATGGTTTTAGCCGAGGCACTATAAGTGATCACAATATTTAATAAAGTGTTTTGCTGAATACTTATCCTCTTATATAGCTGTCTTGCTAGTGTACCTTTGGCTTCCCTTTTCATCTCTTATTACCCCTGCTGTCTGAGATGGTTCCAATTTCTACTAAATAATTCCTTGTTCTCCAGTGGCAGTCCCCAAAAATGCTAATCCCTTGCTTTTTGCATCATTTCTTGATCCAGCATTTAAATTTGTCTGATCCTCTCCTTCCTAATGCTGGAGTAAATCTTGGGGATCACTCTTCTCCGTAAAACTTATTTTTGCAGATGGGGGCCAAGTCCCTGCCTCCACCCCATCCAAACTTATATGTTCCTCCTCCGAGATCTCCATACCTTGGAGAAAATTCCACAATTTGGCATCTTGTACTTAGTATATGTAAGTCCGTTCTTTTGGCCATTCACTCCCCATATTTCTGGACATGCTTTGGCAGATCCTGAAATTTCAAAAGGTTATGTTTTAGGTCATCAGTCCTTTCCTTTTGCAACAAGTCTGAACATTGCTTAGCCTATTCTAGTAAGGCATAGACCTGAGTTCATTTCCACCTCCACCAATGATCCTCCTTTCTTCCCTAATCTAGCTTTCTCTGCGTAATACCCCTAGTAGTGAATCCTCATAACTGAAGCTCCATTGTACCATCTAAGAGAGGATTATCTTCCTCCTGTTCCTTTACTTCTCACAACATCCTCCAGGCTAAGGCTCCCTGAAGCTTCCATCTGCCCCAGTAATTTAATCTCTGCCTGCATCATGCACTTATTCCTTACCAGGTTGTTGTCTATTCTTTTGCCTGCTTTCACATTCCTCCGCTGCTGTCTGACAGGACCTTCCTGCTTTTCTCCTACTTAACATCTGTCCTACTGCTTTCAACACTGCTTAACATCTGTCCTACTGCTTTCAACACTGCTTAACATCTGTCCTACTGCTTTCAACACTGTTGAATGTCTCCGCCTCCTTATCTAGCTCCATCAGTGTCCTCCTCTGTTCCCTTTCTGTAAATGTATGAGTGCAAATAACTCCCACCTGTCAATCCATCTCTCTCCCTTTGCCCCTAATGAACCAGTCCACTTATCCCTGTAGATGCCAAAAATCTCCATTTGAGCTATTATCCAACATGAGTGTATCTGCTCCTTCTGTGCAGCACCAAAAGCCAGTCAATCGCATTGCAAACTGAATGACAAGCCAATCTGTTCCCTTCACATTTTCTCTAGAAAACACTACACCTTCTCTCTTGTTTAATTGTACTGCCATTCAGAATTTGTCATTGTATGTTGATCTCCTTGACAGTAAGGGTATCTTTGCTGACTAACTACTTTGTATCTAAATGAACAGCCCCCTACCCATGCATCCTAGCTCTCGATTGACTGACATACAGAGCCACTTTAGCTGGTGTTTAAATGGGTTTCACGGAAAGTTCCAGCAGAATTCTGTACAGTGCTAACCCACACTTAACATTTTTGCTGATCATTAGCTTTAAGAAATTTGAGCATCGTTTGTCTATAATCATTTGTGGTTGAAGTTGTTGCCAATTCTTTATCAATGAGCACTCAGAAAATAACTGTTTGGTCGTTCTAAGCTGTTTCTTGTCTGCCTGAGCACTTACTGCTTATTAAATCCCTGATTTTAAAATCATGCCAGGCTTGACAGGTTTTTATGGTCCTCCTTACTGTTTTACCAGCCTGTGATTTTCTTTAGCTGTCTAATCCCCGAGTTCATATCTTGTAAACTGGCTTTGCTAAATGTTAATGTCCTTTCCTCCTGCCTCCTGTGAGCAGCTCTGTGATCTGCATTTGGCCTGTCATGCCAGCAGTGGTTTGCAGTTATTCTATTCTCCCCAAACTCTTAGATGCAAGAACGCATCTTTGATAATTGTTCATAAATATGCTTGCATGCCTTTTACTTACTTTTGCTCCCTACCCGGTAATCCACCAGGTTTAAAATTTTTCTTTCCTATTACTGCTAAGAGCTGTATTGGGAAATTAGTTCTATCTCAGAACCATAGAATAACACAGCTATATAAATGCTGACTTCCATTCAATTTTATTACAAGTTAACTAAAGAAGCTATAATAGCCGTGGCAATTAACTGTTTTTCTGTAAATTACACATTTTCATAATTACTTTTATATAGTACTGATGTATGCATATTTTTTTAAATGGAAAAGTAGTTGGTTATGGAATACTTAATGTGAACTATATTTCTGCCATGACACATCTTTACTAATAATGAAACAAAGATGAGGGAAGTAGTCAGATGTTGGTTACAAGAGTGATGTACTATCTATGTGGTTATTTATTAAACGTGTGTATAATGTATGTTTTTAATTAGTAAGGAAGTTATACTTGAAAAGCTGTTTACCATGGCATAGATGGGAGTGTAGTATCGGTTTTTAATAGATGGCACAATAATGAAACATATATTTAACTTGTATTTTGGCATGGAGGATGGCAAAGCAGATATAGGCTAATGCCCGAATTTTCGTATTGCTTTATTTCTGTAAAGTCTGCACGATAATTGGAAGGCATAATATATACACAATGTTAGAAAAGCTTATTAGTTCATAAACAGCCCATAAGGTAAAATAAAGTTTGCATTTGTTTTTGATGAGTTGAATTATATGGGAAAAGTTATGTGTTATGAAAAAGAAATAGTATTTGCATGCCTTAGCTTACAGACTAGACGTTATCTCTTCTGGAAAGTTAGTAGTTCAGTTATCTTCATACAGCTACAGTTCTGTAACATATACAAACTCTAAAAATGGAATCTGTTGAAATTCCAAGAACATAACTCTGATACTCACAACAGTGGAACTGAAAGTTCTGATTATGTAGACTATAAATTAAGTCCAAGTTTCTGGGAATTTGGAGTAGTCATTCTACTCTGTGGTCCAGCATTCGTGGATTTAGTGTACATTAGTGGCAGGAGTATAGTGTAGTAAAGCCATCCCATGAGGGAAAAAAAATGTTTCCTGTGTAAGTCTCTGCTTACTTTTGACTTGTAAATTCACGCCTTACATTCTGGATAAGGGAGTGCTTCAAAAATCATGATAAATCGCAGCACAAGAACAGTGAATTTCTAGACACAAACAGAGATGAATTTGAGTAAAATGGCAAATAATTATATGCAATTTTGAAATAAATATGTCAATACACATGTAGTTGATCTCAGTGTAAAAATAATGTATTTCCTTTTCTTTTCTAGATATGTATTTTAACACTTTTTGTCCTTTAATAAGAGCAGATACATTTCTAAAGCAAAGGTGTTTGCTTCATTTGTACAGTCAGACCACCCAAGAGACAGACATGTTATTTAAGAATTATGACACAATGTATATGTTAGGCAAAGAGATAATCACAGAAAACCAATTGATATCCTTTGCACTGTCCTAGGTCCCTTGTAGCTGTAACAGCTTGCAGGCATATCATAAAAGTGAAACACATTACTTCTCAGCTGAAACTATTTTCAATGCTGAAATGATTTTAGAGTCATTCGCAAGTAATGGCTTATATAGCTGCTACTCATCTTTTTTGCCAAAGGCTGAAATTATTTTAGGTGTTACTGACATGCAGGCTTCTTATTTTAGTGGCTTCCCTGAAAATAACAATGAACGTAATGTAGAGTTCATATTTTTAAACTCACTTCTACTAGCTTATCTTCACAGTTTTGTGATTTTTTTTTTTCATTGTACAAATGATGCTTTAGATTCCATTATGAGATCATAATGTGATATGTCTACGCTTGGGGATACTGCTATTTAATATGTGCCCAGTTCCATAATACAAACTTTAATCCCAAAATTGATGAACTTAAATACTGCAGGGAATTAATTTAATTTTCCTTTAGAAATTCACATTTGCTTTGTGCTTTTAAAATAGTTTGTAAGGGAGCAAACAGAGGGAAGAAAATGAATGAAAAATTACAAAGAAAAATAAATAAATCGGAGACAAAAAATGGAGGTGTGTGCATATGTAGCAGGATATTATGCACAAATAGTACTAGACAGAAGCAAGCATTTCTCAAATCCAAATGACCATTTCAGTGCCCCAGTTGCAATATTTTGACATGCAGAACAGAAAATACTGCCATAAGTAACAGTAAACTGCATTTTTGAAGTTTAAAACAAAAACATAATAGCCTAACTGAAGGAAAAAATGTAATCTAATTTTGCAAAATGTATATGAATGTCTATTAAGTTGTAAAGAGAACTGCTGTTAAATATTATAGCAGAAAAATGCATTTGTCAAATAAAATGCAATGCCACTAATGTTTCACTCGGATATTAGATATCCTCTTGTTAGGATTCTACCTCATTAATACAGGCGGTCACATGATCCCCATCTATTGCAAAGTGCAATGCTCAGGAGCTACCATCTCCGCATCCACATAACTGACCACCAACTGATATGCAAGTAACAACTAGCCTGAAGAGAATACAGGAAAAGGAACACTGCTTTCTTGGATAATAGCCAGCACCTGTTATACCCAAATAATGTTTACACTGTACAGTTGTTGATCAGAGTTCTAAGTATTGATTTCCAAGAATGTCACCCATTTACATCTGAGCCCATTGCCTATAAGTACTGTCCAACCAAAAATAATCAAAATTTGTGCAAGATTATTTTACACACAAGCTCTCTGACATTATTTTCCAGATGGGGTTAATGACACCTGTCCTGTACTATCCCCACTTTCTTTATCTTTTATAGGCAGACAGTATTGGCTACTAGGAATACAACTGCTGTTTATCTTTAATATGAGCCAGGCATTCAATAATTGTATGCCATCAATAACTTCAACTGTAACTCTTCAAAAAGGAGGAAGGCATTTTACACCAGTTAATTGCATATATCGTTATCTTAAACCATGACAACCAGATACACGCATATACTTAAAATTAAATAATAAAATTAATTAGTTGAAATAAAAATAAGTAATACACATTGTACAATTAGATATACAAGTAGATTTAGTATTATACTTAAAATATCAGATATGTAGATTTAAAGACAGATGGCATAGAGAGTAATTCTTATTAACAACCTATCTGGTCCTATTAGTGCCAACGGTTGCATAGTTTCACAGGGTAATGGATTCCAACTTGAGCTTTGTCTGGGTAGTGTAGTTCCTTCTGCATGCACCAAATGCATTATGTACCCATTCCTTCATTATATATTCATGCAAGCCTGAAAAAAAATAAATCACTTAACTCAAAACATGCAGAAAATATACAAAACTGTTATACCTCCAATCCACTTAACACCACATCAGGAATCATGTTTTTAGGATACCATCGAGCACTTGGAAAACTATTTCCTGTCATAATTAATTATCTCCTAGACAACCCCCACCCACTCCAGATTTGTACTAGACCCAGGATGAACTTTAAACAACATGCTGAAGCTACCACTGCTTATGTGCTATCACAGTTGAAGTTATGCTACAAAATCTCATACCCTCTGCACAACAGACTATAGCTAGGAATTTATTAATTCCAGAATTAGGGTCTGGCCTCCAACTAATAGCATTCCATTTGTCTACTAATACTCATTTTCTTTGGAGAGAAAAAAGAAAGACTTTGTCACATTGCACTCTTTATAGGCACAGAGTCTCACTGCGGGTTACTGAGATCATTTAAATGGCTGCTAGATGAATGCAGGACAGCAGTGATTTCAGAGATTCCCAAACTGAGACAATTTCATTACAAAGCCTCCCTTTCAGAAAATAGTTGTTAAAAAAAAATTCAATAAAATGTATTTTAGTTTATTTGGATTTGTTTTTCAGGGAAGAGCACTGATCTCCAAGGACCTTTTACAGACTCTGCCCAGGAGTGGTGTCTGGTTAAAGGAAGACAACTCCTCCTTTTGCAGTTAAGCCGAGCTCTTAGGTTGCTTTCCTCCCTACAGCATGGTTCCAGTATTGCTTAGGTACCAGAAACCTGCTTGTACTTTATAAAACTTTTATTTCCTTGCCATGGAATGAAAGGAAGGGAAAGACCGCACACTTTTAAAACTTAACATGTCACTTAATTTGCAGAGGATTTTCTGTATGCCTGTATGGCTTTACTTTCAAAATGTGGAAAGTCACTTGTGCAAAACTGGTAGTGTACATTTGCTAACGTGCGTTCAATGTTCAGATAACAGATCGCACTACAGTGGGGATCGGGACACGTAACCTTTTCCTCAGTGTAGTGCCATCTCTGAGTTGGAAAATATAATTTGCAGTGGGTGTAGGGGTTGCAGGGGGGCGTACCCCCTGCAAAACTGTAAAAATATGTGCTGTAGATGTATAGTTCATGCATCAGTTTCAGCACAACTTCCTGATGGTATGACGTCACCTCCTTACATTCTGAATTTGTTTGAATGCAGAAGACAAGGTGATGATTTTCGACATTCCGTACAAGTGACATTGCCAAATTTGGAATATCAGTTCAATCAAGTGAATAGATTTTTTTTTTGATAGAAAGCTTGTATGACGTCATAGACACAGAGAATTTTGTAGCTGGCTACTGCTGAGACTCTCATACAGGTAATTCGTTTTGCTGTTATCAGGAGTTCAGCAGTTTCTGTAAAACAGACAGGTATGAAACTGTTTACCACTGTCTTATATATGGCCTATATAGTGGGTAAGGTCCATGATAGCTATGGTACTATAGAGAGGAGCAGCCTTTCTGTAATATCCTGCTGTTCTATCACCCTGCATTGGTCAAGGCATGTTACTTTTATAATTTCTTCCTTATATGCATTTCCCTTAATAATCAGCTCGACCCTTTTTAATCTGTTCTGTACCTGTCTGTCATATTCTACGTGTTCCTCTTAGAACAGAGCAAAGTTTGCGATGCCATCTATGCAAGTTGGAGTATAACCTACATCTTTTGTTGCAGGGCAGTTTACCAGCCTCTGAAAGGTCACTGGAAAATTCATCTTCCCAACTGGAATTTTCATAAATTCATGGAATCCATTTGTGCTAAAAAATGTCGACCTCTCTTGTTGTGGGCTTTGAGTACCTGTGACTAACAGTCAAGACAGTAGTGTTGAGATACTTAGCACACCCAACTAAATTAAAGCTTCATCTCTTCTGGGTATGGAGAATGCATCTGCTTCTCTGTGATGATCTAGTTGCTGCAGTCTACACAAAATCTGGTGCTCCTTTTTTGTCACCTTCATCACCAATAAGGTCTAGGGACTGTTGAATTTTCAGACGATGCCTAGATTCAGTATCACCTACATTTCTTACCACGTTTTCTTTTATAAACTTTCTGAAGTACCCTGTAAGGGGCCTGTTTGACTAGTCACTGGATTCCTTCATTCCCATGGGTCCAATACTTGTCAAATACGCCCTGACCTCGCAGAATGTCCCCCTACTCTTACAGTATTGTTCAAATTTTCTGAACCTGCATGGGGATAGCTGCTATGAGAGTAATACCTAATCCACCAAGGCATCAATTTAAGAATGTTTTAAATAGATCCATATATGAAACTAACATTTAAACTGATTAGTAAACAATCACAGTCGGGTCTTGAATGTAGACCATTTCTTTATGGAGGGAGGGGGGAGTATTTAAGTACTTTACTCCACAGTATTTGCACACACAAGTCAGGAAATCTGATTTGAAGTTAACCCCTCACTCCATCGTTTCCCAGGGAAATCCCACTACCCTGGAAATTTCAGAATGAACATTTGCTACACTTTCTTCCTTGACAGAGGACAATGCCATCACTTCAGGGTTCCTAGTAGATGCATCTTTTACTTGGGTTCCTATTACCTGATTGAACATTTAGGTTAGTGAATACCTAAACATTGATCTGGTAATATTGAAAGCAGAAAAACGCAAACTGCCTATTTAACGCAGGGATAGAATTTCCTTGGCCGTTATGTGGATTTTGTCCCTTTCCCCACTGTAGAGCAATCTCAGAGTTGGTATATTTAATTAGGGGGGTGTGGGGGTCACAGCCCCTCACATCGTGGTGTGTGAGGGGGGTGAAGCCCCCCACTTCATTTTGGTTTAAATTTTTTTTGCAGCTAAGAGAATTCATTCCCTGTGTTACATCATCTGTTCTCTGTTTTACTTTTTCAATATTACCAGTTTGACATTTAGGTATTCACTAACATAAGTGTTTGATCATGTAATATAGACACTTTTACTTGTGGGGCTTGAGGTGCCAAGGAGATGCAGAATATGTATGCTTACACTCTTAAATGGATTCTGGGTAACAGGGAATGCAGAATCTGCATGGCTACCCTCTGAAATGTATCCTTGGTAACAAGGGATGCAGAATATGCATGGCTACCCTCTGAAATGGATCCTCTGTGACAGGGGATTCAAAATATGTATGGCTACCCTCGGAAATAGATCCTCAGTGGCAGGGGATGCAGAATATGCTTGGCTACCTTCTGAAATGGATCCTTGGTAACAGGTAAAGGCACTAAAGCAACATTACTGCGAGTTATTACTAGCCAGCTTTTTGACATTTTTCACACAGCTTTATATTTTTGTTTGTTTGCTTTATTTACTGAGACAGTCTGACTGGGCAGAATGCCCTTTTTTGGTAGAGGCCTGAAGACAAACGTTCCAAAAGTACACAATACTACCACACTATATGAATGCAAGTGCTAACTTAGACATTTTAAGAACTACTTACACAGGAATGATCATTTAGCTGTATAGGCAAGCCAGAATGGCATCATTACCCTCACCAAAAATATTTGTATATATGTGTGAAAACAAAAAATATATGTATTTACATATACATATATATATAGAGAGAGAGAGATGGATGGATAGCAAGGATTAAGTAAAACATGAAACAAAATAAAGACTTTGGTCAGTAGTAGAACAAGGCAAAAATCTTCACAACATTTTTTGTTCATTTTTCATAAAGCTTCAAAGTAATACAGGCTGGTTTATTTCATGTTGTTTTGTATTGCATTCTTTCTGTGGCAAGGATTATTAATGCATCAGTGTTAAAGTTAAAAAAAGTAAGTGTACAGTTTTTGGCTACCAATAGGTTAGAAATAAAAAAAGATGAAAGGAATTATTGATCGAGATAAAGTAAGATGACTTTATAATGAGTAATTGAAAATTAAGATATGGATAAGCTAGGTTATAATTGTAGTTTATTACAATAAGCTGTTTATGCTACTATCGCCTTAGCAGGAACAATAAAAATATGATGTAAGAGTTGAACATAATCAAGGTATACATCAGAAATAGAGAAAAGGGGCTGAAAACGTGTAGTGCTGACTTAGCTTTACAGTATAATGACCTTTTTAAATTAGCATTTTTATTGAATTATCACGTAAAACATAATTGTACATTTATGTAAATGAAAACAAACCATTTTGACATATTTTCAATTGCAAACATTATACATCACTTAATTTTTTTTCTCTACAGTCAGTCATACATTGCATACCTCATTCACTTCCTGCATTCCCTTATACCTCATTCTTCCTCCAAAACATTATGCTGCATGTATTGTTCCCACAATTCCCACTTGTTCTATGTAATTTGCTCCTACCATTTTTTTAAAGATCTTACGGCCACTTGTTTTCTCTGCATTACTATATTCTAGAGTTTTACTGTGGTTGTTTTGGACTTTGCTGCCCATTTCCTAGTAACTGCTTTTTTAAACTCAGCAAAGCCTTACTATTTCTAGGCAATTCCAGTTCAGTATCACAGCTCAAAACAAAAATTAATTTCCATAGTTACACCAGTTTACTCACCCAATATTTCTGACAGAGTAGTTCACAGGGAATTTTTAAAGTCTGCCAACTTATTGCACTCCAAAAAAAAGATGTTTCCAATTATTTCTTTCTTCCCCTTCATAACCTCAAACATTTGCAATCTAGCTGAAGAAAAATTCTTTGGAGTCTGCTTGGGGTATAAAAATATCTATGCAACACTTCCAAGCAAAGATTTTAAGTCTTCTAGACTTTGTTGCATATTTGGGAATCATGCATGTATCTTCCTATTGTTTTGCTGTGAATTGCGTATTCAATCTGTCTTCCCAATCCTTCCTTTCCTCTTCTGATTGATTCCCATAGTTATCTTACAATATTTTAAGAGCTCTATTAATTATGCCTTTTTAACAGCAGCTTCTGTTCTGAGGTTACATATATATCTACATTTTATAAACTTGGAAATATAAATGAGCGTGTAACTTTGATGTAGAAGAGTAGGATCATTTAGTGTTTCCTTTTTGCTTTAGCTGAATTAGGACTTTTTTTTTTGAGAGAATAGGTTCATCTCCCAAAACTTTGTGGCAGCAAATTTCATTATTTAACTTACACAGTCAGCATATACACAATTTCCAAGGTGACTGCTTGATGATTTATTTTCCGATTTATTGCAAAAGGCTTTCAAGTTTGTATAGAATATTATTTATTGGTTTTGATATGGGATAAATTTAAGGCGTAGTGTGATTCTTGCTTGTCGCTTTAGTATGATAATATAGTGAGTTCTGTTTTCTATGTTTGTTGAGACTAAGCAATTTTTGTTTGTTGTGGTTTATTTTATGGGGGGTTGCTGGGATATTTGTTAAGATAGAAGTAGCATAAGAATGACTACCTAGGAGATGTGTTCAGATTGTTGTCAGACGAGAGTAGTGTATAAGGTAGTCCAAGTTTTGGGACTTTTTTTTTTTTTATCTAACATAAGTGATATTTTGGTCAGTTTTAGATTACAGACCATGACCTGTACCAATTAAGTCTGGATAACCTGATCAATGGATGTTTTCTTCTTGGTGCTGATTACCGTTTCTTTTATTTACTTATTGACTGCCTGATTGATTGTAATGCAAATGAATATTATTAACTTAGATTTTTAGCATTTAAAAATTAAAAGGATTATATGAGTTAAACATAATTTTATCTCAATTTTTAAAATAGTGGCTGCATAGCATACTAATACTGGATCATCTGCATATCAGATAATGCTTTCTTTCTTTCTATTTCATGTGTATATTTTGTTTATAAGGATGTCAAATAGAAGCAGCTTTATACATGTCCTTTGGTACTCCTGCAGTTATGGCTTAGAAGGTGGAAGCATTTTTATCACTGGATACTGTTTTCCAGTGGTAGGTGTGATGTACTGTTAAACACTTTTTATTGGTAAGTTTAATGCTACTGCTTATCCCTGGTCTCCCTTTTCATTAATTGAGTAAGAAAGAAATTACAACTGTTTCAGTGATATGTCCATGTTGTAAACCATGTTGCATATAGATTACTAGGTTGGTAACAGGTGGGTTAGAATTTATGTATGCATCTTTCAAGTACTTTTGATAGGGAGGGTAACATCCAAGGAAGTACTTCCTTTATGTATTAGGGTGATAAGTGATTGTGTTTAATGTTAAGAAACAGACTCTGTAATGAACTCTCTGTAATAGTACAGATATATGAGCATTATATCATATTATCAAGTTTTCAGAAACTCAACAGTCATATGGTTGAGACCATATAATTGGATTTCTAAAAACTGAAATGTAAAAAAACAAAATCCACATTTATGTAGGGGGTAAGCTCCCTGCACGCCCATGTGGGGGGAGAGGGGTTGCATCTGACAGTCCTGTAAATTATGTATACCAACTCCAACATCACATTACAGTAGGGAAAAGGGTAAATCCTCCATTAAAACATGTCCATGTGGATCACAGTATAGTGGGGATCAGTAAATTTCCCCTTTTCCCCACTGTAGTGTGATCTCAGAGTTAGTATATATAATTTGCAGGGGGTAGGGGGATGCAGGGGGGTGCTTGCCTCACCCCCCCCCCCATAAATGTAATTATAAATTTTCGGAAACTGGATCATATGATCTCGACAATATGATATAAATCCAAATATGGTATGCTGGATCCCCTTCAGAAGACTAAAGTTTCAAAACTTTGCACTTCAAAAGGCTGAGACCATAATATTGAAGTATTGAAACTTTGAAAGTTGTAAATGGAGATCGCCGTACAGCCGGAACAGGATAGTTACCATTTTCTTCACTGTAGTGGGATCATGGAGTTGGTATATTTATTTAGCAGGGGGTTGCAGGCGGGCTTGACCCCCTGCAAAAAATTTAAAATGAAAACTTTTTTGTTTTTATTTTTATTAATTAGGTTTTTGAAGTTTCAAAACTTCAGTCTTATGAACTTCTGAAGTAGATCCGGTATGCTATAGAGTCAGCTGCCAAGGTATTTATAGTATAAATGCTGGTTTGCGTATTTTTCCTAACAATGCTAGCCAGTACAGGATCAAAGAAAAAGGTACCTCATTTAAACGAGTGTATTCATTTGAAATAAGTGCTGTATTTATTAGGATGTGGGTGTGTTTACAAAATGTGATTTCATTCTTTGTGGTATATTATAAGAGATTTAATTGGTAAAGGATTTGCGTTACTTTTTTTACAGGTTCAAGCAGATATTTTATGTTGGCCTAAACATTTTCAGGATTATTTTTACATTAAAACATAAGCTGTTGTGGTAGTTTATTTTTATCTGATTTCATCATTTTTAACCTTCTTTCTGAGATTTCTATGTATTTATAGATTTGGGGTGATTAATTTAGCATGTTTTCCACTCTTTATCTTTCACAGTCATTGTTTGTGTATCACAGGGGCAAGTGAATATTTCCTCCTTTTCCTGTACATTAGCAGTATGGAGTTTAGCATGCTAAGAAAGATGTTGTTATAAGCTTATGTTGGTGTCTTGGGGAGATAAACCTCTAATAACACTGTAGGTGATTCAAGTTTGACAAGCCTAAGGAACCTGATTGCAGTGTATCCTTTTGGGGAGGGTGTGGTTCTAATCCAGTTTGCTCTGTGGTTGCACTGACAGGTTCCTGCTGGAGCACGAATATTCATCATGCAATAGAGGTGACTGAGTCAGAAGGATATGGGCATGGACTCCTAACAAAAAAAATGACCGCCACTGCTAATACACAATGGGGGGGGGTCATGCATGCATGCATGTAATGACTGAGACAGTATAAGACACCCTCCTGTAGATATGATTATTTGCATCACCATAGGAATAGTGGTTAGATTCATAAATAAAAATACTGGCATTGGCTGGCTGGATACTGAAGAGGGCATAACACATCCTCGTGGTTGCCTAGATGATGGTTCATACAGGCTTGATGGTCAGTAGGCACTGTTAAATATGTAATTATTTATCTGATTGTGGGTACTGTAGTGGGTGTCAGTTGCATTTTCTATGAAGGTCATTGAAATTGTTTTTGTTAAAGAAGTTTTGAATACAGTTGTAAATTATTTTTCCTCATGTTCTACAGGTGTTCTTGAGGGCATAAATAGTATGGTGTGGTCACTTACTGTTTCTGCTAGTATGACCTGTAATTTAGTGTGGGTTTTTTCTTCATAACCAGTGTAATTTACTTTCTTTACCCAGTACTTTACCTACCCTTATTGGAGTCGTTATAAGTTGGCTTAGTCCATAAATATTTGTGGCTTGTTGTTAATTTGTTTTACTAAATTTATCATGATGCAATCAGTTTTAAAATTACCAAATCTTATGCTATGCTGATTAAGGATGGAAATAAGCCTGGAAAGGCTGCCTACAAAGGTAATAATAATTTTACAGTACGATTTTGGAAGTAGACAAATTGTAGCTTTAACTATATTGCAAGTACATGCTGTAAGGATAGTTAATAGTATTTCGTAGCTGTTGGCTGTAGATATTGTTACAGAGTTATAGTTGAAGTACCCCTTCATGTCTTTTGTAATGCATCACTGAAGATGTTTGCATTATTCTCAGTTTTTGTTTGGCTTTAGCTCCAAATGGCTAGAAAACAAATATCACAGGCTGTGGCACAAAGTGCCAGACTGTAGGCCCTTGGAAGTACTAAGCTGCTGTATCATTTCAGCCATTATCCCTGATTTAGGAGTTCATTCTCTTTACACTAATCCCTTGTCCCATTATACAGACTTACACTGCCCTTGAAGCTATGTAGCCTTCTGGCCTACGTGCCTCAAGTTTTGCAATATGGGCTCTGAAAGCTTGTACCTATCTCATAATTCTTTTTCTGATCTGTCTCAGTTCCCCTTTTAGCAGAATTGTAGTACTTTTCAACAATTGCATCTCCGATGTTCATCGTGTTTCACTGTTGCAGTCATAACTGTAGGGTGCTCCTGCCGGCAGGCAGCCCGAGGTCGGCCAGAATCCCAAAGTATGGGTCCGGCGTCGGCTGTACAATCCAGTACCCTGACGTCAGTACGCTCTGGTACATAGCCCTCAGCCGACGCCATCTTCTCCTGTCTTTCTTGCCGTGCGGTGGAAAGCAGCTCGCAAGTCGTTGGTTGGCGATTTTCAAACAGCGTTTTTGGTGGTTGTCGGTCCGAAGTTCTTACTTCTCTTCTCAAAGCTAAGTACCCCGTTGGGGAATCTTTTTCTTGTTCCTCCGATGTCAGAAAAAGTTAATAATTGTATTACGTGTGGGAAACAAATACCTCATAAAGATTTCCACTCTTACTGTCTACCTTGCTTAGGCCCTGACCACGACGTTTCTTGTTGTCGGTTCTGTGCCAGGTTTAATTCTCGTACTATCAAACGCAGGTACGACTGGGCTTTGAATTACTTTGGCAGACGCTTCAATTATAGAATGTCGTCGGATACTACCGGAATTCAAAAGAAGTGCAAAGACAAGGACAGGCCTCCGAGGTCCAAACAGGACTCGTTGCAGCTGGAGCCGGCGTCCAGTTCGGCTGTCGTCAGTGAGGCGCTTTTGCAGCCCCTGTCGTCCGCCACTTCTGAACCGATGGCCGATACGGACTCCCATGGGGAGCCATCAAGGCCTTCTATTTTATCTGCTGCAGGACCTTCGGACGTCGCTCCCTCGGATGGGTCCGGAACCGCTGTGCAGGTACCGGCTTCTGAGGGGGTATTCAGGCCTACTCACATCACTATTTCAAAGGCAAAGACAAAGACTTCTGTTAAGTCCAAAGCTCCTGCTCAAGCTACTTCTGAATCTACTCCCAGGACACAGAAGCAATTGTTAAGGATGGCTGAAGATTTGCTTTCTATGATTAGGGGTTCTCACCCCCCCCCCCCCGAGAAAAGGCCTCGACAGGATGTTCCTGTGGATTCCTCTGACCAGGCTTCTATATCTTCTGTCTCTTCCTCTGATCAGGAATATTCTTTTCCTCCTTATGAGGATTCAGATGCTGAGGACTCCTTGCCCTCTGCTTCTCCGCCTGAAGATTTTTCTTTTGGGGAAACCTTACATGAGATGAGGGAACATTTTCATTGGGAAGGTCAGGATTATTCTGCTTCCAAGAAGAGGCTTAGAGAATTCCTTCTTCTTCCTCAACATAGGCCTTTGGCTATCCCTCCTGTTCTTGACATTGTAGATGATGCTTTTTCGAGGCTAATTTGAATCCTGATTCCATGCCTCCTGCTCCCTCTAAGCCTGATAGGTTTTATAGGGTTCCTGAGTCTCATTTGTTCTTTAAGAATCCTTCTGCAGATCCTGAAACTATATCTCAGGGTTCTAAGGCTGCTAAAGTTGCTACTTCTAAGAATCCTATTCCCTCTGAGAAGGATTCTCATGCCTTAGACAGGTGGGGCAAAAGGTATATACTTCTGCTACCCTTTCTGTTAGGGCTTTAAATTGCCAGTTTCATATGTTTAAGTATCAGCAATTTCTTTTGTCTGTTTTAAAGCAAAAGCTTGCCTCTCTTCCTGCATGTGCAGAAGATAAGGAACTACAGGATGTATTGCATGCAACTGAACAACTGAACAAACATAGCTTGCATTGTGGTTTTGATGCTTTGGATGCTTCTTGCAGGGCCGCAGCCTCTGGTACTGTTATCAGGAGACATGCTTGGCTTCGTGAACAAAGTTTACCTGAACAGGTTAAGGCTAAATTATTAGATGCCCCTGTTCAGCATGATGTTCTTTTTGGATCTAAGGCTGAGGAGGTTATTAAAAAGATGGAAGAAAAGGCAAAATCTATGCAAACTGTGAAAGATTTCTTGCAAGTTCAGCCTCCTAGATTTTCCAGGAATTGGCCCTCCAAAAATTGGTCCTTTCCCACGTCTGACAGGCCTCAAAGGGGAAGATATAGATGCTCCAGAGGTCGTGGCCAAGCTCAGGCCTCCTACAGATCGAGACAATGGACTGCTTCTTCACCTAGAAGGGGAGAAGACAGATCCCAATCTCAAAGAAAGCAAACTCAATGACTCTCTCGGTTGGGCTACAGGACCTCTTTACCTGGATGCCCCTCTCGGAGGTAAACTTTCTCTTTTTTTTTACAGAAATTGGACTCATATTACCCAGGACAAATGGGTATTGGACGTGATTTTAAAAGGCTACAAATTCCACTTTCATACCTTGCCAAGGGCTTTCGGTTGGCCAGATCTGCCAAAACATCAATGGTCAGAGGCCTTAAATCAAGTGGATGCTCTTCTGGCCATGAGAGCCATAGAGCCTGTTCCACTCTCAGAGATGGGAAAAGGTTTTTATTCAAGACTGTTTCTGGTTCCAAGAAAACAAAGCTCATGGAGACCTATTCTGGACCTTTCTGTGTTAAACACCTTTTTGGAAATTCCAAAATTCAAGATGCTTACTCTGCAGCAGCTCATTCCAATGCTCTCTCAGGACGCCTGGATGGTGACATTGGACCTAAAGGAAGCTTATTTACACATTCCCATCTGGCAGGAACACAGGAAATTCCTCAGGTTCAAGGCAGGTTCGAGACACTTTCAATTCTCTGTACTGCCCTTTGGTTTATCTACTGCGCCCAGAGTCTTTACCAAGTGCCTGGCACCATTAGTGGCTTATTGCAGACTCCAGGGGATTCAAATTTACCCCTATTTGGACGACTGCCTTATTCAGGCAGACAGCAAGGATCTTTTACTTCAGCATCTGGATTTTGTTCAACGTCTCCTCCTCCTACTGGGATTTTCAGTGAACACAAAAAAGTCACATTTGATCCTTTCTCAACAAATGGTATTTCTGTGAGCCCTCTTAAATACAACCTTACAAAGGGCCTTCCTCACTACAGAAAAACAAATACAGCTGGCTTCAATTTTCAAGACTTTGGCAACTCTACCTCAGCTCACTGCAAGGAAATTCCTGCAGGCACTGGGCTACATGGCTTCCTGCATTCTGTTGATCCCAAATGCAAGGCTTCATATGAGAAAGCTTCAATGGTATCTGAAAAGTGTATGGTCGCAGCATTACCACGATCTGGACACTCTGATTCCTCTGATCCCCTGCCTCCAGAAGGAGTTCCTTTGGTGGTCCAGGGTGTGTGCTTTAAACGAAGGAAAGCCTTTCCGTCTTCCTCAACCTTCTCAAATCATAACCACGGACGCCTCGGATTATGCTTGGGGAGCACATTTTCTAGGCAATTGCCAGCAGGGAACCTGGACAAAGGATCATCTTCACTGGCACATCAATCTGAAGGAAATGTTGGCAGTTCAAAATGCTCTTCTAGCCTTCAAGAACCTTTTGCATCCAGGACCTCTTTTGATATGCACAGACAACACCACAGTCATGTGGTGCATAAACAAGCAGGGGGGTTCTCATTCGTACCCCCTTTGCAGACTAGCTATGGCTTTATGGGACACAGCTCTAAATCTGAATCTACATCTCCAGGCCCAATTCATACCAGGAGAACAGAATCTCTTAGCAGACAGCCTGAGCAGGAACATTTTAGATCCTCACGAATGGATGCTAGACACCAACTTATTCAACAGGATTACTGCAGTTTGGGGATGCCCCAGATAGATCTGTTTGCATCCCACCTCAATCATCAGCTGCCTCTCTTTTGCACCAGGTCATTCCACAAAACAGCTTGGAAAGTGGATGCCCTGTCCTTCAGCTGGAGAAACCTTTCGGGATATGCCTTCCCTCCTCTTCCTCTACTTCCTCGGGTATTACTAAAGATAAAACAGGACAAGCCCAAGTTCCTCATCTTGATTGCTCCAAATTGGCCTCGACAGTTTTGGTATCCAACTTTAAAGCACCTGTTCTTGGAGCCTCCTTGGATTCTTCCTCTGAACCCTTCTCTTCTGTCCCAGCATCAGGGTCAGTTGCTACATTCCAATCTCAAGACCCTTTGCCTGACAGCTTGGCTCTTCAAAGGAATTTGATTTCTTCTAGTCTTCCCAAACAAGTTTTGGATGTTCTTTTGGAAGCTAGATGGCCTAGCACTAGGAAATCATATGCCTCTAAATGGAAGAGATTTTGCATTTGGATGCAGGACCGAGGCTTGGACCCCCTGGTACCTGATCTCTCTTCTATTTTGCTTTACCTCTCGGATCTTTTGTCTAATGGACTTTCCTTTTCTTCCATTAAGATTCATGCTTCTGCTATTTCTGCTCATTTCAGTACTGATCCCCCTGTTTTTTCTCATCCTTTGGTGAGACAATTCTTGAGAGGGGCTAAGAATTTAAGGCCTCCCAGGACCCCTCCTGTTCCTGCTTGGGATCTTAATTATGTTTTAGAAAAACTTACTTTGCCTCCTTTTGAGCCTGCTGCATCTTCAGATATTAAGTTTTTGTCTTGGAAGACATTTCTTTTGTTAGCTTTGACTTCTACCAGAAGGGTCTCAGAGTTGCAAGCTCTCATGGCTGTGGAACCATACCTTATTTTCCACCAGAACAGAGTATCCTTGAGGACCAATCCTACTTTCATGCCTAAGGTGATTTCGAAAGTGGCTTTGAATCAAACAATTCACCTTCCTACCTTCTTTCCTAATCCTCAGAATAAAGGGGAAAGGATTTTGCACTCCTTGGACGTGCACAGACAGTTACGATTTTATTTGAACAAGACTAAAGAGTTCAGAAAATCTAACCAATTGTTTGTTTCTTTTGCCTCCAGTTCTCTTGGAAAGGCTATTTCCAAACAAACTATTTCCAAATGGATTTCTTATGGAATAAGGTTTTGTTACACTCATCATGGGAAACACTTTCCAGGTACTGTGAGAAGTCATTCTACTAGAGCAGCTGCTACTTCTACAGCTTTTCTCAGGGAGTTCCTACCAAGGATATCTTGGAAGCTGCCACTTGGAGTTCTGTGCATACTTTTCCAAGCACTACAATCTCCCTTTGTATTCTAAGACCAGGGCAGGCTTTGCCTCTGCTGTTTTGCAGGGTCTTCTTGCTGCCCCTTCTTCTGTCTAAACCTCCCCTTTTTCACTGCTTTGGGATTCCACCCTACAGTTATGACTGCAACAGTGAAACACGATGAACATAGTACAGTTGTGTACACCTACCATAAATGTAGATGTTCGAGTGTCTTCACTGTTGCAGTCGGTGTTTCCTCCCTCCTATCCCTCTTTTCTCTCTTTTGTGGTGTATTTGTGTTTCCTAGTGGGATTCATTTATGATCTATTGGGGACTTCTGACATCTAGGGCAAGAAAGGCTGGAGAAGATGGCGTCGGCTGAGGGCTATGTACCAGAGCATACTGACGTCAGGGTACTGGATTGTACAGCCGACGCCGGACCCAGACTTTGGGATTCTGGCCGACCTCGGGCTGCCTGCCGGCAGGAGCACCCTACAGTTATGACTGCAACAGTGAAGACACTCGAACATCTACATTTATGGTAGGTGTACACAACTGTACTATTTCGATCTACTGCCACTAAAAATCCCTTCCGCCAAAGCAGCCCTTTACACAGGAAGTCAAGTGCCGTTTGACACACGTGACTCAAGTTCAAGCTTCCTATTAGCTGTTTCACTAGCTATATTACCAGTTTCTGTTTGAGGTGTGGGCATCAGTGGTTTACATCCTCACTTGGTTGTCTCCATGTCTGACAGTAAGTAATTGCATGTTCACAATGTACTGTGTCATCAAAGTCGATACCAATTAGAGCATTTGCTGGGATGTCATCACATGTAACCAACCCATTTGTCTTTCTGATTCCAAGAGAACCCTGTCAAATGACACCTGAAAATATGTCACTCATGGTTCTTATAGTTCCAAATAAATAATGTTAGTCTCTTATATCTGCAGGCGTAACAAAAGTTGTGTCTGATGGATTCTCTCTCAGCAGTAGATTTTCTAGTATCTGCCAGGACAGGATGCAGGTCCTTTTACTATTATGATGAATCTGCAGTCCTACAACAACGCATCACCACTGTAGTGCTAACTTTGCTGGCTGATTCATGTGGCTTTTGATCCCCACTGTGTTATTTGCAGAACTTTGTATCATAAATGTCCTATTTTGTTACATGGAACCCAAGACATTTGTTTGCACTTGAGAATGTGTTTCCCTCCTTTGCCTTTGGAATCTGATGTTCAGGTTTAGACTACTATCCCTTATACCTTACTCTTTTGCTGAAAAATGCCTTTTGCAGTTGTGCCCTGCTGGTTATATAAAGCCTAATAGTTAGACATGCAGTGGATATAAAATGTTTACACACCCCTGTTAAAATGCCAGGTTTTTGAAAAAAATGAGACCACAATAAATCACTTCAAAACTTTTCCCACCTTTAATGTGACCTATAACCAGTACAATTCAATTGAAAAACAAACAAATCTGTTAGGGGGAAAAAATTTTTAAAATAGAAAACATGCAATACACTGGTTGCATAAGTGTGCGCTCACCCTTAATCTAATACTTTGTCATGTGTGCACATCCTTAAACTAATACTTTGTTGAAGCACCTTTTGATTTAATTAGAGCATTCACTCTTGTTGGGTAGGAGTCTATCAGCATGGCACATCTTGACTTGGCAAAATTTGCCCACTCTTCCTTGCAAAAGCACTCCAAATCTGTCAGATTGCGAGGGTATCTCTTGTGCACAGCCCTCTTTAGGTCACCCCACAGATTTTCTATTGGATTTAGGTCTTGGATCTGGCTGTGCCATTCCAAAACTTTAATTTTCTTCTGGTGAAGCCATTCTTTTGTTGATTTTGGATGCATGCTTGGAGTCATTGTCATGTTGAAAGGTGAAATTCCTCTTCATCTTTCTAGCAGACGCCTGGAAGTTTTGGGCCGAAGGTGACTGGTATTTGGAACTGTTCATAATTCCCTCCACCCTGACTAAAACCCCAGTTCCAGCTGAAGAAAAGCAACCCCAAAGAATGATACTGCCATGCTTCACCGTGGGGATGGTGTTTTTTTGGTGATGCAAAGTATTGTTTTTGTGTCAAACATACCTTTTGGATTGTGGCCAAAAAGTCCAACCTTGGTTTCATCAGACCATAACACATTTTCCCACATGCTTTTAGGAGACTTGATGTATTGTTTTGCAAATTTTAGCCTGGATGTTTTTCTGTGTAAGAAAAGGCTTCAGTCTTGCAGCCCTACCCCATAGTCCAGACATATGAAGAATATGGGAGATTTTTGTCACATATAGTATACAACCAGTACTTGCCAGAAATTCCTGCAGCTCCTTCAGTGTTCCTGTAGGTCTCTTGGCAGCCTCCCTGACCATTTTAAATCTTGTCTTTTCATCAAATTTGGAGGGATGTCCAGTTCTTTGCAACGTCACTGTTGTCCCATATTTTCTCCACTTTTTGATGACTGTCTTCACTGTGTTCCATGGTATATCCAATGCTGTGGACATTTTTTTGTACCCTTCTCCTGTCTGATACCTTTCTACAATGAGATCCCTTTGATGCTTTGTAAGTTCTCTGCAAACCATGGCTTTTGCTGTAGCAGGCAACTGAGTAGATGTCAGGAAAATCCTACTAGGACAGCTGAACTTTATTTGGGGTTAATCAGAGTCTCTTTAATTGATGGCAGGTGTGTACCCAGGAAGACTGAATGCTGTAATTAAATCAAAAGGTGCTTCAACAAAGTATTAGTTTAAGGGTGTGCACACTTATGCAACCAGCTTATTGTATGTTTTTTATTTTTTATATTTTTTCTCCTAACAGATTTGTTTGTTTTTCAATTGAATCATATAGGTTATAGGTCACATTAAAGGTGGGAAAATTTTTGAAATTATTTATTGTGGTCTCATTTTTTTTTATATCACTAAAATCTGGCATTTTAACAGGGGTCTGTACACTTTTTATATCCACTGTAGGTCAACATTTTCTCCATTTCCTCAGAAGTTCTACATTTTTAATTTAACCAGATATACGTATCGTCAGGCGAAGTACTAAGGGTTTGTTCCATTATCGTAATGTCTTCCAAAATTTCAAAAGTAGTAACTTGACATCAACTCTCCCACCTATTAAAGCACTTATTTCTGTAATGAAATCATTGACACTGTCTTCTGGATTTCTTTTTTGTATACTAATTGTGTTCCTGTAAGCACAAGGACTATGTTTGAAACATCCATACAAAGTTTTTAACTTCTACTTTGCCCAGTCATCAGACATTTTACTAAAAGCATTCACAACTTTACACAAAAGCAGACAAATTAAAAAATATATATCGGTCTATTTGGCACTAATGAAAACAATATTGTTTTTTTTTTAATGGATGAAACAATTTAGCTTGGGTACTATCCAGTAATAATGTGTCCCCGATGGGAGTTTTCTTTCACTTTACTGCTGTTTCTCCCTCTCCTGAACTATGGCCAGTTCATGCTGAAGCATCCTGTCTTACTTTGTCGGTTCAGTCTTTCTCTCTTCTCACTTTCTTTGCAGATTATGCTGCTCTGTTTTCAGCAGCCTTGATCTTCAGCTATTTTATCTCCAGCTCTAGTGGCTACAATTTCACTTTATTTAGGAATAGGTTGTGTTGCATTGCTCATGGTCTGCACTCATAGGTTCTACCAGACTATTTCTAGCTTCAGTGAACTAGGACTTTGCTGCATCCAGGATAATCTCATATGATCATTGGTCATACCAGCAGGTTGGAGTCCTTTCAGTTTTCATTCGTTAGCCAGCTGTGACCTGCACATTGTTTCATACTCCACAGAGGTCATTTTTGCCTGTTTACGATGTTCTCTAAAAACTGCTGGGAAGGGTATGCCACTATATAATTATCTTATGGCTACAAGGTACGCAGTTTATGGTGACAAAACAGTTTTGCAAACAGGGAAGCAGACATGGTGTCTTTCAATAAGCAGTGTTATTTTAGCTTGTTTGCACTAGTTTGATAACACACGCAAAAACAAACTTAATTAAAATGGATTTATGCCATCCCAAGCTGAATTTGAAGATGTTTAATTAAAGAGTCCTAGCCTGGGATTTTAAAATTCATAGGAATGCTGGGAACAGATGGTGTAGAAACGGATATGGCACAAGTGACAAACATAGCTTCAGTATAAGCTGCAGTAATGAACACATGGAGCCAGCTAGAAGGTAATGACAAAAGGTAAAAAACTGAAAGAAACTGAAATTTCTCTGGCCTGCCAGTTAGATGTAATTCAAGTACTTGCAGCTGAATTAACAGAGCTTAAACTTATTCATGTGATAATAGAGGCTCAGCAGAAGAAACTAAAAAAGAAAAGTGTATTGTTAGAAGGTGTGAAGACTGAAAATAAATCTAAGTTTCATTGCAATTCTGAAGAAACTTAAAGGCAGTAACTCTTCACTCTGTATGAAAGATCTCCATACCTGGACAGGGGTATTTATAAGAGAACTGCTTCTGAAGGACTCGCACTCAGTTACAGTACCAGCTAACACAATACAAAGAAAATTGCAAGACTAATGCTGGTTCAATTCCAGACGGAGCAGCTGTAGGAGCAGCTTCTTACAGAGTCATGGAAAATGGAAAAAAACATAAACATTAAGGAATGTTTGTTGGATAAAGATTCAAAGCAGCAACCAGAAGTAAAAGAAATCATTCCATTTCCATGATACATTCTTGTATAGAAAAATTTTGGAAATTCCAGATGATATACCCAGCATTATTGACTGACACCTTGGAAGAGTGCAAACCTACTTGTACTTGACAAATTCTATGGAGGTGGTAGGAACATGAAAGCCAATTTGGGACTGAGCAGAGAGGGCGATCTACAAGTGCAAAAGTGCAGAAGGGACAGGATAGGCATGAAAAACTCACAATCTGATTGATCGCTGAAGGAAGACCCCTCGTCTTGTGCTGCTACCCGTGCTCCCCAGCACTCACTGTAGCCATATATTTTATTTACTTAAATTTGTTTGGGAAAAGCCATCAGTTCTACACTACATGGAGTAATTTAACAATACATCTAAAAGCATTAAGTAAAAGCTAGAAAGCAAAACTGTGTCACATGAAGTTGAACACAATTCATAACAGATAAAAAATACATGAAGTATTTAAACGGTAATTACAGAGAGATATCATGAATTAAGCAAAGAAGTGTGTTTTATACATAATTTTGAGTAGTCCTTCATAATTTTAAGCATACACACATTTGGAGGTTCTTATTTTAGTCTCTCATATAATTAGGACCAGATAAAAGCTGGATGCTCTGATAGTGACAGACACAGATATGTACGAATAAGGTGAGAATAATAAAATATCCTCTGATATTTCTCTAATACTTTGACAGGAGTGGACCCCATTCCTAAGTCAAAGTGTGATTAAAGTTCATGAAATTAGTATTGTTACAATCTTTGATGTCAGACAGAAGTGCTCATCCTCATGTATTGTTATTCAGATGTCAATTAAGGATTCAGAAGACGTTTACAGTAAGACCAGGTATGGAATAAGTTATGTGAGTTTTGCAATACTAAAGAAATTCAGTAGTTTAAGTAGGATGGACTGAATGACAAGATATTATGCGATGATGCGAGTCGAGTAAAGTGGTGGTTGAGGAGATAAGATTTTGAAATATATCAGTACAAAGCAGGGAATACATAAACATTTAATTATATTTCATGACAGCAGAATAGGAGGGAGGTAAGGAGGGACAGTATGTTTGGGAAGAGAAAGGGGAGAATGGTGTGGACAGTGTGTGTGGGAGGAGGAAGCTGGAGAAAGGTGTGGAGGGAGGATGAAGGGAATGTGAGAGGAATGGAACAAAGAGGCATGGTTAAGCATGATCATGTGATGGATGAGGACGGGTAAGATGAGCGAGAGGTATGGAGCAGGATGGGGTAATAGGAGAGAGGTATGGAGCAAGGTGTACTGGGATGAATATGGTATAAAGAAGGGCTGATGAGAGAAGAGATGGGCTAATCTCTTACTTCAGAGCAGAAGTGGCATTGCACTCGATCATGGAAAAAGGATCGTTCTTCCTATGTGAATGCTGTTAGTGTGTGCATTTTCTGGAGGGGATTTAGTAACTTTAATCATTTCTGGAGGGGCTTTAGTAACTTTACCAGGTTGTAAGCATATTATGAGTCTCCATGTAAGTTATGTGCAGGGATCACGATTAACAGCTACTTACTGGACAGGATGAGAGAGATCATTGAAACCAGGGTAGGCTTGTGGCTACTGAAGAAACTTTTATTCAATTTTTAGGTGGTTGATCTTCAGAAAGTTGAAGAAGTTGAGTCAGTTTAGCAGTCTGCAAGCAACACAGTGATGTGTACTAGTAGGAAGATTAGGTGGTGAAATTTACAATCTTGTTGTACAATTGCTCAAGTGTTGTGAACTGCTTTAATTGCAAGCTGTTAATTGCTGAATTTTATGTCAAGAGGAATATGGTTAACAGTAGCACTGGCTTTCTGTGCACACACAGACAAAAAGTTTTGGGGATTGATAGAGCATACCTATTTTTTTTTGTCTTTTAGATTACTTGCTGAATGTACAGGTCATATTTTAGGTGCTCATCAGAAGTGATTCCAAGTAGCTTAGTGTGCTGAATCAATTCTCAATTGATGAGTCTCTGATGAGTCTCTGGAACTCCCTCCCATCACATATCCGTTCTACCAGCAGCCTTCCTATCTTTAAATCTCTCCTCCATTCACATCTATCTTCTCTCTGGGAATGCTCCTGTACCCACCCTGCATAATTCCTCCAGCTACTACACACTCCTTAATCTACAGTCCCTTCCCTTCCATAGGAACACTCTTACTATAGTTAACCACTTATTTAAATACTATCTGTGCCCACCTACTAACTAGAACCTTAACTAATACTTTCTCTCTTTACATTTATTAGTGAATATAGAAATTAAAAATTGTAAACTTATTTGTTATTTTTGTATTTGCTCTTCTATTGCTTTTCCTGTTTTTCTTAATACTATCTTGTGCTTATATGTACTACTATGATACTTATCAAACAGTAGATATTATGTTCTACCTATTATAATTTACTTTATTCTTATTTGTATTTTTGATATGTTTGATATTGTATCTTTTGGAGCTTTTCTCCCCAGGACTCCATTGAAAATGGGCTCATTCGGTCCAATGGATTATCCTGGCTAACAAACTTCAAATAAATAAATAAATAAATGAGTCATCTGATGATTGGAGGGTAAGTAGGTTAGGCTGCGCAAGTGCTGTTTTTGGCACAATGACAGAATGCTTTGTTTTTGGGACATTTAGGACTACATTATATTTTAGAAGTTAAGAGTTCATAGATGTGAAGGAGTGTTGAATGATTTATGCAGTTCAGAGACAGAAGAGGTTGAGCAAATGATGGTAGCTGTCTGCATATTATATCTGATTGGAAATGTTTAGCATCAAGAGAAGACCACATTAATGAACATACTGAAGTGAAGTGAGCACCAAGGACAGGCTCTCAAGGGATGCAAACAACGATGGGAAGGAATGCGAAGAAGGTTGAAATCATTTTACAGTCCGTGTTCTATCACAGAGGTAACATTTGAACCAAAGAATGGCTCTGCATGATAGACTTATAATGAGAGGTCTGTGGAGGAGGAGTGAGGCTATGCAGATCTATGTTCACCCATCGAATGATGGCACATTCATCAAACGCAAACCCTCAAACCTTTCTTTAATCAAAAGGCCAAATCATCGTAAAGATTTACATTGAGCTATCATTGTTGGCTAACATAAAGAAAGTGGAATAGTGTACTTGCTTACCAGAAACTTAAGGATAGGGAAACCTACCCTTCCCCTATTGTAGTACGACCTCAGAGGAGTTGTATATAATTAGAGGGGGGTAGGCACAGCCCCCCACAAGAGGAAGATTCTGTGAACACCAGACACTCGTTACATATAGTTGCCAGACTGTAAAAGGAATCCTCGATTCCAGGGGAGCAGACGAGTTCCATACCCTTTTTATGTACACTAAACCTAAGCTTGCTACACCTCCAAGTAAAGGGGGAATACTCTGAGAAACATCCTTGGATTTACAGCATGTTTTGTATAAAGTGAAGTGACATTTTTTTTTTGGATGTCAGTAGACCCAGGTCTACAGGGCAGTATTTCTGATCTCTCCTCTTGCCTATCCAATATGATGTCTTCTATCTGAGTGAGGCCTTGCCTTTTGGCCTTGTCCAGAGCTCCTCTAGAGAGTTGCCTAGCACACTTCCTTCAAGCAGAGATAAGCCCATCCTCCTTGTCTGCATCATTGGGTGACCAAACTGTAATGAAACACAGCTTGCCGGGACCGCAGACAGTGTACTATCCCTGTGTGCCTTATAGTGCCGGCTAAGGGAAAGTGATGATTCTGAAATCAGGCAACTAATTGTAAAAGCTCCTTTGTGATATTCTTAGTACTAGCAAATGTGGTAAATTTTATGTAGGATGCACCATCAGACTTTTTTTTTGCAATGATTTTGGAGCATTACTCTGACTATAAAAACATGATAAAGCCTAAACACAGTTTAAATTGTAGCTTAAACAGTTCTCAGTGAGGAATCCTCACACCCTCTTCAGATAAACAAACTTTACTGTCAAGAGATTACTGAAAGCAAGATAATAGTATATGACTTGCCAAACACATGTTAATTGTAGCGAAAACGTGAACCTCATGGAGTAGATGGTTATCTTCAGTATTAGATCGATCAAGCTAAAAGTCTTTCTTACCACAGCATCAACCTGCAGGTTAAAGGGGAGACCTGATTCAAAACTGTATGTCCTTAACTCATAACTGAACTTACAAAGAAATACTAATCTTTGTTGTATAATCAATTTATACAATTTGGCTGATAAAGCTTAATGATGTCTAGAGTACAAATTTATGTAGGCACTTGTCTAAATAGTTTATTCTATGTTTTTTTTCTGTATATAAAATTTAATAAAATATTAAAAGGAGACTATGGTACAAATATTTTTCATTTTGTAGATGTGGCTGTGTAGGGGTCACCTACTTTTTTTTTAAATTTATTATGCTACTTCTGTTGATACTAAAAGCTAAGACATTGCTTGTGTATCAGGAACAGAGGATGTCCAACACCTTCTATGGTTACAGTGAAAGCAAATGAGGTATCGAATCATAGCTACAATATGTACCTAAATGGCTTAAAAAGGGATTTTCCGAAATGGAATTAAGCTGAACACAACAAGCTAAAGAGCAAGTGAAAACACTAGAAATTCTATATATGCAATGGCTTTAAAACACATTTTTTGGTAATAGTCCTAGTAAAACTAAATTGCAGGATCAGGTTTTGAGCCAACAAAAATGTTGAAAGGATGATAACTAACATCAGGAATTTTGAGGAATGGTAGGATAGAAGTGGAATTAGGAAAATTCTGAATATAATGGTAAACTGTTACAGTGCACTATATAGACAGGATGTAGAGTTTGGAAATAAGTACAAGAAATGAAAACAGTTACGACAGTTTTCTCAGTTAACAGAAGCAGAAAGGAGGACTTGATATCAAAAATGCAAGAAACTGCAATTAAATAGATGAAAAATCAAAGTACACTGATAAACCCTGAAAGTATTAGAATTCCAGAAGAAGGGCAGAATAAATGCATCATCTTTCCCTTCAGTAAAAACAATGTCCCTGCTGATTATAAAATAAACAATAATACCCTCAGTGCCAATTCAGTAGTGAGAGATCTGGGAACACACGTTGACTGTGACCTCAGCTTTGACCACCATGTGTCTACTGAGGTGAGGAAGGCATTCTACATCACTCACCTGATTAGCAAAGGCTCCGCCTCAAGAGCAAAATAGGTTATAACTCCCCTGTACTCATCCCTCATCAGGCCTATTATTGAATATAACACACCCTTTGGTATGTACCATACCAGACACCTGCAGAAACTTGAGAGACTTCAGAGATTTCTAACTAAGAAAATTCAGGGTCTCCAGCACATCATACACTGACAGACTGAAGTCACTGTCACTGTACTTAGCTGCATATAGACTAGTTAGAGGCAACTTCTGTCTGGATTACAGGGCTATCTCTGACCCAAATCTAATGGAAATGCTGCACATCTGTAACTCAAGTGGGACTAGAATCACCTGTTCCAGGGACATCAATCTAGCCTGAGACATAGGCATAGGACCTGCTGGAGAGGCAGATACAGCTCTCAAAGGTTGCCATCCCTCTGGAATAAGCTTCCATTCCTTATCAAGCAGCGCACCTCCATGACCCTGTTTAAGTGCAGCCTGGATGACTGGATGGGAAACTGTAATTTTCTGCAGGGGATTGCCCCTCTCTCTCTCCTGGATAGGGGTAGGCCTTGCTAGAAAAATCCTGGGCATAGATGATCTCTCTCATAGGTTCATAGGTTTATACTAAGCTATCTGCCCTAAGGCATTTATAAGCCTAGCCCAAATTTTTGTGGCTTACGCCACCCCTTATATGAAAAAATACTGTGCCTATTAGTTTGTTGTGCCTCTGTCCAGCAGTGACACAGAGATGATTCCCGGGATAAACCTACGATCTCCCATCCACAGGTCAAGATTTCTCTTGAACAGAGCCAGCGAGGTGCTCTGCCTCACATGGACCGGGACTTTATTCCACAGCATAGGGAGTCTCTGAGTGATAAATCTATCCCTCCAGCACGTCCTATTTATATCCGTGCTAAGGTTTAAGTCGCTTGCTCTAGTGGTTTTGGTGGATTTGGATTTTTTGAGGTGGAGCATGTCCATTAATTCCGGGTTGGACATGGCCTTGTATGTCAGGCACATGTCACCTCTGAGCAGACGGTATGCAACTGAATAGAGCTGGAGTTTCTTCAATCTGGCAGCATATGACAGATTTTGGAGTCCCTTTATCCTTTTGGTGAGGAACTTTTGGGGTCTCTCCAATTGCTGCAGATGTCGGGTGAGATGCATCCCGAATGGGGCATTGTACTTGATCATTGGTCTGATAACTGAAGAGTACAGGGGAACAATGACCTCACTAGATCTGGATGTGAATCCCTTCATGATCAGGTGGGCAATGTAGAAGGTCTTTCTAACCACTTTAGCAATGTGAGTGTCAAAAGAAAGGCCACTGTCAACCTGGGTCCCCAGGTCCCTGATAACCTCTTCTGTGCTTAGTGGATTGCCACCTATATGGTAGCTTGGGGTTACTTTGTTTTTCCCAAAGGGTATGACTATACATTTTTTGGCGTTTAACTTCAGGCCATGGCTCTGGCACCAGCTATCTGTTTCCGTGAGTCCCTTCTGAAGGAATCTAGTATTATATTGGGATTTAATGGTTAGGCTTGTAAAGACCCTCGAGTCAATAGCTTATTAACATCCTATGAACCTATACAAATAAGAAAAATGATATAATAAAAGTGCCGTCTGGTACTGGGGGAGGTCGGACGCCTTCTCCTTGCCGGGCTGGAGCTCTCGGGGTCCCGCTAGCCGTTCTCGTGGAAAAAGAAGATAATACTGAGTCAGTGGGCAGCATTTTATTCTGGGTGGAGATGTACCCTTGACCTGAAGCAATAGTGGTAGTTATACTAACAGAGTGGAGAGGTCATCCTGATCCTGGGTCACACACATCCACTTTGATTCTCTGGCAGTTGCCTTAGAGATTAAAGAACTGTTAACGGTGGTCCCATGGTGCAAGGTTTGATGCCCTCAGTCTCCATTACCCAATTGTTTGAACCTGAGCAACTCACCACTCCTGGGCAGCGTCTTTAAAAGGTCCATGGAGATGAATGTTCTACCTCAGAAGACAAATACAAATAAAACTTAAAAAAATAATGAGAAAAGAATGCTAACTACAAGGTGTTTGACTATTTGGTAAAAAAAGAATAGCAAATGAAGATGGCAAAGAAAAATAGACTTGCATCAGTGTGGATTTACAAAATGATTGTTTACATTTGATAGTATTAGTAGAATCCTTCTGATACAAGAGGATACCTAGGACAGTAATAATATATTAATATTAATAGGGTTGGATGCCAAAAAAAGGTTTTGAGAGAGTGAGGCAAACATTTATGAAGAGATCCGTCAAGGAATGCTATTTTCCACAAAAATGGATAACATTGATATTTATCGAAACAGCTCAAGCTAGGGTGAAGTGTGGAGATGAGCTAAAGCTTTAACCACCATATAAAACAGAATCAGTAGGGGTGTCCGCTATCACCATTATTATTTGCTCTGTATTTAGAGCCATTAGCTGGAGAAATAAGACAATCAAATATAACAGGATACAAGTAAAAAATGCTAATGAGAAAATGACACTTTTTGTGCACAACGTAATATACGCTAACAGCTGTGAACACGATATAAAAACTATAGTTTATAAACAAATATTTTCTTGTATATCAGGATATAAAGTAATTGAAGCAAACACGATGGCTGTTGTAATAAATAATTCCGCAGCATATGACTTGGTACAGAAATCTCAGTTCTTGTTGGGTCCTGACATGATGAGACACTTGGGGGAATTTAGAAACAGGGTGATGAATAAAGCAGCTGTAGAAATATGGGAAGAAATTCCTCAAAAGACTGTAAGTAAGATAAAACTATGCAAACTGTCATTCATGGACATCAACAATACAGATAAAATTTTTTAAGATGTTTTTGGTCCCATTTGTTCTTTATGTAGGTCAGGTTTATATATACATCATTCAAGGGATCAGATATGAAAGTAAAGAGATTTTGGGGAGGTAATTAAAGAAACATTCCAGTAGGAAAAAATAATATGGAATATCATCCCATTACCATTGAAATCCATTCAGAATAAAATAATTAATTTAAAAATGCAACAAAAACTTCATCTATCAAACCAGTGGATCTGGCCCTGTTTATGTCCAGGATAAACTCCACTGTTATATTCAGCTTGCTGAATCATCAAACCACTTTTCATTCAGAATCCTGTGCCTCTCTCACCTTGTCTTTGCTGATAGCTTAGCACTTTCACTAGCATCTCTCAGCCATATATACATAGATTTCTGACACTGAACACAGCCCCCCCCCCCGCCGTTATACTTCTAATATAGCCGATGTTAGCCATATATATAATTATCTGTGGACCTGCTTTATATCCCCAACTCGCATCTACAATATGTACATTTTCTGCCCTGCCTAGTTCCTTCACTCACCTCCATTTCTTTGAATTTTAAATCACTAATCACATGATGTATTGTCTATCTGACACACCCAGTAATATCCCTCTTCAACTGCTCAGTGTTCAACACCTATTAATACACAAGTATATTTTACGCACTAATAGTTGCCCCCACTTTCATGTGAATGTAATCTAATTAGCAAATGTATGTGTAGTTAGTCTGTTTAGAAATGTTTGTAGTATCTACAAGGTATTCTAGCCAGGCCTCCTCTGAAAATGTTTTTCACTAAACCCAGTTGGATAAACCTGTAAAACAAAAGACCAATAAAAAAAGTAATAAAATAAAAAATATTGGCCAAATAACATTGTGGTTTGAGACCAGTGTGGAGGTATGGGACAAGTCAATATATTTGAGTCAGGGTTCTTGAATATATGTCCAGATGTAACGACATACTTCTCATAGCTTCCAGCGAGGTAAACGTAGGGATGTATGGAAGAAATATAAACAGAATTATGTGCAACTTTATATACACAACAATTATTATGCAAACCTTCACCTCAAAGGAAGTTAAACCTTGTAGAAAAAATATTAACATCTATATGGTGTATTAACCATAATAACAAGAAAGACAGATGAAAATATAATGAGTATTTGGAAAAGAAAGAACAAAGAACCAATATTTTGGAAGCATTTGGTTAAGGAAATGAAGTTATAAAATGTGATGAAGCTAGACAAACTTGTACATACAAGTCCAATACTGGAGTAAGATTTGCAGAGACTGAAGAGTGTGAGGGATGTTATCAGAACGGTTGACATACTCATGGCAATCAGACTCCAACGTAAGGAGAGGGCATGATTTATAATCTATGTAGCACAGCAGGCTTGTGATTGTCAGGAAAAGAGTACATTCAGAAAGCAGCTGCAGGATCTATTAGATAAAGCAGGACAGCATGACATGGTGTTGATAACGTGTGCCCTGAATGCACATACTGGGATAGACAGAGCAGGATATGAGAACTGCATGGGTACACATGGATGGGGTAACAGGAATAAAGAAGGAGAGGCCATCCTACACGTCTGTCTGACAAATTAATTTATGGTGACCAACACATGACTCCGCAAGGAGGACAGCCACAGGATCACATACAACAGGGGTAACAGTGCAACTCTGGTAGACGTCCTCCTAGTAAGGAAGGGGCACTGGGGTAGAATCAGCAATTGCAAAGTCATCAAAAGTGAAAGTCAGCCCACAGCATAAACCATTGGTTGTACAATCAGCTGCAAGCAATGGTCAGAGAAGACACTAAGCTCAACAGAGACTTGGCTGAAGACATGGAAGTGGACTGGAGAAAGAGCACAACAATTCAAAGAATTGCTAAGGGCCCTAGTACCTAAGGAAGTAGAGGAAATAGGTGGAGTTGAAGAATGTCAGTACCTCAAAAAAGCATGGGTGAGGTCTACAGAACAGGTATGTGGCTGAATCAGGTATGGAAATAAGGTGCATAAGGAAAGCTCGTGGTGGAATTCAGAAGTTGAGGAAGTCATCAAAAGAAAAGAGTGCAGGAAAAAGTGGGAAAAAGAAAAGTTTGACCAGGCTAATATGGAATACTATTTGCCTAACAAAGAGGCTAAGAGAGAAGTTGCAATAGCAAAGAACAAGGCATCAAAAGTACTTTACTACCTTCTGGAAAGTGCCTCTGTTGTTGGCACAAAGAAACTATATTAGGTTGCAAGGCAAAGAGAGAAAGGGAGAGACCAGTGTAGTCAGACACCTTTCATAAGGGATACCAGCAACAACCTGGTCACTAGTCCACAGAACATCAAAGGCAGATGGAAGGAGTATTTCTAGCAACTTCTGAATAAAGAAAACTGATGAAAGAATAGGAGGGGCCTACCCTATAAGCAGCAAATAAGAAGTGAGAACAGCATTAAGGAAAGTGAAGTCAGGGAAAGCAGCAGGCTCAGATGATTTCACAGCAGATATGATTAATATGTTGGAAGTGAAGTCAGGGAAAGCAGCAGGCTCAGATGATGTCACAGCAGATATGATTAGTATGTTGGAAGTGAAGTCAGGGAAAGCAGCAGGCACAGATGATGTCACAGCAGATATGATTAATTGGAAGTGAATTCAGGGAAAGCAGCAGGCTCAGATGATGTCACAGCAGATATGATTAATATGTTGGAAGTGAAGTCAGGGAAAGCAGCAGGCTCAGATGTTACAGCAGATATATGTTAGAAGTGAAGTCAGGGAAAGTAGCAGGCTCAGATGATGTCACAGCAGATATGATTAATATGCTGGAAGTGAAGTCAGTGAAAGCAGCAGGCTCAGAAGATGTCACAGCAGATATGATTAATATGTTGGAAGTGAAGTGAGGGGAAAGCAGCAGGCTCATGATGTCACAGCAGATATGATTAGTATGCTGGAAGTGAAGCCAATGAAAGCAGCAGGCTCAGATGATGTCATAGCAGATATGATTAGTATATTGGAAGTGAAGTCAGGGAAAGCAGCAGGCTCAGATGATGTCACAGCAGATATGATTAATATGTTGGAAGTGAAGTCAGGGAAAGCAGCAGGCTCAGATGATGTCACAGCAGATATGATTAATATGTTGGAAGTGAAGTCAGGGAAAGCAGCAGGCTCAGATGATGTCACAGCAGGTATGATTAGTATGCTGGAAGTGAAGTCAGGGAAAGCAGCAGGCTCAGATCATGTCACAGCAGATATGATTAATATGTTGGAAGTGAAGTTAGGGAAAGCAGCAGGCTCAGATGATGTCACAGCAGATATGATTAATATGTTGGAAGTGAAGTTAGCTAAAGCAACAGGCTCAGATGATGTCACAGCAGATATGATTAGTATGTTGGAAGTGAAGTCAGGGAAAGCAGCAGGCTCAGATCACGTCACAGCAGATATGATTAATCTGTTGGGTGATATAGAGGAGAAATGGCTGCAGTGGGTACTTGTAGCTGAATGGCGTGAACGGTGTATCCTAGATGATTGGAGAGCAAGCAGTGTCAATATATATGGGCAAAGGGGACATATACAACTGTGAGCAGTACAGAGGCATCAAGGTCCTGTCACATTGCATGAATGTTTTCAAGAAGGTGATGCATAAATGGATAACCAGAGTAATAGAAACACGATGGGAGATAAGCATTTTGGATTAAGATAAGGATGCATCACATCTGACACAATATTTACAGTAAGATAGATAGTTGCGAAACAGATAGAAAGGAGTAGAGAGTTCAACTGGGAATTCCTAGACTTGGTGATGGTGAAAATGTACAACAAGGTCCCAAAGAAAGCTGGTTTGGGCAATCCTATGTAATTCCAAAGTCCCAGAAACATTAATAGAATTAGTGCAGACTATGTACAAGGACACATTGACTCGAGTACAAACAGTTTGGTCTCTGTTTTTCAAGTGGGAGTGGGTGTGCATCTGGGTTTAGCTTTGAGCCACAGTTACTGGTGATGGACTATTTTAACAAACTGGTCAGAGGGAAAAGATCAACAAAATTAATATATTCAGATGAGACTGAGCAAAGAATAGTGGAAAGGAATTTAAAACTGAAGGTATGTGGGATTAAACAGACTAGGATAAGACGGGTGCATTGGCAGCTAATGAGGGAACTCAAGCTAAGAATTGAGTGAGAAAGGAAAATAGCGGTACAGGTGAACTGCTTCAAGCATCAGGGAGTGGTGATTGAGGAGAAGGAAACTGTGATTGTAGAGGTCAAGACAGGAAACAGTATAATCAGAGGGGCTGCAACCAAATGACATGCGAGTGTCAGGGGTAGTCATGACTGAAGAATGCCAAACAAGACAGAAAGTAAGGTGTACAAAATGGTGGTATGACTGTTACTACTGTATGGTACAGAAACCTGGGTAGTGAAGACTGAGCAGATGAACAAGCTAGAGGTGATGGAAATGAAGTGCCTGAGATGGCTGATATGATGCACATTGTGAGACTAGAGAAGGAATGTGGAAATAAGAACAGAAGCCATAGTACTACCAATTGCTGTGCAGGTCAAAGAGTACATAATACGGTGGTTCAGTCATGTGGAGAAAAACAGAAGACAGTCTGGTGAAGATTTGATGCAGACAGGAAGAAAGCAAGAGGAAGCACAGGGTGTCCAGCATTAAAGAAAATAAGATTTGCAAGAGTTGATCATTAAAGAAAATAACACAGTATGCGAGGGATGTAAATAAACAACTTCCTTGGAGGCAAAAATCTATACCCACTCTACATCCCTCACATAAAACAGTCACAACACACACACATCATCTTATGTTGAGATGCTTGAAATAAACCTTCCCAAATCTCAAAGACCTCCAAAGCCACCTAATGGTAGCACATCTCAACAATCACTAAAGCACAAAACAAAATCTCAACACCAAACATCTCACATAAAGCCTACACCTAATGGTTCCCCAGCTGCAAAGCCCATAAGGTGATATAAACTTTATCTAATACTTCTTGACATTGGGGACTCTGCTATATGACACACACATGCCCTACTCATCGACTCCACTATATGACACACACATGCACTACTCATATACTCCACTATATGACACATACATGCCCTACTCATCGACTCCACTATATTACACACAGATGCCCTACTCATACACTCCACTATATGACAGAGATGCCCTACTCATAGACTCCGCTATATGACACACAGATGCCCTACTCATCTACTCCACTATATGACCCACAGATGCCCTACTCACCGACTCCGCTATATGAAACACACATGCACTACTCATCGACTCCACTATATGAAACACACGCTGCCCTCATCGACTCCACTGTATGACACACACATGCCCTACTCATCGAGTCCACTATATGACACACAGATGCCCTACTCATAGACTCCACTATATGACAAACAGACGCCCTACTCATTGACTCCACTATATGACACACACACATGCCCTACTCATAGACTCTGCTATATGACACACAGATGCCCTTCTCATCTACTCCACTATATGACACACAGATGCCCTACTCATCGACTCCACAATATGACACACACATGCCCTGCACATCGACTCCACTATGACACACATGCCCTACTCATCGACTCCGCTATATGACACACACATGCCCTACTCATCGACTCCGCTATGACACACACATGCCCTACTCATCGACTCCACTATATGACACACACATGCCCTACTCATCGACTCCACTATATGACACACAGATGCCCTACTCATCAACTCCGTTATATGACACACACATGCCCTACTCATCGACTCCACTATGACACACAGATGCCCTACTCATAGACTCCGCTATATGACACACAGATGCCCTACTCATCTACTCCACTATATGACAAGATGCCCCCCACTCATACACTCCGCCTATATGACCCACAGATGGCCCTACTCACCGACTCCGCTATATGACACACACATGCACTACTCGACTCCACTATATGAAACACACATGCCCTACTCATCGACTCCACATGCCCTACTCATCGACTCCACTGTATGACACACACATGCCCTACTCATAGACTCCACTATATGACACGCAGATGCCCTACTCATTGACTCCACTATATGACACACACATGCCCTACTCATTGACTCCACTATATGACACACACACATGCCCTACTCATAGACTCTGCTATATGACACACAGATGCCCTTCTCATCTACTCCACTATATGACACACAGATGCCCTACTCATCGACTCCACTATATGACACACACATGCCCTGCACATCGACTCCACTATATGACACACATGCCCTATTCATCGACTCCGCTATATGACACACAGATGCCCTACTCATAGACTCCACTATGACACACAGATGCCCTACTCATAAACTCCACTATATGACAAACAGATGCCCTACTCATACACTCCGCTATATGACACACACAAACATGCCCTACTCATAGACTCTACTATATGACACACAGATGCCCTATTCATCTACTCCACTATATGACACTCAGATGCCCTACTCACCGACTCCGCTATATGACAAACACATGCCCTGCTCATCGACTCCGCTATATGACACACACATTCCCTACTCATCAACTCCACTGTAAGACACACAAATGCCCTACTCATCGACTCTGCTATGACACACAGATACCCTACTCATCAACTCCGTTGTATGACACACAGATGCCCTACTCTCGACTCCACTGTATGACACACAGATGCCCTACTCATCGACTCCACTATATGACGCACAGATGCCCTACTCATTGACTGCACTATATGACACACACATGCACTACTCATAGATTCCACTATATGACACATACATGCCCTACTCATAGACTCCACTATATGACACATACATGCCCTACTCATCGACTCCACTATATTACACACAGATGCCCTACTCATACACTCCACTATATGACAGAGATGCCCTACTCAGACTCCGCTATATGACACACAGATGCCCTACTCATCTACACCACTATATGACCCACAGATGCCCTACTCACCGACTCCGCTATATGACATACACATGCACTACTCATCGACTCCACTATATGAAACACATGCCGCCCTCATCGACTCCACTGTATGACACACACGCCCTACTCATCGACTCCACTATATGACACACACATGCCCTACTCATCGACTCCACTATATGACACACAGATGCCCTACTCATAGACTCCACTATATGACAAACAGATGCCCTATTCATAGACTCCGCTATATGACACGCAGATGCCCTACTCATTGACTCCACTATATGACACACACACATGCCCTACTCATAGACTCTGCTATATGACACACAGACGCCCTTCTCATCTACTCCACTATATGACACACAGATGCCCTACTCATCCACTCCACTATATGACACACACATGCCCTGCACATCGACTCCACTATATGACACACATGCCCTACTCATCGACTCCACTGTATGACACACACATGCCCTACTCATCGACTCCGCTATATGACACACACATGCCCTACTCATCGACTCCGTTATATGACACACACACAAGCCCTACTCATCGACTCCAATATATGACACACACATGCCCTACTCATCGACTCCATTATTTGACACACAGATGCCCTACTCATCGACACCACTATATAACACACACATGTCCTACTCATGGACTCCACTATATGACACATACATGCCCTACTCATAGACTCCGCTATATGACACATACATGCCCTACTCATAGACTCCATTATATGACAAACACATGCCTACTCATCGACTCCACTATATGATGCACACATGCCCTACTCATCGACTCTGCTATATGACAGATGCCCTACTCATCGACTCCACTATATGAGACACACACACGCCCTACTCATCGACTCCACTATGACACACAGATGCCCTACTCATCGCCTCTGCTATATGACAAACAGATGCCCTACTCATCGACTCCACTATATGACACACAAACACACATGCCCTACTCATCGACTCCACTGTGACACACACATGCTGTACTCTACGACTCCACTATATGACACACACATGCCCTACACATCGACTCCGCTATATGACACACAGATTCCCTATTCATAGACTCCGCTATATGACACACACATGCCCTACTCATCGAGACTGCTGTATGACACACAGATGCCCTACTATAGACTCCACTGTATGACACACACATGCCCTACTCATCGGCTCGGCTATATGACACACAGATGCCCTACTCATCAACTCTGCTGTATGACACACATGCCCTACTCATTGACTCCGCTATATGACACACAGATGCCCTACTCATAGACTCCGCTATATGACACACATATGACACACAGATGCCCTACTCATCAACTATATGACACACAGATGCCCTACTCATCAACTTTGCTCTATGGCACACAGATGCCCTACTCATTGACTCCACTATATATCACACACACACACATATGCCCTTCTTATCAACTCCACTATATGACACACAGATGCCCTACTCATCGACTCCGCTATATGACACACAGATGCTCTACTCATCGACTCCGCTGTATGACACAGATGCACTACTCATCGACTCCACTATATGACACACAGATGCCCTACTCATCGTCTCCACTATATGACACACAGATGCCCTACTCATTGACTCCACTATATGACACACACACATGCCCTACTCATAGACTCTGCTATATGACACACAGATGCCCTACTCATCTACTCCACTATATGACACACACATGCCCTACTCATCTACTCCACTATATGACACACACATGCCCTACACATCGACTCCACAATATGACACACATGCCCTACTCATCGACTCCGCCAAATGACACACACATGCCCTACTCATCGACTCCACTGTATGACACACACATGCCCTACTCATCGACTCCCCTATATGACACAAGGAGGCCCTACTAACAAACTCCACTATATGACACACAGATGCCCTACTCATAGACTCCCCTATATGACAAGCAGATGCCCTACTCATAGACTCCCCTATATGACAAGCAGATGCCCTACTCATAGACTCCGCTATATGACACACACACCTGCCCTACTCATAGACTCTGCTATATGACACACAGATGCCCTACTCATCTACTCCACTATATGACACACAGATGCCCTACTCACCAACTCCGCTATATGACAAGCACATGCCCTACTCATAGACTCCACTATGACACACAGATGCCCTACTCCTAGACTCCACTATATGACACACAGATGCCCTAATCATCAACTCCACTGTATGACACACACATGCTCTACTCATCAACTCTGCTATATGACACACACATGCCCTACTCATCGACTCCACTGTATGACACACACATACCCTGCTCATCGACTCCGCTATATGACACACAGATGCCCTACTCACCAACTCCACTATATGACAAGCACATGCCCTACTCATAGACTCCACTATGACACACAGATGCCCTACTCCTAGACTCCACTATATGACACAGATGCCCTAATCATCAACTCCACTGTATGACACACACATGCCCTACTCATCGACTCTGCTATATGACACACAGATGCCCTACTCATCGACTCTGCTATATGACACACAGATGCCCTACTCATCGACTCCACTGTATGACACACACATACCCTGCTCATCGACTCCGCTATGTGACACACACATTCCCTACTCATCAACTCCACTGTAAGACACACAAATGCCCTACTCATCAACTCTGCTATATGACACACAGATGCCGTACTCATCAACTCCGCTGTATGACACACAGATGCCCTATTCTCATCGACTCCGCTGTATGACACACAGATTCCCTACTCATCAACTCCACTGTAAGACACACAAATGCCCTACTCATCGGCTCTGCTATATGACACACAGATGCCCTACTCATCAACTCCGCTGTATGACACACAGATGCCCTATTCTCATCGACTCCGCTGTATGACACACAGATTCCCTACTCGTCGACTCCACTATATGACACACACAGATGCCCTACTCATCGACTCCGCTATATGACACACAGATGCCCTGCTCATCAACTCCGCTGTATGACACACAGATGCCCTACTCATCAGCTCCACTGTATGACACACAGATTCCCTACTCATCTACTCCGCTATATGACACACAGATGCCCTACTCACGGACTCCACTATATGACACACACACACATGCCCTACTCATTGACTCCGCTATATGAAACACACATGCCCTACTCATCGACTCCACTATATGACACACAGATGCCCTACTCATCGACTTTGCTATATGTCACTCAGATGCCCTACTCATCGACTCTGCTATATGACAGACAGATGATCTACTCATCTACTCCGCTATATGACACACACACATGTCCTACTCATCGACTCCACTATATGACACACACATGCCCTACTCATCGACTCCGCTATTTGACACACTGATGCCCTACTCATCGACTCCACTATATGACACACAGATGCCCTACTCATCGACTCCACTATATGACACACACATGCCCTACTCATCGACTCCACTATGTATGACACACACATGCCCTACTCATTGACTGCGCTATATGACACACAGATGTCCTACTCATAGACTCCGCTATATGACACACAGATGTCCTACTCATCGACTCCGCTATATGACACACAGATGCCCTGCTCATCGACTCAACTATATGACACACACATGCCCCACTCATCTACTCCACTATATGACACACACATGCCCTACTCATTGACTCCGCTATTTGACACACACATGCCCTACTCATTGACTCCGCTATATGACACACTCACAAGCCCTACTCATCGTCTCCGCTATATGACACACACATGCCCTACTCATCGACTCCGCTATTTGACACACAGATGCCCTACTCATCGACACCACTATATAACACATACATGTCCTACTCATAGACTCCGCTATATGACACATACATGCCCTACTCATTGACTCCATTATATGACAAACACATGCCTACTCATCGACTCCACAATATGATGCACACAAGCCCTACTCATCGACTCCACTATGACACACAGATGCCCTACTCATCGCCTCTGCTATATGACAAACAGATGCCCTACTCATCGACTCCACTATATGACACACAAACACACATGCCCTACTCATCGACTCCACTGTGACACACACATGCTGTACTCTTCAACTCCACTATGACACACACATGCCCTACACATCAACTCCGCTATATGACACACAGATGCCCTACTCATAGACTCCGCTATATGACACACACATGCCCTACTCATCGACTCTGCTATATGACACACAGATGCCCTACTATAGACTGCACTGTATGACACACACATGCCCTACTCATCGACTCCATTGTATGACACACACATGCCCTACTCATCGACTCCACTGTATGACACACAGATGCCCTACTCATCAACTCCGCTGTATGACACACATGCCCTACTCATCGACTCCGCTATATTACACACAGATGCCCTACTCATCGACTCCATTATGACACACACATATGCCCTACTCATTGAGTTTGCTATATGACACACAGATGCCCTACTCATCAACTCTGCTCTATGGCACACAGATGCCCTACTCATCGACTCCGCTATATGACACACATACACACACACACACACATATGCCCTTCTTATCGACTCCACAATATGACACACAGATGCCCTACTCATCGACTCCGCTGTATGATACAGATGCCCTACTCATCGACTCCACTATATGGTATACAGATGCCCTACTCATAGACTCCACTATATGATAAACAGATGCCCTACTCATAGACTCCGCTATATGACACACAGATACCCTACTCATTGACTCTACTATATGACACACACACATGCCCTACTCATAGACTCTGCTATATGATACACAAATGCCCTACTCATCTACTCCACTATATGACACATACATGCCCTACTCATCGACTCCACTATATGACAAACACATGCCCTGCACATTGACTCCACTATATGACACACATGCCCTACTCATCGACTCCGCTGTATGACACACACATGCCCTACTCATCGACTCCACTATATGACACACACATGCCCTACTCATCGACTCCACTATGACACACACATGCCCTACTCATCGACTCCGCTATATGATACATACATGCCCTACTCATAGACTCCACTATGACACACAGATGCCCTACTCCTAGACTCCACTATATGACACACAGATGCCCTAATCATCGACTCCACTGTATGACACACACATGCCCTACTCATCAACTCTGCTATATGACACACAGATGCCCTACTCATCGACTCCACTGTATGACACACACATGCCCTGCTCATCGACTCCGCTGTATGACACACAGATGCCCTACTCATTGACTCCGGCTATGACACACAGATGCCCTACTCATCGACTCCACTCTATGACACACAGACTCCCTACTCATCGACTCCGCTATATGACACACAGATGCGCTACTCATCGACTCGTCTATATGACACACAGATGCCCTGCTCATCGACTCCACTGTATGACACACAGATGCCCTACTCGTCTACTCCGCTATATGACACACAGATGCCCTACTCATGGACTCCACTATATGACACACACACAGATGCCCTACTCATCGACTCCGCAATATGAAACACACATGCCCTACTCATCGACTCCACTATATGACACACAGATGCCCTACTCAACGACTTTGCTATATGTCACTCAGATGCCCTACTCATCGACTCTGCTATATGACACACAGATGCTCTACTCATGGACTCCGCTATATGACACACAGATGCCCTACTAATCCACTCTGACACACAGATGCCCTACTCATCGACTCCACTGTATGACACACACATGCCCTACTCATCGACTCCACTGTATGACACACAGATGCCCTACTCATCGACTCCACTATATGACACACAGATGCCCTACTCATCGACTCCACTATATGACACACAGATGCCCTACTCATCGACTCCACTATATGACACACAGATGCCCTACTCATCGACTCCGCTATATGACACACACATGCCCTACTCATTGACTCCGCTATATGACACACAGATGTCCTACTCATAGACTCTGCTATATGACACACAGATGTCCTACTCATCGACTCCACTATGACACACATGCCCTACTCATCGACTCCTCTATATGACACACACATGCCCTACTCATCGACTCAACTATATGACACACACATGCCCTACTCATCGACTCAACTATATGACACACACATGCCCCACTCATCTACTCCACTATATGACACACACATGCCCTACTCATCGACTATATGACGACTCCATTATATGACAAACACATGCCTACTCATCGACTCCACTATATGATGCACACATGCCCTACTCATCAACTCTGCTATATGACAAACAGATGCCCTACTCATCGACTCCACTATATGACACACACACACACATGCGACAAACACATGCCCTACTCATCGACTCTGCTATATGACACACACACACATGCCCTTCTCATCGACTCCGCTATATGACACACACATGCCCTACTCATCGACTCTGCTATATGACACACAGATGCCCTACTATAGACTCCACTGTATGACACACACATGCCCTACTCATCGACTCCGCTATATGACACACAGATGCCCTACTGATCAACTCCGCTGTATGACACACATGCCATAGTCAAAATCGCCTATATGACAGGTGATACGCATATACCTATTGAGTTTGCTATATGACACACAGATGCCCTACTCATCAACTCTGCTCTATGACACACAGATGCCCTACTCATTGACTCCGCTATATGGCACACACACATGCCCTACTCATCGACTCTGCTATATCACACACACACACACATATGCCCTTCTTATCAACTCCACTATATGACACACAGATGGCCTACACATCGACACCGCTATATGACACACAGATGCCCTACTCATCGACTCCATATGACACACAGATGCCCTACTCATCGACTCCGCTATATGACACACAGATGCCCTACTGATGCCCCACTCATCTACTCCACTATGACACACACATGCCCTAATCATCGACTCAGCTATATGACACACACACATGCCCTACTTATCGACTCCGCTATATGACACACACACATGCCCTACTCATCGACTCCCCTGCATGCCACACAGATGCCCTACTCATTGACTCTACTATGACACACACATGCCCTACTCATCGACTCCACTATGACACACACATGCCCTACTCCTAGACTCCGCTATATGACACACAGATGCCCTAATCATCGACTCCACTGTATGACACACATGCCCTACTCATCAACTCCGCTATGTTAGAAACAGATGCCCTGCTCATCAACTCCACTGTATGACACACAGATGCCCTACTCCGCTATATGACACACAGATGCCCTACCATGGACTCCACTATATGACACACACACAGATGCCCTACCATCGACTCCAATATGAAACACACATGCCCTACTCATCGACTCTACTATATGACACACAGATGCCCTACTCATCGACTTTGCTATATGACAGACAGATGCTCTACTTATGGACTCCGCTATATGACACAAAGATGCCCTACTAATCGACTCCACTCTGACACACAGATGCCCTACTCATCGACTCCACTGTATGACACACACATGCCCTACTCATCGACTCCACTATATGACACACAGATGCCCTACTCATCGACTCCACTATATGGCACACAGATGCCCTACTCATCGACTCCACTATATGACACACAGATGCCCTACTCATCGACTCCGCTATATGACACACAGATGTCCTACTCATAGACTCCGCTATATGACACACAGATGTCCTACTCATCGACTCCACTATATGACACTCATGCCCTACTCATCGACTCCTCTATATGACACACACATGCCCTGCTCATCGACTCAACTATATGACACACACATGCCCCACTCATCTACTCCACTATATGACACACACATGCCCTACTCATCGACTCCGCTATATGACACACACACACACACACACAAGCCCTACTCATTGTCTCCACTATATGACACACATGCCTTACTCATCGACTCCGCTATTTGACACACAGATGCCCTACTCATCGACTCCACTATATAACACACACGTCCTACTCATAGACTCCGCTATATGACACATACATGCTCTACTCATCGACTCTGCTATATGACAAACAGATGCAATACTCATCGACTCCACTATATGACACACACACACACACACACATGCCCCACTCATCTACTCCACTATATGACACACACATGCCCTACTCTTCGACTCCGCTATATGACACACACACAAGCCCTACTCATTGTCTCCACTATATGACACACACATGCCTTACTCATCGACTCCGCTATTTGACACACACATGCCTACTCATCGACTCCACTATATGATGCACACATGCCCTACTCATCGACTCCACTATGACACACAGATGCCCTACTCATCGCCTCTGCTATATGACAAACAGATGCCCTACTCATCGACTCCACTATATGACACACAAACACACATGCCCTACTCATCGACTCCACTGTGACACACACATGCTGTACTCTTCAACTCCACTATGACACACACATGCTCTACACATCGACTCCGCTATATGACACACAGATGCCCTACTCATAGACTCCGCTATATGACACACACATGCCCTACTCATCGACTCTGCTATATGACACACAGATGCCCTACTATAGACTGCACTGTATGACACACACATGCCCTACTCATCGACTCCACTGTATGACACACACATGCCCTACTCATCGACTCTACTATATGACACACAGATGCCCTACTCATCAACTACGCTGTATGACACACATGCCCTACTCATCGACTCCGCTATATTACACACAGATGCCCTACTCATAGACTCCATTATGAAACACACATATGCCCTACTCATTGAGTTTGCTATATGACACACAGATGCCCTACTTATCAACTCTGCTCTATGGCACACAGATGCCCTACTCATCGACTCCGCTATATGACACACATACACACACACACACACACATATGCCCTTCTTATCGACTCCACATGATGACACACAGATGCCCTACTCATCGACTCCGCTGTATGATACAGATGCCCTACTCATCGACTCCACTATATGGTATACAGATGCCCTACTCATAGACTCCACTGTATGACAAACAGATGCCCTACCCATAGACTCCGCTATATGACACACAGATGCCCTACTCATTGACTCTACTATATGACACACCCACATGCCCTACTCATAGACTCTGCTATATGATACACAAATGCCCTACTCATCTACTCCATTATATGACACATACATGCCCTACTCATCGACTCCACTATATGACAAACACATGCCCTGCACATTGACTCCACTATATGACACACATGCCCTACTCATCGACTCCGCTGTATGACACACACATGCCCTACTCATCGACTCCACTATATGACACACACATGCCCTACTCATCGACTCCACTATGACACACACATGCCCTACTCATCGACTCCGCTATATGATACATACATGCCCTACTCATAGACTCCACTATGACACACAGATGCCCTACTCCTAGACTCCACTATATGACACACAGATGCCCTAATCATCGACTCCACTGTATGACACACACATGCCCTACTCATCAACTCTGCTATATGACACACAGATGCCCTACTCATCGACTCCACTGTATGACACACACATGCCCTGCTCATCGACTCCGCTGTATGACACACAGATGCCCTACTCTCATTGACTCCGCTGTATGACACACAGATGCCCTACTCATCGACTCCACTATATGACACACAGACTCCCTACTCATCGACTCCGCTATATATCACACAGATGCGCTACTCATCGACTCCGCTATATGACACACAGATGCCCTGCTCATCGACTCCACTGTATGACACACAGATGCCCTACTCGTCTACTCCGCTATATGACACACACATGCCCTACTCATGGACTCCACTATATGACACACACACAGATGCCCTACTCATCGACTCCGCAATATGAAACACACATGTCCTACTCATCGACTCCACTATATGACACACAGATGCCCTACTCATCGACTTTGTTATATGTCACTCAGATGCCCTACTCATCGACTCTGCTATATGACAGACAGATGCTCTACTCATGGACTCCGCTAAATGACACAAAGATGCCCTACTAATCGACTCCACTCTGACACACAGATGCCCTACTCATCGACTCCACTGTATGACACACACATGCCCTACTCATCGACTCCACTGTATGACACACAGATGCCCTACTCATCGACTCCACTATATGACACACAGATGCCCTACTCATCGACTCCACTATATGACACACAGATGCCCTACTCATCGACTCCACTATATGACACACAGATGCCCTACTCATCGACTCCACTATATGACACACAGATGTCCTACTCATAGACTCTGCTATATGACACACAGATGTCCTACTCATCGACTCCACTATGACACACATGCCCTACTCATCGACTCCTCTATATGACACACACATGCCCTACTCATCGACTCAACTATATGACACACACATGCCCTACTCATCGACTCAACTATATGACACACACATGCCCCACTCATCTACTCCACTATATGACACACACATGCCCTACTCATCGACTCCGCTATATGACACACACACAAGCCCTACTCATTGTCTCCACTATATGACACACACATGCCTTACTCATTGACTCCGCTATTTGACACACAGATGCCCTACTCATCGACACCACTATATAACACACACGTCCTACTCATAGACTCCGCTATATGACACATACATGCTCTACTCATCGACTCCATTATATGACAAACACATGCCTACTCATCGACTCCACTATATGATGCACACATGCCCTACTCATCAACTCTGCTATATGACAAACAGATGCCCTACTCATCGACTCCACTATATGACACACACACACACATGCTCTACTCATCGATTCCACTATGACACACAGATGCCCTACTCATCGCCTCTGCTATATGACAAACACATGCCCTACTCATCGACTCTGCTATATGACACACATCTCCTTGACTTCTACTCCACTATACTACACACATGCCCTACTCATCGACTCTGCTATATGACACACAGATGCCCTACTATAGACTCCACTGTATGACACACACATGCCCTACTCATCGACTCCGCTATATGACACACAGATGCCCTACTGATCAACTCCGCTGTATGACACACATGCCATAGTCATCGACTCCGCTATATGACACGCACAGATGCCATACTCATTGAGTTTGCTATATGACACACAGATGCCCTACTCATCAACTCTGCTCTATGACACACAGATGCCCTACTCATTGACTCCGCTATATGGCACACACATGCCCTACTCATCGACTCTGCTATATGACACACACACACACACATATGCCCTTCTTATAGACTCCACTATATGACACACAGATGCCCTACTCATCGACTCCGCTATATGACACACAGATGCCCTACTCATCGACTCCGCTATATGACACACAGATGCCCTACTCATCGACTCCGCTGTATGACACAGATGCCCCACTCATCTACTCCACTATGACACACACATGCCCTAATCATCGACTCCGCTATATGACACACACATGCCCTACTCTTCGACTCCGCTATATGACACACACACATGCCCTACTTATCGACTCCGCTATATGACACACACACATGCCCTACTCATCGACTCCGCTGTATGACACACAGATGCCCTACTCATTGACTCTACTATGACACACACATGCCCTACTCATCGACTCCACTATGACACACACATGCCCTACTCCTAGACTCCGCTATATGACACACAGATGCCCTAATCATCGACTCCACTGTATGACACACACATGCCCTACTCATCAACTCTGCTATGTTAGAAACAGATGCCCTGCTCATCAACTCCACTGTATGACACACAGATGCCCTACTCGTCTACTCCGCTATATGACACACAGATGCCCTACTCATGGACTCCACTATATGACACACACACAGATGCCCTACTCATCGACTCCGCAATATGAAACACACATGCCCTACTCATCGACTCTACTATATGACACACAGATGCCCTACTCATCGACTTTGCTATATGACAGACAGATGCTCTACTTATGGACTCCGCTATATGACACAAAGATGCCCTACTAATCGACTCCACTCTGACACACAGATGCCCTACTCATCGACTCCACTGTATGACACACACATGCCCTACTCATCGACTCCACTATATGACACACAGATGCCCTACTCATCGACTCCACTATATGGCACACAGATGCCCTACTCATCGACTCCACTATATGACACACAGATGCCCTACTCATCGACTCCGCTATATGACACACAAATGTCCTACTCATAGACTCCGCTATATGACACACAGATGTCCTACTCATCAACTCCACTATATGACACACATGCCCTACTCATCGACTCCTCTATATGACACACACATGCCCTACTCATCGACTCAACTATATGACACACACATGCCCCACTCATCTACTCCACTATATGACACACACATGCCCTACTCATCGACTCCGCTATATGACACACACACACACACAAGCCCTACTCATTGTCTCCACTATATGACACACACATGCCTTACTCATCGACTCCGCTATTTGACACACAGATGCCCTACTCATCGACTCCACTATATAACACACACGTCCTACTCATAGACTCCGCTATATGACACATACATGCTCTACTCATCGACTCTGCTATATGACAAACAGATGCAATACTCATCGACTCCACTATATGACACACACACACACACACACACATGCCCCACTCATCTACTCCACTATATGACACACACATGCCCCGCTATATGACACACACACAAGCCCTACTCATTGTCTCCACTATATGACACACACATGCCTTACTCATCGACTCCGCTATTTGACACACACATGCCTACTCATCGACTCCACTATATGATGCACACATGCCCTACTCATCAACTCTGCTATATGACAAACAGATGCAATACTCATCGACTCCACTATATGACACACACACACACACACATGCCCTACTCATCGATTCCACTATGACACACAGATGCCCTACTCATCGCCTCTGCTATATGACAAACAGATGCCCTACTCATCGACTCCACTATATGATACACAAACACACATGCTGTACTCTTCGACTCCACTATACGACACACACATGCCCTACACATCGACTCCGCTATATGACACACAGATGCCCTACTCATAGACTCCACTATATGACACACATGCCCTACTCATCGACTCTGCTATATGACACACACACACATGCCCTTCTCATCGACTCCGCTATATGACACACACATGCCCTACTCATCGACTCTGCTATATGACACACAGATGCCCTACTGATCGACTCCACTGTATGACACATGCCATAGTCATCGACTCCGCTATATGACACACACATGCCCTACTCATCGACTCCGCTGTATGACATACACAGATGCCATACTCATTGAGTTTGCTATATGACACACAGATGCCCTACTCATCATCTCTGCTCTATGACACACAGATGCCCTACTCATTGACTCCACTATATGGCACACACATGCCCTACTCATCGACTCCGCTATATGACACACACACACACACACACACACACACACACACACATATGCCCTTCTTAGACTCCACTATATGACACACAGATGCCCTACTCATCGACTCCGCTATATGACACACAGATGCCCTACTCATTGACTCCGCTGTATGACACAGATGCCCCACTCATCTACTCCACTATGACACACACATGCCCTAATCATCGACTCCGCTATATGACACACACATGCCCTATATAAGACACACACATGCCCTACTCATCGACTCCGCTATATAACACACAGATGCCCTACTCATTGACTCTACTATGACACACACATGCCCTACTCATCGACTCCACTATGACACACACATGCCCTACTCATCGACTCCGCTATATGATACACACATGCCCTACTCATAGACTCCACTATGACACACAGATGCCCTACTCCTAGACTCCACTATATGACACACAGATGCCCTAATCATCGAATCCACTGTATGACACACACATGCCCTACTCATCAACTCTGCTATATGACACACAGATGCCCTACTCATCGACTCCACTGTATGACACACATATGCCCTGCTCATCGACTCCGCTGTATGACACACAGATGCCCTACTCTCATCGACTCCGCTGTATGACACACAGATGCCCTACTCATCGACTCCACTATATGACACACACAGACTCCCTACTCATCGACTCCGCTATATGACACACAGATGCGCTACTCATCGACTCCGCTATATGACACACAGATGCCCTGCTCATCAACTCCACTGTATGACACACAGATGCCCTACTCGTCTACTCCGCTATATGACACACAGATGCCCTACTCTTCGACTTTGCTATATGTCACTCAGATGCCCTACTCATTGACTCTGCTATATGACAGACAGATGCTCTACTTATGGACTCCGCTATATGACACAAAGATGCCCTACTAATCGACTCCACTCTGACACACAGATGCCCTACTCATCGACTCCACTGTATGACACACACATGCCCTACTCATCGACTCCACTGTATGACACACACATGCCCTACTCATCGACTCCACTATATGACACACAGATGCCCTACTCATCGACTCCACTATATGACACACAGATGCCCTACTCATCGACTCCACTATATGACACACAGATGCCCTACTCATCGACTCCGCTATGACACACACATGCCCTACTCATAGACTCCGCTATATGACACACAGATGTCCTACTCATAGACTCCACTATATGACACACATGCCCTACTCATCGACTCCGCTATATGACACACACATGCCCTACTCATAGACTCCGCTATATGACACACAGATGTCCTACTCATCGACTCAACTATATGACACACACATGCCCCACTCATCTACTCCACTATATGACACACACATGCCCTACTCATCGACTCCGCTATATGACACACACACAAGCCCTACTCATTGTCTCCACTATATGACACACACATGCCTTACTCATCGACTCCGCTATTTGACACACAGATGCCCTACTCATCGACACCACTATATAACACACACGTCCTACTCATAGACTCCGCTATATGACACATACATGCTCTACTCATCGACTCCATTATATGACAAACACATGCCTACTCATCGACTCCACTATATGATGCACACGTGCCCTACTCATCAACTCTGCTATATGACAAACAGATGCCCTACTCATCGACTCCACTATATGACACACACATGCCCTACTCATCGATTCCACTATGACACACAGATGCCCTACTCATCGCCTCTGCTATATGACAGATGCCCTACTCATCGACTCCACTATATGATACACAAACACACATGCTGTACTCTTCGACTCCACTATACGACACACACATGCCCTACACATAGACTCCGCTATATGACACACAGATGCCCTACTCATAGACTCTGCTATATGACACACATGCCCTATTCATTGACTCTGCTATATGACACACAGATGCCCTACTATAGACTCCACTGTATGACACACACATGCCCTACTCATCGACTCCGCTATATGACACACAGATGCCCTACTCATCGACTCCGCTATATGACACACAGATGCCCTACTGATCAACTCCGCTGTATGACACACAGATGCCCTACTAAAGACTCCACTGTATGACACACACATGCCCTACTCATCGACTCCGCTATATGACACACAGATGCCCTACTGATCAACTCCGCTGTATGACACACATGCCATAGTCATCGACTCCGCTATATGACACACACATGCCCTACTCATCGACTCCGCTATATGACACACACATGCCCTACTCATCGACTCCGCTATATGACATACACAGATGCCATACTCATTGAGTTTGCTATATGACACACAGATGCCCTACTCATCAACTCTGCTCTATGACACACAGATGCCCTACTCATTGACTCCTCTATATGGCACACACATGCCCTACTCATCGACTCCGCTATATGACACACACACACACACACACACACACACACATATGCCCGTCTTATAGACTCCACTATATGACACACAGATGCCCTACTCATTGACTCCGCTATATGACACACAGATGCCCTACTCATCGACTCTGCTGTATGACACAGATGCCCCACTCATCTACTCCACTATGACACACACATGCCCTAATCATCGACTCCGCTATATGACACACACATGCCCTACTCATCAACTCCGCTATATGACACACACACGCCCTACTTATCGACTCCGCTATATGACACACACATGCCCTACTCATCGACTCCGCTGTATGACACACAGATGCCCTACTCATTGACTCTGCTATATGACACACAGATGCCCTACACATCATCCCCACTCTACTCTTCGACTCCACTATATGACACACAGATGCCCTACTCATCGACTCCGCTATATGACACACAGATGTCCTACTCATAGAGTCCGCTATATGACACACAGATGTCCTACTCATAGAGTCCGCTATATGACACACAGATGTCCTACTCATCGACTCCACTATATGACACACATGCCCTACTCATCGACTCCTCTATATGACACACACATGCCGTACTCATCGACTCAACTATATGACACACACATGCCCCACTCATCTACTCCAGTATATGACACACACATGCCCTACTCATCGACTCCGCTATTTGACACCCAGATGCCCTACTCATCGACACCACTATATAACACACACATGTCCTACTTATAGACTCCGCTATATGACACATATATGCCCTACTCATTGACTCCATTATATGACAAACACATGCCTACTCATCGACTCCACTATATGATGCACACATGCCCTACTCATCAACTCCGCTATATGACACAGATGCCCTACTCATCGACTCCACTATATGACACACACACACATGCCCTACTCATCGATTCCACTATGACACACAGATGCCCTACTCATCGCCTCCGCTATATGACAAACAGATGCCCTACTCATCGACTCCACTATATGATACACAAACACACATACCCTACTCATCGACTCCACTGTGACACACACATGTACTCTTCGACTCCACTATACGACACACACATGCCCTACACATCGACTCCGCTATATGCCACAGATGCCCTACTCATCGACTCTGCTATATGACACACACACACACATGCCCTACTCATCGACTCCGCTATATGACACACACACACATGCCCTACTCATCGACTCTGCTATATGACACACAGATGCCCTACTATAGACTCCACTGTATGACACACACATGCCCTACTCATCGACTCCGCTATATGGCACACAGATGCTCTACTGATCAACTCCGCTGTATGACACACATGCCCTAGTCATCGACTCCGCTATATGACACACACGCCCTACTCATCGACTCCGCTGTGTGACACACACATGCCCTACTCATCGACTCCGCTATGTGACACACACATGCCCTACTCATCGACTCCGCTATATGACACACAGAGATGCCCTACTCGTTGAGTTTGCTATATGACACACAGATGCCGTACTCATCAACTCTGCTCTGTGGCACACAGATGCCCTACTCATTGACTCCGCTATATGACACACACACACACACACACACACACACACACACACACACATATGCCCTTCTTATCGACTCCACTATATGACACACAGATGCCCTACTCATCGACTCCGCTATATGACACACAGATGCCCTACTCATCGACTCCGCTGTATGACACAGATGCCCTACTCATTGACTCCGCTATATGACACACATGCCCTACTCATCGACTCCGCTATATGATACACACCTGCCCTACTCATCGACTCCACTATATGACACACACATGCCCCACTCATCTACTCCACTATGACACACACATGCCCTAATCATCGACTCTGCTATATGACACACACATGCCCTACTCATCGGCTCCACTATATGACACACAGATGCCCTACTCATCGACTCCGCTGTATGACACACAGATGCCCTACTCATCGACTCCGCTGTATGACACACAGATGCCCTACTCATCGACTCCACTATATGACACATACATGCCCTACTCATCGACTCTGCTAAATGACACACCGATGCCCTACTCATATACTCCGCTGTATGACACACACACATGCACTACTCATCAGGTTGAACAAGATGAAGATAATGGTTGCGTATCTGGAGCCAGGATCTGTAATATCACACATGCACTAAAGTTACTGCAGCCAGCGGAAGCATAACTGGTTCACCCAGCACCCTCGGGTGGTACTAGGAACCATTGTTTCACCTCTTCAACTGAAGAGCAGAAAAAAAAATGATTGGCTTATTACATTAAGATCTGTGCCCCTAGCTCATTAATCAAGTGCAAACAATTAAAAAAAAAAGATATTCCATTTACTGGCACACGTGTCCGGTGACCATATGCATGGCACCCCCACCCCCCCCCTGCCCCAGCCATTCGGGTCTGGTGTCTGTGCTCTGCCTCCAACTTATTTTAAATAAATAAATGTATGTCTTCTTTTTTAAATTCTAGCAAACAGTGCCAACATTTTATACCCTGCTTGCCCAGAACTCTGTAGTGCTCATGATTTAGTTAAAATGTAACAAACTGCTTGCTAGAAGGTAGCAAAGCACTTGCTACAGTTTAGACCACATGGGGAACACTGCAGCACTCAGGTTTGACTGCTTTGAAAAGCTGGTCTTGCATTAAAAAGAAATTTGGATTGGCTTCTCTCTCCCAGGGAAGTTGCCCCTGTCGCTACTGCACTCTAGTTACAAATATGATTCTGTCACAGACCGTTTGTCTGTAAATGACCTAAAACATACCTCACTGGACTATATGAAAAGGACAGAATAGACTTATTGGAATATGTGCCACAAATCGATATGGGTCTTGCACTGAACAGCATTCTACCTTCACCAAGGATGATGCCGCAGTACAAAAAAATGATTGATTTTAATAATTGGCTTACTGTCTGGGGTCACTCCAGGGGGATCCAATATCTGTTAGTACTGGAGAACATGGTCAAAAGAACAAGTTGCTTTGCCAAGGATAAGTTGCACCTGTCCCCTTCCAGGCTTTTGAATTTTAACTAAAACTTTATCCACCCCCCCTTAGAGCCTCTTTTAAGCGTTATCAAAAAGATGAAACTACCAACATAGAGAAAAAGTATGCAGGTATTCTTAAGGTATTACGGCTCAATGCTCAAAGTCTAAACAAAAAAACTCCACACCCTTCAAGCTCTCCTCACTCTGGAGAATTTAGACACGTGTAGTGACAGAGACTTGGATTAAAGTCATAGAAATTACTCTGGAAGTGCAAGGCTACAATGTCTTCCACACATTTAGACCAACTGCACAGACTGGAGCCAATGATGTAGGTGTTTTGATATATTTTAGCAACAAACATACCTTGAAGTTGGTTAAACAGGATGATACCATGGAGCTTATCCATGTGCAAGCCGCCATAGGAATGGTTTCTCACCATATTGTTGCTAGCTACAGAGTCTTAGAATTCTTACCTAATCCTACTTGAAGCACTCATCATCCTACCAAACACTCTATTCATTGGTAAATTTAACTACATGTCTGCAGACTGGTCAACATAAACTGCCTCAAATTCACAGCTGCAATGCTTCCTGAACTGTATTAACATAAACAGCCTGGAACCAATAGTGCATGTTTCTCCAACCAGAGGATCAAACATAATTGATCCAGTACTCCCGAATTTGGGACAGCACATTACACCCTCACTAGTGTGGTTAGATTATAAAGCTATATTATTTGAAGTAAAATTCAACCAATAAAATCTAGGTAAACCAGTAACAGGAATTCTTCAGAGGCAAACTATATCCTATTAAGTGAGAATTTGTCAAAATTCAAAGCTCCCCCCCAACCCCAACACCACAGCTATCTATGGAGAATTATTCACAAAGTCACTATACAAACACATGAGTGGCTGCAGAGAAGCTGCCATACCTACCAGAAATAAAGACAAAACAAACACTAAAAATACCTAAACAGGGTGTAAAATAAAACAAGAAAACTTTTGGCCAAATCAGGAAAGGTGAATACATTAAAGAAAAGTTCTCTCTCTCTCATACAACTAAACAAGAAACTCGGAGGACTAATTAAGTCCAGCAAGCTGAACTCTGAGATCAGGGTAACCTCACAGAATAAGGCCTTCCTCAGCTATGTCCGGACCCTTAGAGGTAAGTTACTAACACATAACAGTGTGCTGAACTGGTAGTGAATGGTACCACCTACAATAATCAGGGTGACATAGCAAATCTAATGGCTGGCAAATTCAACATAACCCCCACACACACACACACACACTTCCTGCCAGCTCCACCAGGTAAAATCTTCTACAGCTTACTTCCTCCAGCTTTCATCAGGGACCAGATGCTGGCAGCACTCACTAAAGCCAGGAACACTGCTTCCATAGGTCCTGAGAACATATCCTGTTTCCTCCTGAACAGCTGAACAGTCTAAAACTTGACCTACCAGGACCACTTGAGGCACTCTTCAACTACAGCCATTGAAACAAGCTATGTTTCATGCGGATGGTAGACTACAACAGTTAGTCCCCCCAACAAGGGAGGACTATCAACTGACCCAGGGAACTACAGACCCATCAGTCGAGCAAGATTAAAATGTAAAACCATGGAACAAATTATCACGGAAATTATAAACAAAGACACTGGTATCCTACAGACTCTGGTCCCATCCCAATTTGGCTTTGTTAAGGGAAGGTCATGCATACTTTACCTTGTAGACGTCCTTGGGAGGGTCACCAAGGCATTGGATGAGGGTAAAATAGTTCATACTGTATATTTTGACCTAGCCAAGGAATTTGATAGAGTAACCCACTGAGGCATTGTTAGTAAGTTCTCTGAGCTAGGCATAAATCCTTCCAAAGCTTGCCATATTCCCAGCTGGCTCATAGACAGGATCCAAGAAGTTGGGATCAGTGAGACCACCTTCACCAAGACACCAGTCACCAGCGGAGTACCCCAGGGCTCTTTGCTGCACCTGCTCCTGTTTGGCATCTACTTCTCAGAAGTAAAGGCTAATATCAAAGGTCTCTGGCTCACCAAGTTCACAGATAACTGTAAACTGGAAGCTATTATAAATTTCCAGAAAGACACACACATCTTGAGAGATGTTTTAAGGTAGACAGATGACTGGTGTCAAAGCATTGACCTAAAACCCAGTGTCAAAAAATGCATTATAATTCATTTGCAAACTGTCAACGCAACTTAATTATTCCATTGATAAAATGTCCCTAAGAATTATCCATTGATAAAATGCCCCTAAGAGTTAGCCTAGTAAAAAAGGATCTGGGGACATATGTAGATAATAATCTGGCCTTTGCCTGACATGCAGCTAAGATAATAAGAAAATCATTCTATGTTGCCCATCTTATAGGTAAGGGTATGGCATCCAGGTCCAAGGACGTTCTAGTACCATTCTGCTTTGTCCTTGAATACAATGCCCCTTTTAGCATGACTCTAACAGTTGGAATGGTCATAAAAGTTTCTCACCAGGAGGATTCAGGGGATAAATACCCTGTCCTGCATTGATCAACTAAAGGCTCTGTCTCTGTATTCAGTTTGCTCCAGGCTGCTGAGACGGCTTTGTCTGACTTGTAGGGTTTCCTTAGGCCCAACCCTGATGGATCTTTTGCATGTGTGCAAAGCAAACAGCACCAGGAATACTTGTGGAAGGGATCTGAACTTGTGATATAAATAGAACATGCTGGAGGGAGTGATATTTTCCCTAAGGATCCCTGGAACATGTAAAACAAAGTTCATCCCTGATCGTGTTCAAACAAAACTTTTAATTGAATGGAAAAACATAAATTTACCTCTGGGCTGATCCCCATGACCCTTATGGACAGAGGCTGTCAATAACAAAATTATTATCCTAACACCCCCACCGCAAATACTTAGCTACCTGCCTAGTTCCCAAATAGTTTGGTGTGTGTGGCTAAGTTTGTAAGAGCCCTACTGTTTCTTAACCTAGAAACAACCTTTGAATTCAGAGGTTTTTGAGAGAGGACCTTCAACACTCAGACACGACAGTACAAGAACTTAGGAGGACAGCATTGAATCAAGAGAGATGGCAACAGTTGACACAACCCCCCCCCCCAAGCCCTCCGTGTAGAAAATGGAAAAATGGTAGTGATGATAATATGCAGAGACTGAGTAGTAAATAGCTAATCCAAAAGCAGATTTTCTAACTGAGGTCAAACAGAAATGTAGACTACAAAAGAGTAATATGTTAAGCATATAAGGCTATACTAGATTTGGCAAGACAGTACAATGTAAAATAAAAACAATAGTGGGGACTGAGTGATTAAACAGAGATATTAGATGCTAAGTGCAGGAAAATGTGTCTTAATTGTAGATATTCAAAAATATTAAGAACATTTAGGTTTTTTGCATGAAATGTTTACATATGTATTTCTCTACCCTTCCACTTTTGAAAAAATGTTTCCACATACAAGAAGCATGGGTCTGAGAGGAGATGATTCAGAAGGCGGTTCTTTAAAGCACATGTTTTGAAAAGGAGCTAGTCAAGTTGATCGACTTTTTAAAATGTCAAAATTCATTCAATTGAGACCATGTGACTGCGCTTTTAAAAAGTTGAAAAGCAAGAAGAGAACGCAAACAGCGTTTGTGTTAGGGAGTACTCCCCTTGCACACCCACACCATCTGCTAATTGTATATACCAAGTCTATGCTCGCACTACAGTGGGGAAAAGGACACATTCCCTGACCTCCATGTACTTCCATTTCAGTCCAATCTGTTTGGCTATTTAAAATGGTGATCCCATGGTCTCAACCATGTAAATTTCAATTTTTTAAAATTTGATCAACTAAACTCCACCCATATTAGGATCATAGGAGGTTACTAGGCTAATGGCCCTGGGGCCCTTACAAGTCTAGCAAACAGTTTATCCCCAAAAAAGAAAACTCAGTCAGCACCTGTCACCCCTGTCAATGAGGGTCAAAGGTGAAACCCCTGGGACAAATTTTTGGTTTCCCTTCCACTCATCAAGTTTGTGCTTGAAGAGGGTCAGTGAGGTACTCTGTTTAACATGTATGGGAAGCCTATTCCAAAGACTGAGAAGCATCTGGGAGACAAATCTCTCTCTCCAGCAAGTTTTGTTCATGTCACATATTGGATTTAGGCCTTTTGAATGGGTAATGCACAAGCAGTTAGATTTACGGATATGGAGCATCTCTAGTAGGGCAGGGTCTGATATTGCCTTGTAGGCGAGACACAGATCACCCCTGTGCAATCCGTAGGATACCAAGTAGAGTGAGAGTGATTTGAGCCTGTCTGCATAGGACAGGTGTGGGAGGCCATGGCCTTTCTAGCTGCTGCAGGTATTTGGAGTGGTACATAGCAAACTGGGCGTTCTACTCGATTATAGGCCTAAAGAAGGAGTACAGAGAGGTACCAACTTCCTTTTTTTCTGGCTGCAACCCCTATACTTATGAGATGAACCAAGTAAAAGGCTTTTCTGACGACTGCCGCTACATGATGGTCGAATGTGAGATTGTAGTCAACCTGAGTACCCAGGTCTCTCAACATAAGTTGTGTGCTGAGGGGGTTGCTGTTGATGTGGTAATGAGTAGGGGCATTGTTTTTGCCAAATGGTATGATAATACATTTTTTTGCATTTAACTTAAGGCCATGACATTGGCACCAGTCATTTGTTGCTGTGAGACCTTCTTGCAGTTTGTTATCATCATTTGGAAAGTCAATGACTGCACCCAACTTACAGTCATCTGCAAACTTGGTCAGTCACATGCCCTTTGTCTTTGCCTAGAACTCCGAGAAGTAGATGCCAAACAGTAGGGGTCTCAGGATAGATCCTTTGGGAACACCACTAGTGGCAGGTCTGCTGTCAGAGGTGACAGATGCCATCAGTGAGCCAGTTGGCCTCCCACCTGATGAGAGAGGGATTCAGGCCAAGTTGAGTTAGCTTTTTGATGATGCCCAAGTGGGGTATTGTGTCAGAGGCCTTGGCCAAGTCAAGGTAAGCTGTACGTACTGACTTTCCCTCATACAGGGCCTTGGCGACAGTCTCAAAGAAGTCAACAAGATTCAACAGGCAAGATCTGACCTTGACAAATCAAATTGGGTGGGGTCAAGTGCTTGGAGAATTGCATATGTCCTTGTTTATGAGATCCATAATAATATGCTCTATGGCTTTACAGATCAGACTTGTCAAGCTAATGGGGTGATAGTTTCCCAGGTCAGTAGTGGCACCACCTTTGTGCAAATGGATGACAATGGCAGTTCTCCACTCTGCTGGAATGAAGCCTGTACTTAGGCTGTGGTTGAATAGGATGCTCGATGGCAAAGCCAGTTCATGCTGGAAATGGTGCGGAATACATCCTGGGATACTAACAGGTCCCATGGAAGCTGTGTTCTTTGCCTTGGCTAGGGCCTTTAACACTTGATCTATGGAGATGTGAAGTGCGGGACAAGTATTGGGATGTCGAATGGGCCTTTGCGGGGATAGGTTCAGTGCAAACCTCACTCCCTATCAGCTAGCAGGTTGGCTAAGTCAACAGGATCAGTGTAAGTGCTATCGTTAAGTACTAATTTGAAACAAACCTGGGCTTTACCATGTAGGTTCCTGACGTAGCTGAAGAAGGCTTTGTGGTTTTGTTTTGTTTCAGAGACTAGTTTCAATTCATAATTGGCTTTGGAGGTTTTCACTAGTGATCTAATTTCTTGTTGAGGCTGAGGAGGGTGTTTTTCCAGTTTGGAATTTGTTCCTTTTTACCCTCGGAGAACAGTTTCTTTCTTTTGTTGTAAAGCCTATTGATAGAGGATGTCCACCAGACAGGTTTGTGTTTCCTTGAGGAGCAGGTTTTAGTTCTGTTAGGTATGGCTGAGTCCATGCAGTTGTACAGGTGCTTATACTGCAATGGAGTACTGTTCAGCATAGTTGTCTGCATCCTCTGGGGGGGGGTGATGGTGTGAAGCTACTGGTACCCTCCCTTAGGATGTTGTAGTCAGCTTTTGAGACATGTTTTAGCCTGGTTATGGCTTACATTTTAATAATGGCTAAGTAAGACCTAACTGTTTTCAGAATAAAAATAAAGGCTTAATTCTTTCCATTTTTTCTTATAAAATATATTACATTTTCACAGATTAATTATGATATACTCCATTCCCAGTTCTTATCTATAATACCAGAAAATTGCAGAAAGCTACTGCAACTAAAAATCATTAAAATAAGGTTTGCTATTCTCTCTCTTTCAAAATATCCATTCAAGAAGGCCAAACTGAACTCAGTACTAAAGCAAATATGAAAGCAGTATGTACTCCCCAGTTGACTGAGAGAAAGACTGCCACAGGTCTGTCATCAAAATGAAAGCTCGTGTTACACGAAATTGACTTCTTATGAAGGTTGGGTAAAACAAGTTGTTACTTAAGTAGGACCTTAACTTAAATGAATAAGTAGAGAAACTGGAATTCATAGACTAAACAGTTTTATTTTTAATGAAAATCTGTGCTTCCAGATTTCAGCGTATTTATGTGAGAAGCTGATTTGGTGGCACAAAAGCAAGACATCCATCTGTGCCACAGGTGACCGGAGATTGATTAGTAGGTCAGGTGCCAGGTGGCTGGCTAAGGAGGGAGATGTAGTGGCCAAAGAATACTTGCCTTCTTCACAGACCGTTTGCAGAGAATCTCACATAGGGGTTATCTGCCTTGACAGAAAAGCTCTCAGGCTGTTATGACAGCGAGAGAGAGAATGCAAACCCATACACAGGACTCTGATGTTCCATGCACATCTATTGCATTCTGTTCAAATAAAGCAAGGGTAAAATATATTTATATGAGGCATTACTATCCAGGTAGTAGTACATTAAACCATGAGTAAAACCAGACCATGCTGTTATGCCACCCATGTGAAATAACTGCACTGTTTATTCTGTGAACAACTTCCAGACAGAATTCCCAGTCGCATTTCTCTGCTTCTTTCCTATTTTCCCAAAGGTAGATGTTTGGTTAGAGTTTTCAAAGAGTATATAAACCCTGGGAAATAAGTCTGTTACAAATATTGTCTTTCATTCCCTTACAGAGTGCTTTGTCCATTTAATAAGCCATCTAATGAATTGGTCATTAATGTGTACATCTGCTCTGGCCATCTGATGTAGAGCGATGAAGCTCTAGTGATGACACAGATGACCTAAATTGGGTCCTGGGAGGTCGGTCAGGGGATACTATGAGTGAGATTTTTATGTTTGCGGGATGGTGGGAGAGACCAGGAAATAACAGTAGCCTTAGTACTGAGGCATGTTAACATAGCATTACAAGGTGGTTGGTTACATTACAAGTATGTCAAAATGCACATGCTAGGGGAGGGCAGAGACCTCCAATGTCATGATGTGGGTGTTCATGTCAGTCAACAAGAAGTGGGGTTAAGGAGCAAGAATAAACCCCCCACTAGCTGCCTGCAAGAGTGCTCCAGAAGAGAGGAAGTCTGATGGTATGCAGACAACTGGAAAGAAATAAGATATCCACACAGGTATATAGCCTCCATGGATCACCTGCACAAGAACGACAGTGCAAAACACTGACACCCACATAGTTGACACCACATGGCTGGCAATTGAAACACCAACAACGTAATTACTGCAGAAAAAAAGGAAAATAAAATTTCCCCCTGTGGGGGGCTCAGACCCCCACACCCCCTGTAACTTTAATATACCAACTTCGAGATCGCACTACAGTGCAGGAATGGAAATGTTTCCGTTCCGCACTACGGAGACATACCTTTTCCCCATTGTCGACATTTTGATAGTCGACCATGTGGTGTCGGTTATGTGGGTTTCGGTCTTCTCAGCTGTTGTTCTTCTGTAGGGGACCCAGCCTCCACCCCCACCCCACACACACCCATATGCATATATATATATATGGATCTACTTTAAAACAATGAATTACCATAAAGTCGAGTTGCAGAAGAGCGAGATGAAAAATCAAACAACTTTACATTACCAAACATTCACATCATCATAAGTTTTTACCACAAAAGGAGGCAGTTGTCCAACTCCAAATGCAGCTCCAGACAAGTGACAAGTGGAGTACCTCAGGGTTCACTCCTGGGATCCCCCTTATTTGGCATCTACTTCTCTGAAGTGCAGGCCAACACTAAGAGATTCTGGCTAATAAAATCCGCAGATGACTGGAAACTGGGAGCCATTATTGAATCCCCAAATGATGTGGATATTCAACAAAAGGGGGCTCAAGCCCAATGCCAAGGAATGTATAGTTATCCCCTTTGGGAAAAAAAACATGTACCTATGAAATACCACATAGGTGGCAGCACACTAAACACCAAAAGTGTGATGAGAGACTTAGGGACACAGGTGGACAGTGGTCTCGCCTTCGATAACCACATTGCCACAACAGTCAGGAAATCCTATGTTGCACACATCATTACTAAGGGGTTTTTATCCAGTAAAAGGAGGACATTATCCCACTGTACTCATCCCTCATTAGACTCATTATAGAATACAACGCCCCATTTGGTATGTAATTTTCAAGACATATGCAACAACTGGAAAGGCCACAGAAATACCTCACTAAAAGAATCACAGGCCTAAAGCAGATGCCCTATGCTGATCATCTAAAAAAAAACTCCAGCTATACTCTGTGGCATATTGTCTACTTAGAGGTGATCTCTGCTTAACATACAAGGCCATGTCAAACCCAGAGCTGTTGGACATGCTACACTTAAAGAAATCCCAATCCCTCAGAGCCACACGCTCCAGGGGATCTAAACCTTGTCATCACAATGAACAAAACATGCTGGAGGGATAGGTTCCTCACCCAGAGACTCCCTAGACTCTGGAATAGACTGCCCATACATGTCAAGCAGAGTGCCTCTTCGGCCCTCTTCAAAAGGAACCTTGACAAATGGATGGGAGATGGGAAATTCACCCCGGGGATCATGTCAGTCACCCTGCTAGATGGGGTCCAGGGAAGTAAATATTGTGGGAAGAAATAGCCAGGGAATTGTTATGGCTAGGCTTGTATACTGAACTTTGCCTTTTTCTCCACTGTAGTGCAATCTTGGAGTTGCTGTATTTAGTTAGGGTGGGTGTGGTGGGCAACCCCCCCCCCCCATTTGGCGGGTGTTGAGGGTGAAGCCCCCACTGGGTGGGTTTTATTTGCTTCAGTTTGCTTTTTATTTCATGTTGGCCAAGTGTATAATTTTGCGGAGAAAACATACAATGGTGTGATCGTTTGTTAATGTAAAGTTTTGTGATTTTCTTCTCATTGTTCTGCAACTCGACATTATGGTAATTTGCTGTTTTAAAGTAGATCCATACATATAGATATAGATACAGATAGATCCATATATATAGAGAGACAGACCAATATGGGAACTATTGAAAAGGGTGCGAGTGTGTTAGGTAGCTGCTTATTTGAGCCTATATGTTCAACTAAGCAGCCGATCAACAGGTGTGCAAAACTGCACAATTCTAGTAGGGTGGAAATTTGCCTTTACCCCATGTTCATACGATCTCAGAGTTAGTATATGTAATTAGCAGGGTGGGGGTGGGGTACAAGGGTACTTGCCTCCTACAAAAAATGTTTTATTGTATTTTTAAAGTAAAAGTTTGCATGCACCCAGACTGTTTCTTTACAAGTGCATTATGTCATATAGCCATTGGCATTTTCAGCATTTTGATGTCAGCTTATAGAAACACACAACAGACCAGAAGCGTCACAAAATTAAATAGTTGTAAAAATAAATCTTTCAGGAAAAAAATTTCCCTCATCAGTGTTTATACATACATACATACATATATATATATATATATATATATATATATATATATATATATATATACATATACATATATATATATATGTGTGTGTGTGTAGATTGAATGGGTGCATCTGTAGCACACTGCCATGGTGCACTTTATTTTGAATCAACGATTAACTGGAAACCACTTCAAATAATATGCACATGCTAGGAAGATGATTTAAAGCTTTTTGAGCTTTGAAATTCCATCACAGAAAAGAATTTATGTACCAAATATCTCCTGCATCTGGAAACTACATTAGAAGAAAAACATTTTAACTTGTTAATTTAAATACATAATTTTGCATGTGTACTACAGAAAACATTTAAAACAAGAAACATTATACAGCAGCTTTTGTTAAAGTGAGCAGTTGTCATTTTGAGGTATAATTAAGAGGTGCAAGTTTAATGTTGGGGACAGCAATGTCTGCACAAGGGGAAAAGAAGAGGAACCTAAAAGATTAGCAGTAGAACAGAAATTTAAAGTGGGCACATTTTATATTTGTTTATAGCTGAAAAAAATGCTACTTGATCTTTAAATTGTTTTCCTTATGAGCAAATGAAAATGTATGAAGTTAATCAGATAGAGATTAAGCGCTGTATTAATAGGTCATACATGATGATAAATTCTGAGTCTATTACCAAGAACCACTAGCCTCCTGTCAAGTGGCAGAGAATGAAGTCTTCCGTGTAAATTTCTGCTCCATCAATTCTCATGGCATGTCAAACATAGCTGTTGTTTCCTGAACAAATTGTACAACATGGCCTTTGAAAATATTAGTGCACACAAGCAGAATCGCTTAATATCCAAGATCTGAAACAAACACATTGTAAATAGGGCCTCCTGCTTTTAAATTTTATTTATTAAAAAAAGGAAACGTTCATACACTGGGGATAAGAAAACAGTTTTAGTAACACAGAAAGCTTCTTGCACTATTAATGAAAGGTTGTTAAAAGAAATGTTTTTTACGGCACATTTTTCATCATGCTTTTGTTCATAGGAAGTTGAGATTAAGAACAGCTACAAAACAGTGATTGACCATGTATTAACCTATTAAGACATTTGTTTCATTAAAGCCTTAAGTCATAACTGTCTTGTGTTTCATGAGTGAAACTTTTTTAATAGTTTGCACTGCATCATCTGTAATATATCCTGGATGGCCTTTGTATTTGCTTATCTAAAGGTAGCTGTGGAGACTTCAAGAATGTTTATGATTGCAAAGTACACTACGGTTTAATTATCTGTGTATTTCTTTGGAATAGCCACACTGAATCAAAAGAACTCTCTTTTAACATTTTTCTTTTCAGTGCTGTGTATATTTGTGTGTTAATGTGGGTAAATCCGACTGACCTCCCTTAAGCTGTCATATTAAACTGGCTATCTGAAATAGTCAGTGCTTGCCACATGACTGTGCATTAATAAAGTGCTTACAAGTAATGGTTTACCTTGAGAAAAATGAACATGAACTTGTCGAATGTTCAGAATAGTGAGAAATAACATCTCAGGATGAAACGTCAGCTATTCTGAATGTAAATAGATCACACATCGAACTTCGATGCCACCCAACCAAATACTGGACCTGCACCCCCCTTGGGACCCATGGTAGCACTTGTTCCTGGGTCCAGAGCGGTAGGGAATTCCGTTGCGTTTAGGTACTGGATTTGTTATGCAGGTCAGTTCGATACTATGTGTTCGTGGGGTTGTACATCGCTGTTGTGTGTGTCCTTATTACTTTTCGACAATTTGTTGTTTGCCCATACATCATGTGACTATTTATAGGTAAACCACGAATAATCATTTATTTCACATTTGTTTTTCATGCAAGTACACTGGTTAAAGGGTTATTTATAACCCTGACCAAGGCACAAATGTCAAGAATGCAGAGATTTAGTAGAATCGCTGTATGTTCTGGGTATTATTTAGCAGTACAAAAAACACCGAAAATGGATAAATATATACAATACACACTAATTAAATTCTAAAGATAAAGAGGAATAGTTAACTGAAATTTAAGGAAAAAGTTATGTAGGTTAACAGGGTATAAAGAGTAAAACAATAACATTAAAGTAGAAAATGAGTGAATTAAGTCAAATAAAATGGGGAAGTAATTCTGCCCTGAGAACAATACTCCATGATATTTGGATATTTGTCTAAACAGACACTGTCAGTGCAAAATATTTTCCTCAGATTCCAGTCTGATTCTGAGTAAAAGCACCAAAGTGGACCTTGAATTTAAAAGTCATCTCTATAGTAATATAACTCAAAATAATAATTCAATACTGTCTCAGTCAATGTCGCACTTTTCATTTTTTTGGAATAAAGGCATGAAAAATATTAGACAGTGTATGTAGTGTTAACTTTAGTTATGTTTATTCTCTCTTGATCTTTCTACTGCTGACCGTCAGCTGCTTCTAGGGGACGCTTCTCATTTACCGGGTCAACCAAACTCATTTATCTGACATGGCTTAGGGCTAAATTACTTTGTCTCTGGTGTACAGGGTCCTCGGTTTGAGCCTTGCAGATGCTGTTTATGGGAGGGTGGCTTAATGGTTAAGGTGTTTGCCTTTCAAACACAAGGTGTAAGGTTTGAGTCTCACAAGAGATAACTGGTTAGGCTTAAAATGGCTCGCAAGGGCAGTTAACCTAGTACTAACCTATGAATTTACTTTTTTCTAGACTTTCTCTGGCCTCTGTTGAGGTCTAGTAATGTCAGTGCACAGTGGGACAGTGTTATCCAGCTGCTGAGAAGGATTTTTTCTATCTGGATTCCTACCCCCTGTATTGCCCATCCCAGGGAAAGGATGTTCAGTGATCATTGTTGGGTTACACTCCCGCATCAACCACAGTGCTTCCCATCGAGGACACTGTCTGTCACATATCCCAGTTACCACCAGTGTTCAACCATGAGGTGCCCACAAGTGTGAACATCCTCCCCTGCTCCAGAACACACATGCCGATCCTCACTTCCAAATCCATAAAGCACCCAAACTGCTAATCAAACTCGACTCACCTCGGCATTACTTCACAGGCACAGGTCTGACTGCAGTACATTGTTTTTGATTTAGTGGTCTTCCTATAGCTTTACCTCCTTAAAACATGACCTTTGTCTTCTGGTGCAGTTGTATAACCAAGTCCCAAAGGGTCAATAAAATGATCTCATTTCATATCTGTACAGGATACAGGAAATCTTAAGGGAAGCGGTTTCCATGAAGCTTTGCACCCCTTTCTTAAAAGAGCAGATTTTTCAAAGAAACTTTATTATATATTTGGTCTATGATAAAACTGCAGCTATTTTCAGGAATCACTCGACAAAGACATCTTAACATTACAAAAGGATGCATATCTCAGAAGTATTTCATGCATTAAGTAATTCTTGTTTGTATCTTATGTAGGGGTTTTCAAACTCCACTCTCACTGCTAGATTGTTCAGCCTGATAAAGCTCGTCATTACTCAGTGAAATAGGATATATTTAGAGTTTTGACAAAAATAAATCATTATTTGCTTTTCTGTTTTTGTTTGATAATTTTGGAATACAGAAGTCATATTTGGAAAATGCTGTGCTTATGTTTCAAAATTTCTGATTCTGCTGTTTCTGTTTCAAAAATACATACATGTCCCACAGAGCGTGGCACGATGCATAAAGTATTAAAAGGTTTGACTGTTACCCTTACGTACAGCTAAATATGCCTGTTAGAAGGTTAACATGTTGGGGTACATAATGAATCAGCCTAAGGTACAGTGGTCACGTGAATTTGATGTGTGGGGGTTGGACAGTTGATTTAATATGTCCATTTTCTATATGTCTGGTATAGTGTTTTGCGTTAAAGGTTGTGTGTGTCATAGAGCTGTTGTGGTGCAGTCCCTGCAGTGATAAATGAACAAGGGATGGATCCAATCTGCTCACAAAGGGCTGTCAATTTTTAGTTGTTCCAGAACATTTTCCATGTCTTTGATTTTAATGTTTATAAAGTAAAATTGTGGAATATGAGGGAGAATTTCAGGGTAAAGGACAGTTTGTGGTGTTGGTATAAACATCAGATAAGTTGTTGAGTTTTAACAGGAAATCTGTGGGAGAATACATTAGTGTTGTATGATGGAGGAGAGATGGATTCTTTGTAACTGTTAGCTGATTAATCTTTCTCTCCAAAAGTGTTAAGGGGTGTTAATTAAGGAGTTCAGTTTTGATTGTATGAAGAGGGGTTTATGTTGCCTAACGGATTACACTGAGAGGATTTTGCATTGGACTAAGTGTTTTCTTGTGCCATCATTTGGGTTAGTTTTCCATACCTACTAGACTTCAGTTGGCACAAAAGGTTAAGGCTTTGAGTCCCTGCGGTACATTGTTTGAGTCCCTCATCCCTCATTTGACTGCTTTATGACCTTGTGCAAGTAATTAATCAGTCATTGCACACAGGTCGTGCTTGAAAGGGGACTGTGTTCCCAGATGGCCTACTTCATTAACGAATGGGTATCTTATTTTCCTCTCTGAGTTTTAAAGGCAATTAGTTCATTGCCTATCCAGTCATTCTTTTTGGCTTTGAATAGTCTAGATACACAAGGAAAGCACATACCTTTTAGATATTTGCTTTGGTTATGTTTAGGATTTTTGACTAGTCAAGGATACTGAGGATTGATTTTATTTTTTTTAATACTGGAGTCAGACTTTGCTCTAAAAGTGATTAGTCATAGAGGAATTTATTTAGTAAAGGAAATGTAGGAGGAAGCTAACTGGGCCAGGGGCACTGAAAAATGAGGAGAAAATGTTCACTGCCACAGTCTACATAAATGCTTCGTAATTTTTTTTTAAGAACCCATATTTTGGGAAATGGAGTTCATATATGTCAAATTTCAGGGCTAACTTTCAATAAACTGTGACTTATGTGTGCACAGAATGACGGGAAAGCCACAAACTCAAGTTAATCTTTGTAAAATGTTGAAGCTTGAAGGCAAATGGGTAAGGGTGGATGTAATCTACGCAAAAAAAATCCTGATAAGAAAAGCAGGCATATTTGATTGCAAGGACTGTCCTGGGTAAGAGATTATGCTTGGCAGAGAGAGGAGACCAGATTTAGAACTGAAGTAATGGAAATTCATTTATCTTCCATTCCTTAAAGTAATGATCTCCTTCCTTAGTGGATGGTGGGCAGTAGTTCTAGAGTGACCATCTAGATGAGTGGATGGTGGGCAGTAGTTCGAGTGACCATCTAGATGGTTGCTTAGCTTTTAGCAGTGCATCTAACCTGAGCCACAAATTATACTAGTGAACATGCTAGTAAGACATGGAACACGTCCTAATATGCCAGTAAGAGTAACATATAAAACATTTTGATAAAAGGACAAAAAGGATTATTGGAAATTAAGACTAGTTAGATTTATTGATTTATATTTGTTTACCGGGGTAATGCACTGATCTCAATAGAACATCTGCAGGCACAGCCAGGATTAATACAGTCACATATGAAATTAACAAAACATATTTACAGATACAGGGATTTGATTAAAAAAAAAAAAGCTCATATATGTATACAGATACATTTTTACAGATGCAAGAATATGCTACAACATTCAGATCTCATCTGGAATACAGAGTCCAGTTGCACCTCTTTATTCTAAGTAAAATGACTGGATAGATAGATTTTAGAAGAGGACAGTAAAAGGTGTGTAGATTTGGCACAAGGAGACTCAGAAAGAAAAATTGCAAGAATTTAGTGTGTTTATTCTTGATGAAGGAAGTCAGGTAGGAGACGCAGGAGAAATGTTTAAGATCTGCAAGAGTGTAACAAAGGGAAATACTGCCAGCCCTGCTAGTTGGAATTTTGTAAACAGTTACATCATTTGGGAATATCACCATAATGCAATTGCTTGTGTTACACTATATTAGAACAGTATGCTGTGTGTATATCAAACTGCTGGCAAAGAAGCGTGTGTGAGCTTAGAGGTATGACCACTGTGTACCTGCTGGATTAGAACAGAAATGTATGTAAACTATTGTAATGTATATGTTTTAACGGTGGGAAGTGGAATATGGAGGGTTAACTTGCTAAACTTCAGAAAATAGTTGAAATTAAATTGTTTTATGATTGTGTTATAAAAGTTAGATTCAATGCAGGGAGACAGGATGTCTAGAACTAGGGTGCCTTCTGCATTGTTTTGTAGGTGTTTTATTGTTTTATGTCTTCCAGCAGTTACAAAGATCTGAAAGATACATATTTTTCACAGGGACATGCTAAAATGCTGGCAGTTTCTAGCAATGGGGGTTTTCACCTGGGATAGTCAGATGACAAAAGTGATGTCATCCTGCAAGTATCCTAGCAGCAGTATTTGAGATATTAATTTAAGAACTCTCTGAGAGAGAGAGAGAGAAAGGGCATTTTGTATTTTGTCTTTGACCTGGAAACATCCACTCACCACTTCTGCCTGCTTGTTGTTTTGTAAGAAAGTTTTTAGGGCATAGTAACTCTTTTAGATTCAGATAGGAATATAGTAAAGCATAGCTCAGATGTTTTCTTTATTTATTTGAGACTGTCCTGCAATGTTGTTTTAAATATTGCCTGTGATTTTGAACTCTGATGTAACTGATTACTGCATAGGTAGGTACTAGGCTATTGGCCCTAGGGCCTATACAAGCCTAGCCAAAAAGGTACCCTGGCTTTCGCCACCCAAGAAAATTATTTTCCTGTGCCCCTGTCAAGCAGAACCACAGAAGTGATCCCCGGGGTGAATTTCTTATTACCCATCCAATCATCAAGATTTTTCTTGAAGAGTGCTAATGAGGAGCTCTGTTTGATATAGGTAGTCTGTTCCAGAGTATGGAAAGTGTATGGGACAGGAATATATCACTCCAGCATGTTCTGTTTATTGTGGTGACAATGTTTAGGTCCCTAGAGCATGTAGCTTGGAAGGATTGGGATTTCTTTGTGGAGCATGTCCAGCAGCTCTGGGTTTGAAATAGCTTCGTATGTTAGGCAGAGGTTGCCTCTGAGTAGGCGATATATAATGGAGTAAAGCTGGAGTTTTTTGAGTCGGTCTGCGTAGGGCATCTGTTTGAGGCCAGTAATCCTCTTTGTGAGGTATTTCTGCAGCCTTTCCAGTTCTTGTAGATGTCCTGTGAGGTACATACCAAAAGGGGCATTGTACTCTATAATGGGTCTAATGAGTGATGAGTAGAGGGGAACAATGACCTCTTTTTTTCTGGATGAGAAACCTTTTTGTAATGAGGTGTGCTACATAGAAGGATTTCCTGACAACTGTGGCAATGTGATTATCAAAGGAGAGACTACTGTCTACCTGTGTCCCAAGGTCTCTTATCACACTTTCGGTGTTAAGTAGACTACTGCCTATGTGATAGTTCATGGGTACAGAGTTTTTACCAAAGGGGATGACAGTGCACTTTTTGGCATTGATCTTGAGACCATGGCTTTGACACCAGGCATCTGTCTCAGTGAGGCCCTTTTGTAGGATGTCCACATCGTAAGGAGTTTCGATTATGGCTCCTAGTTTGCAGTCATCTGCGAATTTAGTTAGCCAAAGACCTTCTGTGTTAACCTGTACTTCGGAGAAGTAGATACCAAACAGGAGTGGACCCAGGACTGAACCCTGTGGTACTCCACTTGTCACTGGTCTGAAGTCTGATTTGGAGTCTGCTACTTTCACAGTGTGGGTTCTGTCAGTAAGCCATTTGGCAACCCATCTTGTGACATAGGGATTTATATCTAGTTAAGTGAGTTTATCTATAATTCCAGAGTGAGGGATGGTGTTGAAAGCCTTGGCGAGATCTCGATAGGCTGTGTGAACCACCTTACCCTCATCTATGGCTTTGGTGACTGCTTCAAAGAAGTCTATCAGGTTTAGGAGACATGATCTGCCTTTTACAAACCCGAACTGTGTGGGGTCCAGAGTTTGGAGATTTCCATTGTCTTTGTTTGAGTTCCATGATGATGCATTCCATGGCCATACAGACCAGGCTCGTCAGGCTAATGGTGCGGTAGTTCCCAGGGTCTGTTGTGCCCCCCCCCCCTTTGTGGAGTGGGATAATCGTCTCAGTGCGCCATTCAATGGGCACAAAGCCTGAAGTGAGGCTGTGAGTGAACATGGTACTTAGGTGGGGTGCCATTTCATTCTGTAGTTCATGTAGAAGGCAGCCTGGGATGTTGTCAGGTCCTATGGATGCTGTGTTCTTGGCTTTGAAGAGTGAGTTTTTTTACCTGTGCAGCCATGATTACAGGAACTTTGCATTCTTCCAGTATAAAGATGGGCCCTTTAGGGGGTGAGAGGGGGTAAAGTTAACACTGAATCTATCTGCCAGGATGTTGGCAATATCAGTTGGTTCTGTATATTTAGTGCTGTGCTGTAACTCAGAGCAGATCTGAGTGTTGCCATTGAGATTCTTGACATAGCTATAGAATGCTTTGTGGTTGTCTTTAGAATCAGTGGCGATTTTGTTTTCATAACTAGCTTTGTTGGATTTTATTAGGGATCTTAGCTTCTTACTAAGGCTGACCAGGGAGTTCCTCCAATCGTGGGATTTTACTCTTTTTTGCAACAGTTTCTTTCTCCAGTTGTAGAGTTTGCAGAAGACCACCAGATTGGCTTCCTTTTTTTGGAGGATAGCATCTTGGTTCTGTTAGGGATAGCACAATCCATGCACTCATGTAAGTGTTTATAAAGTGCATTTGTGTAGGATTCAGCAGTCGTACCTCCATTGTCCATTTGCATGCGTGTCGTGACGTTTGCCACTTCTGTCTTAAGAAGCGTGAAGTTGGCTTTGGAGAAATTTTTTACAGTTGTTTTCCTAATGGTGGGTGGAAGCAGGATGTTGATGGCTAGGGTGATTAGCTTGTGGTCGGATCTGACCAATGAGGAGCTGACCTCTGGTGTAAAACACTGGTCGCCCATGTTGGTGATGACCAGGTCTAGGATATTGCTGCCCCTGGTGTGGGGGTATGGATAAGTTGATCCAAGGTGTTGGAATTGATGAATTCCAGAAAACGTTGAGCAAAAGAGTTGGTACATGAGTAGTTTTCCCATTTAATGGTGGAGTAGTTGAAGTCACCCATTATTAGGGTGTTGGGTTGTACCTTAATATTTTCCAGTGTATCAAGAAAAGAGGAGTGGGAATCCTGGGGCATGGTGGGGGGTCGGTAGCAAGCTACAATCTGAATTGCAGTTTTGCCCAGAGTTAGTTGAACTTGGATAATCTCGGATGCATTATGCTGAGCAACTAGCTTGGAGCTGTGGATATCCTTAATAAATATGGATACGCCACCACCTTTAGTGTTTCGGCCCGGGTTTCGTGGCCAAAAGGTGTGGTTTGAATTATAGCCTGGTAATGCAGGGGTGCTCTCTGGAGCTTTGAACCAGGTCTCTGTCACTGCACAGATGTTGATGTTATTCATTTTAAGGAGTGCCTCGAGTGAGTGCATTTTGAGGTTTAGACTTCCAGCATTGAGTAGCATTGCCCTCAGGTTTTGCTTGCTTGTACCTGTTACAGTGGTGAATTTGTCATTTAAACCTTGCCTACAAAAGGCAATATAGGGGTGGCAAGAGCCTTTGCCAGTATCTGGAATCCCAAGGATGACAGGTGCAGGCCATCTCTGGCAAAGCAGCATGGTCTGTCGATCATGTCATCCCGGGCAGACAGATACTGGATTCCCTTAGAGTGACACCAGAAGCTTAGCCAATTGTTGAAGTCAATCATTTTGTCCTTGTACTGTGGTATCATTCTGGGTGATAGCAGGATGCTACTCAGGGTGAGGGTCATACCTGCCTGAGCTACAAGATCGGAGAGCTTCTCCATGTCTCTTTTCATGTAGTCCAGGGAGGTACATCTCAGGTCATTCACACCTACATGGACAATGACAAGAGTCATATTTGTACTTGTTGTGGAGTGACCTGAGTGTGTGCGTTATGTGGCGGATCCTGGCACCCGACAGGCAGCTGACAGTAACTTTCTCCTTGTTTAGCCTGGTGAGTGGAACGTCAATGTGCCTGACTATAGAGTCACCTATGACTAGAGTGTTGAGTATGTTATGCCTTATGGGCTGTAGTTGAGTGACACACTGAGTATGTGGGCTATGTGTCACTTGGGTTGTGTTAGGGGGTGGAGGTTGCTTGCATTTCTGCTTTGTAGGTCTCGGTTGTTTAGGTGTCGGTTGCTTGGGCAGATTTTTATTGAGAGCCACCACAAATGTAGGTGTGTGTTTTGTGCTTCTGTGTGTGTTTTAGTGGTGTAGGTTTTGAGGGACTATGTTGTGATGAGTGTGGTGCGGTGCAAGTGTTTACCTTCTCCTCTTGATTGTCTAGTCCAATCTTCAGTTAAGAGAGCATTGATTCCAGTTTGTGCATCTCTCACAGGTCGTAGTGTCGGGTGGTAGGAGGAGAGGGTTGTGTGTGTACATGAGGCAATTTCTGCACTGTCTCAAGATGCCCAGATTCATCAGGTAGACAGGAGAAAACACCGGGAGCTGACCTTTAGACATGCCTGGATAGGTGCTTAAGTACTAAAAACTGTTTTCCTCTAGACAAGTGAGGAAAGCTGAGTGTTGTAGTAATTTGTAGTAGCTTATTTAGTGCTTACAACAAATTCTGAACAAGTGCTGAGCTGAAAGAAACAGATTTGAGTGCTAAAACTAAAAAGCTGGCTAGTTGCAAGGGAAAATTTGAAGAGCAGATGTTATGGCGCCAGGAATAGTTTAACCCTAGTTAAGTAGTGGTGGGGGGCCTCAGGAGCTTACAAACAGTCCTGATTACAGCAAATCTGTTTCTGGACAAGACTTGTTACAGGAAAGAGGGGAAGCAAGGTTAGAATTTTTTTTAGTAAAGTGGAAATGGAGAAAGCTGGAACAGAAGTTAATTCAAGGTTAAGAAGCTGAGTGGGTAGGCCTTCACGAATGTTCTCTAGTAGATTGAATGAATAAATGACACTAGACTGGGAGGAGTGTCACAGATCAAGTATACAGTATGGGCGGGCCAACTGCAAAGCCACCAAGTATAAGAACACCACATCACTAAGGGAGGGTGAGTGGAGAAACTATTACAGTTCCTAGCTGTAGCCACTAAATGAAAGTTTTAAACAGATCAAGGAGCAAGCAGACTCTAGAGAATACTTTTAATTGCAAACAGACTAGATTAGAAAACAGAAACCTCAAAAAATCAAAAATGCACAGAAAAGCTCAGATACAGCAGTCACAAACAGAAAATACAACTCTCAGTATGAAAAAAAGCAGTTTACAGTTAAGCAATTCAGTAAACATGCAATTAGAGTAATGAAACAGTATCTAGCAATGAAAATACAGTTAAAACAGTATGAAACGGTACATAAATGCAACAGTAAAAAAAAGCTTTATAACAGTGCAAAATGTAGTAGATTAACTGTAAAGCACAATTATAAGTATTTCAGAAGTGCAGTTAGGTGAAATAAGTGTAAGAAATAACTTATCCTGCTCTTGGAATCTTAAGGAATTTCCACTTAGTTTCAGTAAAGAAATGCCATCCACAGCCTGATAAAACAAGCACAACCTTTTCAAGACACAGGGTTTATATACCAGTAAGGATGGAAGAGTTAGAAGATCAAATTAATACTTGATCTCTGCTATTATCCAATCACTCCTACTTCAGAAGGTCAGGAGGCCCTGTTACTCTCAATAATAATGAAGACAGACTATCATCAGAAAATGGCTGCCAGAAACGCAGGAAACTCAAACAAAACTACCAGGCCTAGACAACAGTAAGCCTCTGTATCGATTATGCCACCTGAGCAGAACACAGAAACCTCACTTTAAAAGCATAGAGATAACACTCTCAAAGATAAAATGCAATTCTCAGTATGAAAAAAACAGTTTACAATTTAGTAATTAAATAAAAATGCAATTACAGTAATGCACACTATTACAGTGTTACTACACTATTACTTACTGAGTATTGTCTTGTTCTTTTATTAATTATTAAATATATTTAAACCTATCATTGTGGCTGATATTTGTGAGACATATTTAAGATCTGAGAGTACTTGCATATTTATATGGTGACAATGTAGGCCACTCCTAATAGCCTTGCTCTTGATCAAACTACCCTTTGTATTAACAGTAACATTATACAGTATGATTGGACACCCTTTGCTAAGGGCCTTAAAGTAGCTGATAAAGAGCTGGCTGGTGGCAGTGATCATTACCTTATAGTCTGGGTATAAGAGGGCATAGCTAGAAAACCTGTGCCAACCTTTTGAGGTGTGTGTGTGTGTGTGTGTGTGTGTGTGTGTGTGTGTGTGTGTGTGTGTGTGTGTGTGTGTGTGTGTGTGTGTGTGTGCAAATCAAATCCCAAATTCTGTGTGTGTCAGCTACTTGGGCAGGGACACGAAGCACTGGTTGGACAGAGAGGGTGCTGGATGTCTTAGCTTGGCAACTCAGCTGAGATCTCAACTCTATAACTGTGCAAGTGGGGATCTAAAAAAAGAGGAAGAAACCAACCCCAGACTAACTGTGATCTCTGTGTGCTAAGGGAAGTTGCACTTTACTGTGTGTGAACTTGTCATCCTCCTAGTGTGTACATCCCCCACTGTGGCTAGTGTTGAGAATTGAGGGTCCTTGATTACTGGACCAGTGTTGGGGCATCAAATTTTAATTGGTGGGCAGTGGTGGAATATCCACATCACATATTAACTGGCTTGCAGTGGTGGGGTATCCACATATTAGGATTCAGTGGTCTGGATATTGAATTCCTGTAGTCTGTAAGCAGTGGTCACTAAGGAAGGTGTTTGTACTCTCAATCAGCCACACAGTGAACTTTCAGAGTTCATATCACAATTTTCTTTTGTTAGCTTAGTCAGTCAGGGAGAGCAGGCATGTCAGCAGAGGTGCATGGCAAGCTGACAAGGAGCAAGTTGGCTAAGATGTGCCAGGCTAAAGGACTGGTGCATGCTAACCTGACTAAAGCAGCAATGATTGCAGCCTTGGGCCCAGCTGCATCACAGACCAGCAATCAGGAGGGCAACCAGGCTGGCCTTGGAGGTCTACAGATCTCAGAAAATGGACTGTTCAACCTTTTCACAGAGGATGTAAAAATCTGTCTGGAGTTAGAGACTTGAACTAATGGCCAAACATTTGGAAATAGAAGCAGCAGAGAGACTGAGACATCTGGAAATTGAGGACAATGAGTGGCAGAGGCAATACAAAAAGGAGATGCTGACTCTTCGCCAGGGCTATGGAGGTAATGTGGAAGGGAATAACCGAACCCCAGAAGCCATAAAGGTTATTAAATTTCTTCTACAATTTACAGAGGGTGATAATTGTGATAGTTTCATCCATATGTTTGAAAGGGTATGCAAACCGTATAATGTTGACCAAGGGTTCTGGGTATGGTTCCTGACCACCTTACTCCATGGTATAGCTGTAACTGCCATTCTTAAATTGTCTGATACTGATTGCTTAAATTATAATACAGTCAAAAATTGTTTGAATGTTTTAAGTCAACAGCTGAAGCTTATAATAAAAAGTTTCATGAGCATAGACGCAAGGCAGATGAATGTTTGTGTGAATATTTTGCTGAACCAAGCACTTATTTTCATAGGTGGGCAAGGGGCTATCAGGTCACCACTTCTGAAGGGCTGGCAAACCTTTTGGTGTGGGATCATGCCCTTAGCACTTTGCCTGAGGACATGAGAATCTGGTTAGCAGATAGAAAATGTAACACAACAGGGAAGTTTAGGAAAAAGGGAGACCTATATCTAGCAAGCAAGACGTCACTGCACAGGAAAGGAATACCCAGTGCTGCTCTTGGGTCTAAGGGAACCCTTGGTGGGTAGCCTAGACTGCCCCAACAGAGTCTGCCAGTAGCAAGGGAAGCCACTAGTCCAGAAAAACGTCCAGGACCAGGGGTTAAATGTTTTAAATGCAACCAGTGGGGCCATGTAGCATATAGATGTCCATGAAGGCAAGATAGGGAACAAAAGGTGCAAGAGCCAGTAAGTGGAAATGACAGAATGCCAGCAGTAAGTTGTCTCGAGACAACAAGGGTACCAAACAACCACAAGAGGTTATAGCCTATCTTAGTAAATGGACAACAGGCCACTGGTAAGAGCCTCTGATCTAACCATTGTGAAGCCTGCAGTGGTTAAAGAGGAGCACTACTTGCTTAGGCAGTCTCCTCCAGTCAGAGCTTTTGGAGGGACCCCATTCCAAATCCCTTTGGCTAGGGTTTACCTTGACTTGGGAGGATGGAAAAGGAAGCAAGCAAGTAGGTGTGTTTGAAGATATTCTTGCAGATGTCCTGATAAGGAACGATTTTGATAATGCAATACCTTGTGTGCATGCAGTTACACGCAGTCAGGATTGGAGACAAGCATGTGGATTTGGTAACCTGGGGGAGACCCAGACAGACCGCACACTTGCAGCCAAGACTGGTGAGGTGGTTACTTCAGGGAGGGGACTACCCTGTAGCAGTGAGACTGAAGGTGAGCCACCTCTCCTTGTGGGTACTAATGTTCCCTTGGACAGAGTGACTGCAGGGGCAGAAGTGAGTAGTAGTACCCAGGCTGAAAGTGAGGCACCACTGTCAGAGAATACCAGACATCCTGTGGAATGGGAGCTGGGAAGGGTTACAAAGAGAGAGTTGAGAGTGGCTCAGCTGTCAGACCGTACATTATAAGGCCTGAGCGAGGAAGCCAGTGAGGCACCCGATTCTCAAGGGAAAGGGGAATCTGTATACTGAGACAAAGGCTACTGTATAGGGAGAAGGACCCCTGAGGGAGGGTGACAGAATACAGCAGTTGGCAGTGCCCAGAGCCTACCATCTGGCACTTCTAGCCATATTCCATTATATTCCCTTTGCAGGTCATATGGGCATATGGGCATAACAAGTACAAAGAGGCATATTATGCAGAACTTTTATTGGCCTGGGATTTCCTGAGATGTAACAGGTACTGCAGGGCCTGAGAGTTGTGCCGAAAGTTAGGCAAGGCAGGGGACAAGATAAAAGCTCCTTTGATGCCTTTGCCTGTGATTGACGAGCCATTTCAGAGGATAGCTATAGATATTGTGGGACCTCTGATTACCCCAAGTTCCACAGGGAAAAAGTATATCCTAGTGATAGTGGATTATGCTACCAGATACCTTGAAGCATTAGCCCTACCCTGCATTGAGGTAGAAAAGGTGGCGAATGCTTTGTTAGAAATTTTCATCAGGGTAGGTTTCCTAAAAGAAATACTGACTGACAGATGTGCCAATTTCATGTCAGGCCTGCTAGCTTGTCTGTGGAAGCACTATGGGTTGAAGCACCTAAAGACCACCCCCTACCATCCCCAGACTAATGGTCTGGTTGAGAGGTTAAACTCTACACTAAAGACCATGCTACAGGCATTTGCGGACCAGTTCAAGAGCGAGTGGGACAAATATTTGCCCCATCTATTGTTTGATTACAGAGAGGTGCCCCAAGAATCCCCAGGTTTTTCACGCTTTGAATTGCTGTATGGGTATAGGGTTGAGGGGACCTCTAGATTTGATTCAAGATGAGTGGGAGGGTGAGTGTGAACCCCACAAGGAGTCTGCTGTGGCATAAGTCCTAAAGTTCAGGACAAGGCTTAGGGAGCTCATGGGCTTGGCACAGGAGAACCTGGTAGAAGCGCAACATCAGAAAAAGGCCTGGTATGACAGGAGTGCTAGAGAGTATGCTGTGGGGCAGCAGGTAATGGTTCTCATTCATGTCAGACAAAACAAGCTGCATTCATTTGGGAGGGACCATTCAAAGTGGTAAAGAAGGTCAGTTATGTTAACTACATGGTAGAACTGCTATGGAGGGAGCAGGGGTACAAACTGTACCATGTTAACATGATGAAGCCTTACCATGATAGAGAAGCCCTTGTGCCGAGTATTTGCAGTACAAGGCAGGAGCAGTCTGAGGGGGATCTGTGGCTACAGGGAGGCAGTCAGCCAAATCCCAAATTACTACAGTGGAGCCTAGGGTTGCAGGTACATGACAGGACAGTGTAGCACTGTACTGAGGTCAGCAATGCTAAGGCAGCTGGAATCTCAAGACAGGATATGGGGTAGTATATTCCCAGGTAGGCTCACCCTCTTGAGCAAAGTTTCATAATAGTCACTTGAAAAACTAGCTTGAGTTTTCGAGGGGGGGGGGTAGTGTAACAAAGAAAAATGCTGCCAGCCCAGCTAGCTGGAATTTTGTAAATAATTATATGTTGTGTGTGAATATCAGCACTATGCAATTGCTTGTGTTACCACTATATTAGAACTGTATGTTATTTGTATATCAAACTGCTGGCACAGAAGTGTGTGTGAAAAGGGTACACTACTGACCTTAGAGGTGTGACCACAGTGTACCCTGCTGGATTAGAACAGAAATGTATATAAACTATTGTAATTGTGTAAATGTATATGTTTTAACAGTGGGAATTAGAACACAGTGGGTTAACTTACAAAACTTCAAGAAAAATCAAGTATAGCTTAGATGTTTTCTTTATTTATTTGAGACTGTCCTGCAATGTTGTTTTAAATATTTCCTGTTAATTTGAATTCTAATGTAACTGATTACTTACTGAGTATTGTCTTTTTCTTTTATCATTTATTTATTACTAAATATATTTAAACCTATCATAATCAAGATCCAATCCTGCATCCTCCCAGATGTTCCCACCGATCCAAGGGGAGGCGGCAGCTCTCGCGAGGCAGCTGCTAGGGAAAAAGAGCCATCATAGCGTCCCCCAGATCAAGCGGTTCAACCGCACCCGGTCCTGAGGGCCCTGGGTTCTATGGCGCCCCGGGCGGCCGCTTCTCATGCTGCGCTCATGCTCGCTGGTTCTTCAATGGACCCTTCAAGTTCAGTAGTCTCCTCTTTACTTGTTCGTCTCTAGCGCTCTCCGATGCGGGTCAGCTTAGGCGTGCAGGACTCCTTCTAATGGTGCTTCTTTCTCCCGACCCATAGCAGGAAGACCGCTTTCGCTGCATTTCGCTTTCAAATTCCATCCAAATGCACTTAATCCCCCCACCGAGGACCAGGGGAGTTCCGAGGATGCTCTGGTGCATGCTTGGTCTCCCTTCCCCCTGCTGCCCCTCCACTTCCTGATGCAGAGGTTTCTGCAGAAGCAGTCAACAGTTTGGGAGCAGAATGATTCTCATTGCCCCATTCTGGCCTCCTTGGACCTTTGGTTCCCCTCTGGCCTCAACAAAATCCACCCACCATTCTGGATGGATCAAGGATCTCATCTCTCACCCTCTTCCCAATTTGGTCCACCCTTCTCACAAGTGGACCCTGCGGTGCAGCTAGCTTGCCAAATCCAAACCTTAATTAGGACTCGGTATCTCTTCACCGGTCAAGCAATTTTTGGCTTGCCATTCCAAACCTTCTACCAGACAGGTTTATCGGAGTAAATGGAAGAGGTTATGGGCAGGGGCAAGGAGCGGTGGATCCTTTTCAGCACCTATCTCTGCTGTGCTAGAAATTTCCTTTCTACCAGACCTCTTCAAGGGGCCAGTTCATCCACGATTAAAGTACAATTGGCTAAGGCATTATATTATTGGTGGGGACAGACACAGCCCCTTATGACAGCGAAATTATGCAAATCCTTTTCTTAAGGGTTTTTTTTATTAAGGCCTCAGTCAGGGAGGGTTGTACGCCTGGGATTTGTCTTTTCTTCCTTAGAAGTTATGTACTCACCATAGCGTTCCATCTGAGTAGGTGACTTCATTGGATACAACTATCCCCATCCCCTCCCCCTTTTTCCTAAGTATTTATGCTGTTTTTAGTATACTGTGGTTGTATACTGGGGGTGCCAAACTCAATCTGAGGTCAGTCAGGGCGGTATAAGGGTTATGGGAGGGAGGGAGGAGAGGAGCTCGGGCCTAAGCTTTTTTATGCCCGGCTCGATCGAGTCGGATCCGATACCCCACAGGTTGCATCGAATTGCGACTGATATTTGAGAGACATATTTAAGCTCTTACAGTACTTGCAGATTTATTTGGTGACACTGTAGACCACTCCTAATAGCCTTGCTCTCAGTCAAACTACCATTTGTATTAACAGTAACATTACACAGTAAGATTGGACAGTGTGTACGTCCCTCACTGTTGCCAGTGGTGAGAACTGAGGCTCGTTGATTACTGGGCCAGTGTTGGGGCATCACAAAGAGTGTCAATACCATCTTAAAAAAAGATGCGGAAATACAATACACAAAAATATAAGGTGAGCTGTGAAGAGGAAACATGAGGAAGAATTAGCTCAGAAGTAATGCTGTAGATAATTGGAACAGTCTACTTGGACAAGTAACAGTAATAGACGTAAAAATGCATGAAACACATGCAGGGGAGTTCTTATCAAAGGTGGAAGAAAAAATAAAGACAGCAAAAAAAAGAAGCTGTTTCAGTGTGGTCACTAGCTTTCATTTGGATAGAGAAACAGGAGGACTAGGTTGTCCAAATAGTTCTTCTTTGCCATCAAAATTTGCATGCATTTGGAGGAGCTAGAAAGGGTGATTCTATAATCTAAAGATATCACAAATATAAAATAGGATTTATGGTAGCTGCAAAGTGATATTGCATGCTTCATGAAGGTTTTAAGAACATTGTTTGTCCCTGACCCTCACCTCCCATCATGTATCTTCTGCTAACCTGAGTTCACCCTCATTTTTGCCCCCCCACACACACACACACATACATATACACCCACACATGATGTCACCAGGGAAAGATGAGACCTGGAATATTTTTATTTATCTCTCCTTCATTGACTGCGTTAGTTCCAATAGGCTAGAGGCCTTCTATTTTAGCAGAGACCCGAGGATGTATTTACACTCCTAGAGGAAATTTGACCAGGGCATCTGTGAACTTCCCCCTACTCTTTTTGATAACTGCAATGGTATAATTTTATTTGCCTGAGCTACCATTCAAGCAGATGGAACCTTGGTGTAACCTCTCATCTGAAGTACTAGCTGTATCTCTGCAGGATTAGGTGAGTTTTTGCTACTAAATGTATCCTTCTCCATGGGAGTAACTAACTGAGCAAGCATGACTGAGGATTTATCATTAAGCAGTGCACAGCTGGAAAGAAAATCAAGCGCTGCCCTACGTATGATAACAGTCATGTAACCTGTCATGAGATGCATTTGTACAAACGACCTCCAACACAAGTGTCTCCAGCAGGCTTCCATAGCAGTGCACAGCTGGAAAGAAAATCAAGCGCTGCCCTATGTATGACAACAGTCATGTAACCTGTCATGAGATGCATTTGTACAAATGACATCCAATACAAGTGTCTCCAACAGGCTTCCATACAGATGAGTACTGCTGTGGATCAGGGCGCTCATCCGGTTGTCCAGGATGACAGGAATCTCAATACGTGACCTATAGGAGGAGCCTATTCCACAGCAGAGGGGGTTGTAGGTGATGAACCTATTCCTCCATTTAGTTTTGTTTATTTATTTCTTGATGTACGTTGAGATATCTAGAATTGTCTGCACTATTTGAAAAAGGAGGTGAAGGATAGCAGGATCCTTGAGGGCACAACAAGCAAGGCACAGAGCCCCCTCAGGCGCCTGTATGATATAAAAGATTCCAGTCCCTCTTGGTAGCTCAAAGTCTTGAGACCACAGATCATTTTGTAGGAACCTCAGCAATTTTGCAATTCTTTTGATATGTCTGTTAACTTGCATGGCAATGGAAAACACTGAATAGTTTTAGTCTTCAGTTTGGATGTTTTTTCGGTATCATGAAATTTGAAAGGAAAATGTTAGTACAAAACTTCAATTAAAAATTGCCTTCTGCATTATTTATTTATTGGCATTGGTTTACCAGGAAAGTTCAACTGGGGTATGAATCCCCATTTTCATTGAAGGTCCAGAGAGAAAAGCTCCAGATACATAGAAATGTAATGCAGAAATAATTAACAAATTAAAAAAATCTGAAAATAGTTACTGAAATAATACAGTATTGACATCTATAAACTCATGGTTACAATATGAGTTTCTGTACGAGAACAGAACATACCACAAAACATTATATGAATAGCATTCATTCTCTATATTATCACAACATCTGGACCATCAAGGCAGGAAGATCCAGCTAGAACATGAATGCAATCTGATTCCAGTGCTTCTAGAACATTGGGGACTATTAAACAGCAGTATTCTGAGATGTCCCATTAATAAAGCCACTTGTCTTTCTCTGGACATTCGAGTTTCCTTCTAGAAAATAATTGTAAATGAAGAGCATATTAGATGGCCCATTTGAATTACAATTTCAATAAGTAAATACATTAGGAGATGAAGCTCATTCTCTTCAGTGCTGATAAATGTGCAAGAAGTGCTTTCTGATAGGTGGGCTTTTGTGCTTCATAGCTGGCTTGTTTTATGTACTATTCAGTACTTGTAAATCTGCAAATAAAGTTAATGCAAACTAGCTCTCTACTGGACAACAGCAAACAATTTTTAAGAGTCAAAGGTGAAACTAGTGGGCTTTTATGCCTTTTCATACCATTCAAGAATGAAAGAACATTTTATTGTTTTGTCACTTTTAATTTCTAATAATTTAATGGAAATTCCACCATTTTTGTAACATGCAATGTTTTCCATTCTCTCCTCATCCGTCTGCATCTGAATTACTTGTAAGAACGAGTGTTGATACAAAGGAGGTGAAAATTTGACGGAACTTAGTTTATAGAGTGCAGAAGATAGAAGTCTCTGACTATCCTGTTAAAGTGTATTGAAAATGCTGCAAATACTTATATTAAGTAGTTGTACCAAAGCAGGCAAACTGCGCAATACAAACACTTCTTTTGTTTCTTGACTGGCTTTTCAAATTCCAGTGCTTTGTTTTTCCATGGGTGTTCTCTTAAAGATGTTTTGCTTGTAAATGCTAAAAAAATGTTTAATTCCATAGCATTTTGAAAGCCAATGCTTGAGTACCAGCTACAGTATGTCAAAATGCAACAGAAGTGTTTTCAGTCTGTTTATTTCTGTGATTGAAACTGGCCTGTGGACAACATAACTATCGTGCTGCTAGGATTTTTTATTTGCTTTGCAGCTTAATGTTGGTAAACACTAATACCTTTGTGCCTTTTATTTAGAGTCATGGATACATTTTCTATTTAATGAAATTCACAGCTCACTACCTTCAGAATAATTTATATGTGTTTGCTGCAAAACATCTGAAAGACCAGATGCTGACTTTGCTGTCATGTATTCATTTTAATATGAAGGCAGGAGCAAACATTGTTCCTTTGTCTGAGATTCTCATTTAGGAGGGCTGTGAAGTGTTTTCTGCAGCTTTGATGACTGTTTGGGAGGGAGGAGGCTTGGGGAGGGAGCGGAATGGTAATGCAAGGCTTTCTGAGACTGCAGACCATCTGGTTACCCTGAAACAGATGCAGTCCACACTAAACAGGTGACAGCCATACCTCAAAGAGCTCCATTGAGAAAAAGCGGGGTTTAGAAAAGTAAAAGTTTGTCAGCAAATGCTACTTGCCTTGCCTTATTAGTTCGCCTTCCACATGGCCATGCTATTATGCACATCCGGTTGTCCAGGATGACAGGAATCTCAATACGTGACCTATAGGAGGAGCCTATTCCACAGCAGAGGGGGTTGTAGGTGATGAACCTATTCCTCCATTTAGTTTTGTTTATTTATTTCTTGATGTACGTTGAGATATCTAGAATTGTCTGCACTATTTGAAAAAGGAGGTGAAGGATAGCAGGATCCTTGAGGGCACAACAAGCAAGGCACAGAGCCCCCTCAGGCACCTGTATGATATAAAAGATTCCAGTCCCTCTTGGTAGCTCAAAGTCTTGAGACCACAGATCATTTTGTAGGAACCTCAGCAATTTTGCAATTCTTTTGATATGTCTGTTAACTTGCATGGCAATGGAAAACACTGAATAGTTTTAGTCTTCAGTTTGGATGTTTTTTCGGTATCATGAAATTTGAAAGGAAAATGTTAGTACAAAACTTCAATTAAAAATTGCCTTCTGCATTATTTATTTATTGGCATTGGTTTACCAGGAAAGTTCAACTGGGGTATGAATCCCCATTTTCATTGAAGGTCCAGAGAGAAAAGCTCCAGATACATAGAAATGTAATGCAGAAATAATTAACAAATTAAAAAAATCTGAAAATAGTTACTGAAATAATACAGTATTGACATCTATAAACTCATGGTTACAATATGAGTTTCTGTACGAGAACAGAACATACCACAAAACATTATATGAATAGCATTCATTCTCTATATTATCACAACATCTGGACCATCAAGGCAGGAAGATCCAGCTAGAACATGAATGCAATCTGATTCCAGTGCTTCTAGAACATTGGGGACTATTAAACAGCAGTATTCTGAGATGTCCCATTAATAAAGCCACTTGTCTTTCTCTGACATTCGAGCCTTCTAGAAAATAATTGTAAATGAAGAGCATATTAGATGGCCCATTTGAATTACAATTTCAATAAGTAAATACATTAGGAGATGAAGCTCATTCTCTTCAGTGCTGATAAATGTGCAAGAAGTGCTTTCTGATAGGTGGGCTTTTGTGCTCATAGCTGGCTTGTTTTATGTACTATTCAGTACTTGTAAATCTGCAAATAAAGTTAATGCAAACTAGCTCTCTACTGGACAACAGCAAACAATTTTTAAGAGTCAAAGGTGAAACTAGTGGGCTTTTATGCCTTTTCATACCATTCAAGAATGAAAGAACATTTTATTGTTTTGTCACTTTTAATTTCTAATAATTTAATGGAAATTCCACCATTTTTGTAACATGCAATGTTTTCCATTCTCTCCTCATCCGTCTGCATCTGAATTACTTGTAAGAACGAGTGTTGATACAAAGGAGGTGAAAATTTGACGGAACTTAGTTTATAGAGTGCAGAAGATAGAAGTCTCTGACTATCCTGTTAAAGTGTATTGAAAATGCTGCAAATACTTATATTAAGTAGTTGTACCAAAGCAGGCAAACTGCGCAATACAAACACTTCTTTTGTTTCTTGACTGGCTTTTCAAATTCCAGTGCTTTGTTTTTCCATGGGTGTTCTCTTAAAGATGTTTTGCTTGTAAATGCTAAAAAAATGTTTAATTCCATAGCATTTTGAAAGCCAATGCTTGAGTACCAGCTACAGTATGTCAAAATGCAACAGAAGTGTTTTCAGTCTGTTTATTTCTGTGATTGAAACTGGCCTGTGGACAACATAACTATCGTGCTGCTAGGATTTTTTATTTGCTTTGCAGCTTAATGTTGGTAAACACTAATACCTTTGTGCCTTTTATTTAGAGTCATGGATACATTTTCTATTTAATGAAATTCACAGCTCACTACCTTCAGAATAATTTATATGTGTTTGCTGCAAAACATCTGAAAGACCAGATGCTGACTTTGCTGTCATGTATTCATTTTTAATATGAAGGCAGGAGCAAACATTGTTCCTTTGTCTGAGATTCTCATTTAGGAGGGCTGTGAAGTGTTTTCTGCAGCTTTGATGACTGTTTGGGAGGGAGGAGGCTTGGGGGGAGGGAAACGGAATGGTAATGCAAGGCTTTCTGAGACTGCAGACCATCTGGTTACCTGCGAAACAGATGCACGGTCCACACTAAACAGGTGACAGCCATACCTCAAAGAGCTCCATTGAGAAAAACGGGGTTTAGAAAAAGTAAAAGTTTGTCAGCAAATGCTACTTGCCTTGCCTTATTAGTTGCGCCTTCCACATGGCCATGCTATTATGCAGTAATAAGAATTTGCTTGGCGGCTTTCATTACTTTGCCGCTTTCGGCACTATAGTGTAATCTCGGAGTTGGCATATTTAAGTAGGGGCGTGGGGGGGTGAAGCCCCCTACATTATGTAATGTTTTAAAGGTTTTTTTTTTTTTGTTTTAAATTTCGGAACAGCAATTTCTTTTCCCTTGAATAAAAATCGCTGTTCTGAGGTTTCGACGTTGTAAGCTTTTGCTTACATGGGGTCGATTATTTATCGTTTGCTTTTGTAAACTTGCAATAATATAATATAGACCTGCCTGAAGTTAGTGTTTCTTAAAGGGGCAAGCTCACAGTATCTCATATGAGGGTGTTGCTGTATCCGTAGGGAACATGTTATTGCTTCAAATGCTGATTGTCAAGTGAAGCTTTGAAACGCTGTTGCAAAGCACATCATTATGAAAGTGCTTAAAAGACATTTATGTTGAAACTGAATTTGTTGGCAATGCAGTTTGTGAAGTTGTGTACTGCCCCTCAGTTGTGTAGTCGTAGAGTTAGTTTACATGGTGCATGGGGCTAGTACAGCCCTTCAGAATTGCTTTCTTTGAGTGAGTTTTGGTGTTTTAATGTGCACTGGCAACTAGTTAAAGTCCATCTTTGTGAGTCAACACAGTTGATTTAATTAATTTATTTATTTTAGACCGGGCTTTTCACTGATGTGAATGTGATGACCCTGACACTTCCTTAAAAAAAGGCAGGTGCTTTGCAATTCTTCTCTACCTGGCAGATTTGAAGAAAAGCTCCATTTTCTGAACCACAGTGTTCTGTTAGAATAGTCTAAGAATTTCTGTTTTGACAAAATGAGGAACACCATACAAGTCACTGTAAGCTTCAGAGGCAAGTTTCAGCTGCACACTTGTGTGCAATATGTGCATAAAAGTGCAGTTCCTGACTAATAGTCTGAGAGTTAGTGCAGAGGGTTAAGGCTGTTAACAAACTGCTTCCTACAGTCTGCGGTTTGATTCCCTCAGCGTCCATTTGCCTACCGTGCGACTCCAAGCAAGTTACTTACCACTAGATAATATGGAGCCGAGTCTGAAGAAGACCCATCTGAATCAGTTCTCTAACTCAGTTAACAAAAACAAATAAATAAATCTTTGTGTGACTACATGCTATGGTTTGGGTCCTGGCTCCCTTTGGTATTTCACACTCGAATATGTATCCCACCCTTTGTGACAATGAGCCTTAACTGATTAGCATTGCTTTTATTTTACCCTTCTCCAGCATATCACAGTTATGTGCTTGAAGGAACAGGAAAGTGTGCCATAGTACTTCTCTTGAAAACAAATAGGTTTACTTTAAGTTGTAATGCTACAATCCTTCCATTATTTTTATTTACATTTAATTAGCTCATATTTCTGGACATAAAATTTTTGGATCATAGAAGTCCACAACTTCTCTGTTGATACATTGCTTGCACTGTGTTCATATACTGGCAGTGAAACAAATCCTTTCCTCGGCTCCCTCCAGTAATAACATGTATCTGCTGGGATTTGCTCAGCAGCAAAAGTACACTTTGAAGTACTTGGCAATGCCAGCAGTAACAGCAGTGTCCTTTCCTGCTTTCTGCTGGATAGAACTGTACAACTTTACATTCTTTTTCATGTCTCGTTACGAGGCCATGAGAGGACTGGGTTCACATGTGTGGGACCATTAAATTAAGAGATTCTATTCCTGACATGGTCTGTTGAATTAGTGAAGAGATCATATACTTGTAAACATATGTTACACATTTATGCTGAACTCATCATCATAGTTAAAAACTTTCATTTATCGTGATTAAAAAAATAATGTTGCTTTTTAACTTAAAATTGGAATTTTGGCTAACAATTAAATTTGGAAGGCAGTTAGCACAATGAGTGATTAATCATTTGTCTGCTTTTCCATTTAAAATTCTCAGGAAAGGACACAACATTAGGGTTATTTTACAGAGAAAGGAAAAGGCCTGTGAAAGGTTCATGTGATAGCTAGATGTGCTGCAGTTTTGTTGTGAAGTAGAGACATGCTGGTTTTGAATGGTATGCAGGGATTTGCACCAGTTTCCATAAATTGTAAATAGATCACTGTCTACTAAACTGTTGCAAAGCATGTGTGAGACACAGATTAGCATAGCTATACATATTGATGAGTTCCACCAGTGAACAAGCAGATGCAAATGAGTACATAGCAAATAAAAGGTGCAGTAGTGTAGATGTCCCCGTCCCCTTCAATAATACACATCACACCAAATGACATTTGATGACCTTTATTAAATTTCCCTAACACAGCTTTGATCACCAACTTTATTAATTACCACTGTTCATGATGTAATTGATTCTGAATACAGAATAACATCCTTGTAATGTTAATCAGGGCAGCGTACCTACTCACCCTGCCCCAGTAAGCAGCGACCATACCTCTACTCACTTACTTTACTTATGAAGCAGCATCCCATCTCACTTCAGTGTTAATCAGGGCAGCATGCCTACTCACCCTGCCCAACAAGCAGGGTCCATACCTCTGCTCCGTTACTTTACTTATGAAGCAGCGTCCCAACTCACTTCATGCACCATCCATTGAATTACCTTCCACCAAATAAGTACCATCCTTACCTCAGCTTGCTTTTCTATTCAGCAAGCTTCCTCCAACTACTCATTTCCTTTCCCCAGATCCTTGAAATGAACATCCAGACATCAGAGGGGGAACAGAAGAGGTCAAGCCTATCCCTCTTCTCCAGCTACCCCCACTGATAAATAACCCTACTCCCCACCAACAAAAAGAGGGCGGGTGGGAAGTTCACACCAAAATGTGATTGCTTAACCCAACTGCACCAGACTAATCCTCTTAATCCCCTCCCCATCATTATCTCATTTCCTCCCAACTATCCCTGCCTCCACTTAACCCTTTCACCTCCCCAACCCACTTAACTCTCCCTAATATTAACCTAACCCCCCTATGAAGATGTCCCGGGACAACTTAGTTTGTTGCCAAACTTCATTTACCTTTTGAAAAAAATGCTTTTCTTTCTGTTTTACTAATCTCCACTCTGGCTTGCCTTTATGTAATTCTGAGGTTTTGAGATTGCTGTTTAGTGATTCGATCACAAAACTATCAGTTTTTCATTTGGAGGCTTGCTAAATTATGTATTCTGAGTCGCTCGTTATTTGATGACACTGCAGTCACTTGATGTGTTTGTCAAAAAATACAAGGTGCTTCATTCTTTGATTTATTGTTCCCACCAACACATCTAGTCAGATGGGTGACAGCTATCGTTAATTGCAGTCTCAGATGGCAAACAGGCCAATGAAAAAACATTAGAGGAACTGGTTTTCTGCTAGGAGACAAAAGCCGCTATGTAAGTGGCTGTATTCAGTGGACCTCTTTTATGACTGCAGTCTCAGCTCCAGAGTCTAGCATTATAGTAAGGATACTGCATTACAGTAAAATATATACATATTTCACAGCAAGAAATAGGCGAGATAAAATAATGTAAGTCAACAATTATCATAACACTTCCTGATGAAATGTGGGATGAGAGTCCAGATTCAGGGTGCCTGTTGGCAAAAGGATAAACTGCTTGAAGTCACCAGATATTTTGTTGGAACTACAAACAGTCCTAATTAGGAGAAACACAAATGTCTACCTTAAATGCAAGAGACCAGGAACTCCTTCATAAGGCAGGGGACTCTTCTATGGATTAAGACTAGAACTTTAAAGACAATATGAGATCAAATTGGCAGCCATTGCAGGCTGTACATAACTGGAGTAATACATTGGTAAGTGTACCTGTATGTAATGTAAGCTGCAGATTTCTGAAGCAGCTCTAATCAGTCCAGTTCAGTGTCTGTCATCCTTAGAAGTATGGGGCGTTACAGTAATCGAGATAGGGAAGACTGGGACTTGAACAACCTCCGAAAGGTGTTGTGGAAGGTTGTTTAATTTGGGCAGTGTTCTGCAGATGGAAAATGAGGACATGAAAGCAGATGATACATGAACTGTATGCATCAGTCTGTTTTCTTGTACCATGTTTAACGTTTTCAAATTTCACTTTCCATGAAGTAGACATGGTTGGCATAATGATTAAGGTATGCAATTCCCATTCACAAGGTCCAGGGTTCAATCCAGACATACAGCAAATGGATGGTTGGGGTTTCTCCCACCTGCAAAATCATGCTGTGCTTTTCAACCTCAAACACACCCAAAACTGGAGAGAATCATGGTCACCAGCAGCATTGCAGTCCCTTAGTGGTGTCCCTTGAGGGAAATGATATGTAGACCAACCACTTTACTCAGTATCCTCTAGGTAGGAGAACGTGGATCACAGACTGTGCCCCATGTCAGGGCTACCCACTTGACAGTTTAAAAAATTGTCCCTAGGTTATGTGGTCCCATTGAATAATGTCACCAAAAATGGGCATGGGTATTTGCCCGGTGGTAAGCGAGTTGAGTACCTAGCTTACTTTGACATATACCGGAGATCCATGTTGACAGTGTGTGGGATCTGTATGCATCTGTTGGCCAGTGTGTGTCTGCCACTATCTTCCTTCATAGTGACCTCAGTCACTGTCTTCTTTTATAGAGCAGAGTCTGCAGTCACTACATCTGATCTCGATACTGCAGGAGCTCTGCCACATGGTCCTACACCTACAATATGATAGAGACTTTTGTCATTGTTTAATAGCCTGCAGTCACTAAATCTGACCTTGATATTGCAGGAGCTCTCCTACGAGGCACTACACCTACAAGCTTATTGAGAATTTTGTCATTTCTTAATGAAAGTATAGTTATCATGAAGAACCTTTCTACATATTAACATTAATCGGTCGAATGCATGCCTGCTCTGTGATTGAACATCCCAGTGTAATAGATAAGGAACTCTAAGGACCTCTTGCTAAGTTGGCCATTGTCCCCTTTTGCTTGACCAGTAGACTATACTACATATGCCACTTATTTAGTCTCAGGAAATGACAGACAACCTGTTTTACTCACATCTATTTTTTTAATTGGTTTGTTCTGGTTATAACCTGATTGCTCTCATTTATAAATTGACCTGAGGGTGGGAAGCCCACTCTGCTCAGCCTTGCTATTCTCTGCTTCACTTCACTCCCATACGCTACCTCCAATTCTCACCCACCCCCACTTACTCGAATAATATACTTCCTACGTACACATTTCACTTGTGACTCTTACTCCAGAATCCTCCCCAACTGAACTTATTACTTCTTACCCTTCTGTTTCTTGTTTCCTACTTTCTTAATTCGATTTCATTTTAATCTGATTCCCAACTATCTTTCTCCCTCCCATACTGCTTTACATTATAACCATTTATACACAACCCTCCATAGTAGAACCTATCATAGGTTGGTACTAGGCTATCAGCCCTAGGGCCTATACAAGCCTAGCCATAACAATTCCCTGGCTATTTCTTCCCACACTATTTACTTCCCTGGACCCCTGTCTAGCAGGGCGACTGACGTGATCCCTGGGGTGAATTTCCTTTCTCCCATCCAATCGTCAAGGTTCCTTTTGAAGAGGGCCAAAGAGGCACTCTGCTTGACATGTATGGGCAATCTATTCCAGAGTCTGGGGAGTCTCTGAGTCTCTGCATTATATCTTTTTATTTTCCCAAATTCATTATACTCTAGCCTTTAATACCCCTTTATTCCTTACATTCCAGAGAAGATACCAGGATGACCTACTTCTCTTCTTTTACAGAAAAGACTCCTCTCCTTACCTTTCCTCTTCCAGCTTTCAGAATCCACCATCACTGAATCTCCTACTGTCCCACAGCTTCTTGTTTCCTTCTTCAGTGCTTCTTCCCCACAGATACCTATAATTAATTATGTTACCATACAACTTGTCCGCTATTCTTCTCCTCCTACTGTGCCATAACTCAATAATACCTTGCAGCATCTCTCTAACTCTGTCCCAACCACCTCTCCATACTTCCTCTTTACACACTGCACACATTGCATCAACCCTATTTAATATTGCTCCTCACCTTCATTCCAAATATAGGCTGATTAACTGCACTTCAACTCAAACCAAAACAAAAATTAAGTGCTAGAATCCTCTCCAAAAAACAAATATGCATAATTCCACAATATACTAAAATCCTTCTAAGAGGACATTTACAGTCTAATGCTAGTCCCACCTATTTTGATGAACACAATGGTAATTCGCTTCACACAGTTCTGTAACTGAATAACAGCCAATCACCAACTCTGATGCTCTAATTTTTGGTGTAATAAATGTTAGAAGTATAGGAAATTAAACTGTTCAACTACATCCCTGGATTTGCCAGCATAAGCCTGATGTTCTTGCTGTAACTGAAACTTGGAGTTGTTTATGCTGGGTTTAAGTCAAGATTATACCTCCTGGCTATAATATCATCTGTGATGAACGTATAAAGAGGAAAGGTGGTATTGCTTTAATATTTTCCAATACCTACCACATTTCCCCTTTCAACAAACCAACAAGAAAATTCTTATTGCTTTCCTCAAAATAAACAATTATAAGCAAATATGTATTACTGTTCTTTATATCCCTCCTGGTGCCAGTGCAGCTGTACTGGAAGATATCCTATACTGGCATGTATTACTGTGCTTTATATCCCTCCTGGTGATAATGCGGCTGTACTGGAAGATATCCTACACTGGTATGTATTACTGTGCTTTATATCCCTCCTGGTGACAGTGCAGCTGTACTGGAAGATATCCTACACTGGTATGTAATACTGTGCTTTATATCCCTCCTGGTGATAATGTGGCTGTACTGGAAGATATCCTACACTGGTATGTAATACTGTGCTTTATATCCCTCCTGGTGATAATGTGGCTGTACTGGAAGATATCCTACACTGGTATGTAATACTGTGCTTTACATCCCTCCTGGTGACAATACAGCTATACTGGAAGTTATCTTACATTGGATATCCATGGCATTTCTACAGGAAATAATATTACTACACGATGTGAATGACAGTTGTTTGGGCATAAACTCTAACTCCACTACATCTAGCATGAACTTGTATAGTTTCACACTGATTAATAGCCACAAACATTGTAGCAAGACTTCAAATTCACTATTGGACTGGATCCTAGTATCAGACCCCAGCAAATACTCCACCGCAGGTACAATGTCAGACTCTCTCAGTGATCATATCCTAATATCTACAACTGGACATCTCACACATCCAGTTAAACAGCATACTTGTAAAACAATACGTAATCTTTCCAAGTTTAACCCAGAAATGTTCATTACTGCACTGTTATCTATTAACTGGAACTTCCTAAAACTCCTCCACTTAGATGATGCTGTAAATTAATTCAGTACAACTTTCCTAAATAGCCTTGCACCTCCTAGAAGGAAGAGACTGAAACAAAAAAAATAATTTGGCTATCTAAGCAGAGTAGAATTGTAAGGGGTTAAGAGAAAAAGCATGGAAAGAATTGCAAAAAATATAAAATACCTCAACATCTTAAAAATTTCAGAATGCTTTGACATCAGACTATAAAGCAAATAAATGAGGACAAAACTATATTGTAATAATTTTCAGAACAATACTAAACACAACCCCAAAAATTGTGAACACCCATTAAAGAAATCTTACATCCTAGCCAAAAATTCAACCCAAACCCCTCATCAGATAACTCGCCACTCGAAATTGCAATACAGTTAAACTCTTATTTTATAGATAGCATCTCTAACCAAGGATTCCTCAACATCTAATCCTGACCCTGCCCAACAGCCACATATCACAACTTTCACTTTCACCTTCAAACCTGTGCCCGTATCCTATATAAAACTACTATTAAACTTAAACTGTTCTGCTCTTCAGCTCATGACCTTCCAAATGACTACCTAAAAAGATCAGCCAATAGCATTGCCTGTACTGTCTCAGTCCTTATAAATAGGTCTATACAGGAATCCCACACTCCTTCTCCCATATTATCCCTCTGCACAAAGGAGGAAATTCAGCAGACATTAATAACTTTAGACCTGTATCAATCTGATCTCCCCTTGCCAAAATACTTGAGAAATGCATTCAAAAACAATTGCTAGACTATCTCCTGCAGGAAGAAGTCATATTCCCTGCACAACATGGCTTCCATCCTTCCCATAGTACTAGCACTGCCCTTCTAACCTATACAGTCAGTAAAGCCAGAGATAATGGCAAACTAGTCTCGTCCTTAGTTCTAGACCCGTCTAAAGCCTTTGACATAGTTTGTCACATCAAACTTCTACTTCAAATGCCTTCAACAGGTCTCTCAGTCTGCCCTTCTGTGGTTCAAAAGCTACCTGTCCCATAGGTATCAGTCAGTAAAATGGCACTTCGGTCTTCACTGGGAGGTAAGGAGAGAGCACAGTGTACCACAAGGCTCTATCCTTGGTCCCCTCCTGTGTTTATCATTTTCACCAATACCCTCTGTGCTTCCACACAACAGGCCACCCTAATACAGTATGCAGACGATTCCTCTCTTGTTTGCACATCTGACAACATGGTACACCTCAAAAAAATACTCAGGAGGCTTTAACAGCCACTAAAACATGGCTTAACATCTCACATCTTATGCTCAAACCAAAATAGACCAAACTACTACTTTTTCCCCCCTAAATCCCTCTCTCATGATAAAAGCAAAATTTAACAGGTTTACCTTTGAAATGTTGGAAATCATGTTGTCGATTGGCCCATTGGGTGAACCGAAAGTCAGAATTCTGGATGTCGAATGTCACGGAATTTCGAAATCAAACAGCAGACGATGTAATGCAGGGGAGCAAGCCCCCCTGCACCCCCACGCTTTAATATTCTAACTCCAAGATTGCACTACAGTGAGGAAAGGGTCCATTTCCCAATCCCCACTATAGTGCAATCCGCACCCAAAATGCCGAATCTGCAATGAACGAATGTCACTGTGCAAAACTGGAAAAAGTCTTTTTGCACAATCCAGTTTCACATACGTGCACTACACACATATAAATGTAAACCATTTAACATCTTCTCTCTCTTGATAATACAACTATTGAAGTCACTTCTCATAGCAAACTATTAGGGGTGATAGTGGATGATAATCTAACATTTGTCCTGCATGTGCAAAATTGCATAAGAAAAAACTCATCAAAAGCTAGGGATGCTTTACAGAGCAAAAAACGTTTTCACTGACACAGTTAAGCTACACTTGCTTCTACCTATCTCCACACTTCTTTATGGCACTTTCAACCTTATTAACCTCCAGGCTTCACAGAACGTAAAACGTGAACAATGCTATAACAAAGTTGCTAAATTTACAGCAGATAGCGTTTTCAGAGCTCACCACTGTTCAACTAGGAAAAGCCTAAACTGGTTAGAACTGCTACATCAACTAATATATACACAACTTTTAACCACCTATAAAATTATCCATCTGCTTGTCCAGAAATAAAAAAACATTCTGCACAACTATGTTCACAGTCGGTCATTGAGATCCAATGACCAAAAACTCCTGTCTGTTTACAGAACTATCAAATCTGTTAGGCATTGTCTGTACTCGTACAAGTTTGCTAAGGCCTGAAACTCCTTACCTGTTTCCATCAGGTTTATATCCTCCCTCCCATCTTTCAAAACCACTCTGAAAGACTTCCTAGCTAGAATCTGACTCTATTCTTGCTCATAAGTAGGATGAACTCTATCCCTAAATGGGAACAAGTACCTTTTCATTCCTTATACCTCCGTACTCTCCCTTTCTCCCTCACGTCCTTACACTTCCCTGACTTTCTAAATACACTATAAGCCTGTTTTTCTCCCTCACTTTATATTCAATTCCTGTTAGTATTAGACTAACTTGCCCTTAATTTCTCTACACTTAATTGCTTTAACAAACTGTCAAAATTTCTCTAAATATTAAATTATTGTCATATATCTTGTATTGATTCTTAATCAATGTTGTAATTATTTAAATTGCAGAGGTTTTATTTTTATTTTTGAAGACTGTATAATTATGTTTAAAACGTTTTGTATTAATTTGGAGCTTTTCTCCCTGGCCTCCACTGAAAATGGGCTTCTACTCAGTTGGACTTTCCTGATAATTAAATGTCAATAAATAAATAAAGCGCAGCAGCCCTAGATCAATAAGCTACTGTCTGGTCATTGTCCAGTTGTCCAACTAGGGTTACTTGGAATAGCTCTGTTGAGCAAAAGTTGGCAGTCAAACCAATAAAGTAGTCAAACACGAACTAAGGGTAGCTACACACTATATTATTCACTGATAGAGTGCAATCTGGAAGGTATAGCGTGATAGTAAGGTGGAGACTAAAAATCGTATGTAACCAGGAGACGAGATGGTAGGGCATTGCAGCAAAGCCACTTGGCTTGGGGTCCAACATCTACTAATTAGTAGATGACAGACTAGAATTGTATCGATGGAGAGTCTTCTGAAGAGCGTGAGGGATTTCTCATCAGAATTAATGGTAGAATCATGACAATTAAGCCTCAGTGCAAAAACTGGTCAATATTCATAATCTCAGCCTGTGCTTTACTGCACAATTGTGATGGTGATGAAAAAAGTGCATTCAGTGAGCAGGTGTTGGTCCTACTCAATAAAGCAGGACAACATGAGTTGATGTCGATAATTGTGGACCTGAGTGCTCATATTGGGCTAGACAGAACAAGATATAAAGACCACCTGGGACCATGTGGGTGGAGCAACAGGAATAAAGGAGGAGAAGGTTTTCTACACTTCTGCTTGGTAAATGGATTGATAGTTACCAATAAATTATTTGAGTAGAGTGACAGTTACAAGATGACATATAAGACTGGTCATCATGCAACTCCTGTGGATTTCCTCCTAGTAAGGTATGCTATTGAAGAAGAATGTCAATATCTTAAAACACCTTATTTGAAGACTGTACTATAGATATGTGGCCAAGCTAGGTATGGAAATAAGGTGCATATGGAAACCTAGTCATATAATGTAAAAGTCAAGGAACTAAGCAAAAGGAAGAAGCAGTGTGGGGAAAACTGGGAGATAAAAAAGACAGGCCAGGCTAAAAATGAATGCTCATTGGCTAACAAAAATGCTAAGAGAGCAGTTATAATAGCAAAGAAGAAGGGTGAGCCATGCATGGAAATGAAGTATATAAGGAAAGCTGGTGGTGAAATGCAGAAATCCAGGAAGTCATCAAAAGGAAGGCGTGCAGGGGAAAAGTCTGATAGAAAAGACAGACTAGGCCAGAAATGAAAAAGGTTGGCTAACAGAGGCTAAAAAAGCAGTTACAGTAGCAAAGAATAAGGAATTAGAGTAATTTACCCACATTCTGGAAAGAAACTCAGCAGATGGCACAAAGAAAACTCTGTCATGTAAGGTAAAGATAAAATGATAAAGAAGATAGTCAGACATCCTTCATAAGGGATGATAGCAGCAACGTACTCACCAGTCAACAGGAAATGAAAAACTGATGGAAGGAGTACTTCCAGCAGATTCTGAATGAAGAAAACTCCAGAGACGTTGTACTACTAGAGATGCAGCTTACAATGAAAGAAGAAGCGTCCACCCTAGAAGTAGTAAAAACAGCACTAAGGATATTTAAGATGGCGAAAGCAGCAGGTTTTAGATGAAATCACCACAGTTGTAATCAAGATGTTGGTTGAGCAACAGGATAAACTGCTCCAGAGGGGGTACACAGTATGCAAAGAAAGGCATATACAGGGTGACTAAATGATAAGCCTTTTAGTAACCATGTACAAGAATAAAGGGGACATTCAAAACCAGTTTGTATGGAGGTATCAAGCCCCTGTCACACTGCATGAAAGTGCTGGAGGGGGGGTTATTAATAAAAAAAAATAGTAGTAGAAAGTAAGATGGGAGCTCAGCAATTCGAATTCAGGTCAGCATGCAGCACCTGATGCTTTCAGTGAGGTTTGTAGTTCTTGGTTATTCGAAGACATGGAGAAGGAATATTAAAAGTCCCGAGAAAACTGATTTGGGCAGGCCTGCAATGTTTTAAAGTCTTGGAAAAATTAGAAGAATTAATGCAGGCTGTGTGCAAAGAACCAATGACAGTGTTAAGACTTAGAGAGGGGTTCCCAGTGGTAGTGGGTGTGCATCAGGATTCACCTCTGAGCTCACTGGTGACTGACTACATTAGCAAACACATCAGAGGAGACTGATAGAGGAGACTGATAAACAAAGCTACTGTATGCAAATGATGTTGCATTTCAAACGGACTCTGAACAGTAGTGATGGGGATGGAGGGTAGAATCCAAGGTGAGTGGAATGAAACTGAGTTTAGACAAGACTGTTGTCATTACAGCAAATTGGAGAAATCAGAAGCAGCTAAATGTTCAGAGAGAAGGGAAAATATTGGAACAGGTTAACGGTTTCAAGTATCTAGGAAAAAATGTAGTTGAAGAGAGGGGACGTCTGAATGAAGAGGTCAAAGCTAGAATCAGAGAGGCTGCAGGTAGCTGACATATTGTGTCGGGGGTAGTCTATGACTGAAGAATGCCAAAGAAATTGAAATTGAAAACTAAGGGGTTCAAGCCAGTGGTTTGATCAGTACTATGGTATAGTACAGAAACGTAGGCAGTAAAGGCAGAGCAGTTGTGGGATCTAGAGATGATGGAGATGACATGCCTGAGACTGGTGGTACAATGCACCCTGTTGGACATAAAGAATTAGGACATCAGAACAGAAACCAAAGTATCTCCATTTGAAGAAATGGTGAAAGAGAAAAATAATTATGATGGTTCTAGTACATGTGCCGGAACTCAGAAGATGATTTCATGAAGAAGAGTTGGTTGGGGCAGGTAGAATTGACAAATGCCAAGGAGATGGGTGGTTTGCTTGAGAGGTACATGTGATAGTCAGGCATGACTGTTGAAGAAGGGAGGAGAATGCTATTGAATAGAAGAAATTGCAACAGTTGACAAGACACCCCAGCCTCATTTATAAAATGAGACTGATGATTTCATATACAATACTTAATATCCCTTATGGTGGTTTGAGTGGGTCCCCTTCAAAACATCTAAAACCCATAACATCTAATTTCATAACATTGAGACCAGAGCATCTAAAACATCTAAACCCCAAAACATTGAATTTCATAACCTCTAACAGTACATATCACATGAAATAACATCCCCTCCACATATATTGGCATATAATAACACCAAACTACCAAACACACTTTTTATTACATTTCTGCAGAGGGGCTTGATACATTGGGGTTAGGAAATTAACTTTTTCCCACTGTAGTGCGATCTTGGAGTTGGTATATTTAATTTACGGGGGGGGACACATGGGGGGGTGCAGGCTTGCCCCCCCCCCCCAGAAACGTACTAAAAAGTGTGTTTGGTAGTTTGGTGTCATTATATGTGGAGGGGGTGTTATTTTCTTGTGATTTGTAGTAGAAGATGTTATGAAATTCGATGTTATAGGTTTTAGATGTTATGGGTTTTAGATGTTCTGGTGTCAGTGTTATGAAATTAGATGTTATGGGTTTTAGATGTAGCCATGGATTCAGTTTTGGATAAGTTAATCTTCATATGAATACTCATCTACTAGACTAAGATTCATCCCAGGTCTTTGACAAGTGTAACCTTGGGATACAGCATGTCCTGTCAGAATGAGGGGTGTGGCAGTAATACTGAAGGGTTCTCCCTATAATGAATTCTTCTAATGCATGTGAAGAACAGTGATGCAGAGCTGTAGCTGGCTTGTCTAGTTCCTGTTGTGAGTCCCCAGTCTAGCTTATTCTCTCAGCTTCACTCCAATAATCTTGTGCTGAATGCTAGGATACATCCCTCATCTCACCCCACTCTTAAGTTTGTTCAAGGCCAGACCCCCAAGTGCTTTAATGGAAGAACAGATAAAAAGAAAGAAAAAAAGCTTTCTCACCTGATTTTTATCTTTAGGAAACTGACTGCTACATTTGCAGCAAACCACTTTCTACAGCTTCTTACCACACACAGGACTGAAGTATGGTCAGAAATGCCAGTATAGAAAAGCAGCCTAGGATAGGTGCCTCCTATACTCCACACTTGCTATGTTTTTGCAGTGAAGGTCCTAGTGTAGAATGTTGAGAGGTGCTATGCACAAAAGAGTGATCAGATGATGCATTTATCCCTGGTACAATCTTCAGACTCTATCCCAAATGGTAAGTAACAAACCATTTCATGACATTGCCACAAATTCCATAGTATGTTTGCAAACCATTCATGACATTGCCACAAATTCCATAGTATGTTTGCATTGGACTTTCTGATTCACCACGACAAATGCTGTAGACAGATCAAGAAATACCAACTGACTATTGTTCTTCCATCATCATTACAACATTGATGAGAATCCATGCAAGGCCGATTCAGTAGTGTAGACTGAGAACCAAACTGGAATGGATGAACTTGGTACCCCTATAGGACAGTGTCAGCTTTTTATAAGACAGTCTTCCAGTTATGAACTCTGAAACGCACACCATTCTAGTAGAGAGTCTTCCAACAAGTACTACATTTTTCTGCTAAGTTTGCCATGGAATTGAAATTAATTTCAATGATGCAAGTTTAACTGAAAAGAAACAAGCAGTAAAATTACATTCTTCTGAACTCAGTGCTGTAAAGTAGACAGCCAGACTAGATTTCCCAGCCTGTTGACCACACAAAACAGCATGGCTGTCCAGTTAATTTGTATTAGAGATATCCGTGGACAGGAACATTGGCTTCTTATGAGAAATCTCTGCTTGAAATGCTGTGAAGTGTATTACTCCACCCAAAGCTTGTCATTCAAGAGTCTGGTCCATCTCCATTGTGTTCTCTTTGAATTTTTCCAAACACGGCAGGGGACAAAAAATCATGCACAGTAACTGTTCATCCACAGGATACTAAACAGCAAGGATCTCCAGCGCATTCTTGAAATAAAAAAAAAGCTATGTAACAAAAACTCCATTTTTTGATCCCCATACTAAAAAAAAAAAAAAATTGAAACCTCTATCATTTAAATAATCTCCCAGCCCCATCAACCTAGTGCATGGTGATTAAAATCTTTGACCCTGTTACCATTCCTTAATTTAGCTGCCCTAGTTTCTTGGGCACATGATATTTTGTTAAGCACCCACATATAATTGCAGGCAAGTTCTTGTTGCTTACATTCCAAATCTCTTTTCCAAGCCTCGACAATAAAGCTTTTCACACAAAACCCCAAAGTAGGGTCATAGCCTTATTTATTTAGTTACTTATTAATTTATTTTATTTGACATTTGGTAACCAGGAAAGTCTGAGTACAGGATTACCCATTTTCAGTGGAGGCCTGGGGAGAAAAGCTACATGTCAGTTATACACAATACAAGAACATAAACATTGATAAGAAATAAACTTCTCTAAAATGTTTTAAAATATAAAGTTGATACAGGGATATTTACAAGCAGTAGAAAATACATCTTTGATATAGACATTAAACAGTAAGAAAAAATTACATATGCAAAAACTTTTTGAGTATTACGAGCAGTAACAAATACATAGTTAGGTACAGAGTTATTCTAGTGTGATTAAATTATGAGTTAGAGAACAACTTAGCATGTAGTTAAGGTGATTGCAAGGAGAAATCATGGAAAAATATCAGCTGTTAATATTAGCTAAAAGCTAGGTAGGTGAGAAACATGAGCATAACCAGGATTTGGAAAGATGTCCTTTAAGAAGGGACTTGTGGGATAGTAAGTGACAGGTTATTCCAAGCTTTAGCTATGCAGAAAGTGGAAACTGTGACCACTGGATTTTATTTGTTTATGAGTTGATAGGTGTCAGAAAACTGAAGCTCCCGATAAGGCAATAGTATTTTAAGATGGAAGAGATGGTTGGAGAGACTAGGGGTTTGTAGAGTAGTTTATGAGTTAGGAGTAGCTGGTTCATGTGTATTTGCTGTGCAAGCTCAAGACAGTCAATGTTGAAATTTAGGAGGTTGGGCAGTGGCGAAGTTTGGTATTTTGTGGTATCATTGTTCAAGTTTGGTTTTAAGAGTGGTGCTTAGGTTATTTAAAATAGGTGAGGCATAAAGAAGGGAAGCTAAAAGGTTTGCGATGGCAAGTCTGGCTCTAGTAGACTTTGTTAGGAATGGCTTAGCCCTATATAGCATACCAATTTTTTGATGGGTCTAATTTAATAGTCTTGTTTACATTCGAAAAAAACTAAATGTAGTGAATCCGTGTGATCAAAAAGACCAAAAAAAAAAAAAAAAAAAAAACCTCTAAACCACACATAGTTGACTGCTCACCAGCTAGCGTGACCACAAAAAAGGCTCCAAAAATAAACAAATAAACAGTATTCACCCACTTCCAATGCACTTGAAATTGATGTCTTGAAATAATTTTGATCCAAGGTGGCACAATATAACAAATGCTTTATTAAACCCAGACGGTTAAGCGCTTTTGTCCTACTGGACTTCATCAGAACTGTCTCATAATGAATAAAAAATGCTATTTAAACACTAAGATACCATCACCACTTAATACATAATTAATTACACAATTACATCATTGATAGTTTAAAGTGCCCAGTGCAATACTAACATTTTATATAAAACTATACGTGTACACAACTAAAAAAAAAAATTGAAAATGTGTACACTTTATTCTAAACTCAATTAAACATATGTAAAAATTAAAAACCATAAGAAGAAATGTTAAAAACAATGTATTGCCAATACTTCACAGTTGAGCTGTATGGTACTTTAACACTGGTAGAATAGCGACACATTTGTTAAGCCCTTTCCCACAAGCAGCATTTAATCTTGATTGCCAGTATAGCGCTCTTCTTTCCACCAGTGTAACCCAGTCCCCTCTCATCACATCCTGAGGAACAACTTCAACTTTACCAAACAGAAATTTAGTAAAATTGGGGCAAAATTGAACATGTCTACATATGGCATTAGTAATGATGTTTCTAGAAATAGCATATGTATGTTCATATATCCTTTTTCTAAACTGGTGCTCTCTCTTTTGCCAACATAGAGACTGTTGCATTTTTGACAAATTGCAATATATATATGTATATATATCACCCCCTTAGTAGAGCAGTTGCCATTGACCAACCTAATATTTTCCTTTGGTTCAACAATAGTCACCATTGTATTTTCTAAAATGAAGGGACACTGATGAGACATCCACCATTTCTTGGTTCTCTTAACATTTTCCAATGGTAATTGAACAACATTCAAGGGAGATTCAAAAATGTTCTTAAAATTAAAACCCATTTTGTACACAAAATGAGGCCTAGGGCCTAAGGTACTATATAAATGTTTCCCCCCTTAAAAGTATTCCAGTTTCTACTCAAAATTTTCCTTTATTGCATTAGCTTTGTGATTAAAAGTAACAATCATTGCATGTGTAAACTTAAAACTGGGGGGCCCTTTTTTTAGCCTTCAACACCCATTGTGCATTGTCTGAAAGAATACTCTCTTGAGGGTATAAATCTATTGCCCAAAGATCCATCACTTCAGTAACAGTCTTGGTTAAAATATTGTTGGGATACCCCCTTTCCAAGAAATATTTTCTGAGGGTTTTATCTCATTGGTGAACAACATATGGTCAGACTAGATATGGGCCGCCCTAACCAGTTGTCCCTTGAAAATATTCCTTTTAACATGTTGTGGATGACAACTATGGTAGTCTAAAAAGCTGTTAGAAAAAGTAGGTTTTCTAAAGACTTTTGAGCATAATCTACCTCCAGCTTCATCTTTAAAAAGAGTCACGTCCAAATAATTAATTGAATAAACATCAAAATGTCCAGTAAAGGCCAAAAGGAGGTTATCTCATTTTTAAGGTAGGATAAAAAAGATTTGTGTAGAGTGACATCACTATCCTTCCACAAAATGAATATGTCATCCAAATATCGAAAATAGCAAAACCATTCAGAACCAAAACGACTTGACAAAACAACACACCTTTCAAGGGTATAAAGAACTAAATTGGCATAAATGGGGGCACAACTTGCCCCATGGCCACACCCATAATTTGCCTATAATATTCCCCTTCGAATGTCATAAAATTATAATTCAAAACTATTTCCATAAGTTCTTCTACAAAACTAACTGTTGCACCATCAAAAGAGGTGAGTTCCCTGATAGCTTCAGAGAAAAGTTCCAGACCCAAAGTATATGGAATAGAGTGAACAGGTCCACTATGTCAGTGGTGGAAAAACTCCCTGTCATCTCCATCACAAAAGGCCTGATTTTGAGTAAAAAAATCACAGGCATCTCTGAAGATATGCACTATGGTTGTAGTAGTATCTTTTAGAATCCTGTCGATATAAACAGCCAAAGGATAGGTTTAAGGGGGGCATATAATGTCTTTATGAAAATAACTGGAATCCATGGAGATTTATTTTATAAAAATTCCTAAGTGTCCATGTCAACACTACCTTGCATAAGTGCATCTTCCAAAAAAAGAAAATCAATCTTCCTATAAGCAATAGAAATGTCGTTCCTAGAAACAATGCTATTTTTTTCATTGTCCTGCAAGTTATAAATGGTAGACATAATCATCTTTCTTAACTAAAACTATCCCCCCACCTTTGTCAGGTTTCATAACCCTAACAGAATAATTGTTTAATTCACTTACAGCATCCCTTTCATCCTTAGAAAGGTTCAAAAACCAAGGCCCTTGGGAATATTTCAAACTGTCAAGGTCTTTTTCACATGCCTTTTCAAAAACCGCTATGGTATGTTTAAAGGGGGGTTATAAGTACTCTTCATCTACAACATTTTCATTTTACTCTTATTGATTCCACCACCATCTTTATTATCAAATTCAGAAGATATTTTACCTTCAAAGTGGACCATAAAGTTCAACTTACAAGTATATAATTTCGATTCTACTTGGGAGTGGAGACTAACTTAAAACCTTTATTGAAGAGGGAAAAGTGTGTGTGTGTAATATTCAATTCAGAATGATTGAAACTATTTAATCCCTTGTGTGTTATCATAACATCTCCATGAGTCTGAATGATATCGGAATCAATGTTCACTGCATTAGTACCACTATCTCCTTTTGTTAATTCCACACACCCCCCTCTCTTGTTGTCTACCTCTTCCATCCCCTGTAATTGCAAGTCTGTTAGTCTAAAAAAAAATGTTGTCACCCCTTTGGTTAGCCAGCCTTTCTAATATGCTAAATGATGGGTATTCTTGTTCATACCCCTGCCTGTTTTAATTAAAGTCACTATCATCTCTGTCAACTTGTAAGGTCCCTGTTGGTAAAATTTCACTAGAAGAAGTATTATGATAACCATAATTTTTACTTAACGAAGGGGGCAAATGGTAGGCTTTCTGCCTAACATAATCATCCTAGACCCTGGTTAATTTATTTTCTTTCCGCTTTAAATTCAGATTGACCTGCTGCTCAACTGTGTCAAAAACAGTGTTGTATTTAACTCTGTACTGTTCAAATAACAAATCATCAGTAATTTTCTTATTAAGATCATTCATTTCTTTAAATAACCCGTCCAACTGTTTATTAAATGTAATAATAAAATGCATTAGCTCAAAACTGTATCTATCAAATAAGTCCAAAATCTGCTTATGTGCTTCTATCCCTGCTGCAAGACCATTTGGGAATTTGAACACCCGTAAGGGACAAGTTTTTGCCGTAAACATTCAGTCAAGTATAAATTATCCACCTGCAAATTACGTATCTTTAGCATCTTCAATTTGAACACGTCTAACATACTCTTTAAACTGTGAAAAGTGTTTCCAGTACCGTTTGTAGGTATGAAAAAGTATTTTTAAAACCATTCTTGTAGATCACAACCTCCTTTCACTGGGATTACCATTTTGTGCTATATTGGAGCTATACTGCAATCAAGATTAAATGCTGTTTGTGAGAAAGGGTTTAACAAATGTGTCCTCTATTCTACCAGTGTTAAACTTTAACTTTGAAGTATTGTTTTTAGCAAATCTTCTTATGGTTTTTCATTTTTACATATTTTAATTGAGTTTAGAATAAAGTGTACAAATTTTCAACTAAGTTTTTTAGTTCTATACACACAGTTTTATATAAAATTTTAGTATTGCATTGGTTACTTTAAAGTATTAATGATGTAATTATGTATTAAGGGGTGGTATCTTAGTGTTTAAATAGTATTTTTTTATTCATTATGAGATGGTTCTGATAAAGTCCAGTTTTTAGCCTGAAAGCACTTAACCATCTGGGCTTAATAAAGAATTTGTTATATTGTGCCACCTTGGATCAAAATTATTTCTAAAGACATCAACTTCAAGTGTGTTGGAAGTGGGTGAATTCTGTTTATTTATTCTTTGGAGCCTTTTTTTGTGGTCACTTTTGTTGGTGAGCGGTCATCTGTGCGTGGTTTAGAGTTTATTTATATTCATGTCAAACTTGAGAATTGTCATCAATAGTAACACCTTGTAGTTTGGTATGAGGAGCAGCATCTACTACTGTTTTGTTTAATGAAGATATTCTGAAGGATCCTTTGTCGAGAGAGTGTCGCTTAGGAAAAAATAAGAGGAGTTTGGTTGTCTTGGGACTGAGAAAGAACTGGTTGTTGAAAAGCCAGGCTTCTGTGGCGTTAAACATGTTTTGTGTCCGTGTTTGTAGTCCAGTGAGATTGTTAGAAAAGCAAATTAGGGTAGAGTTATCTGCATACTGGACTGATGTAGCATGCTTGGATCCAGATGAAAGGTTGTTAATAAATATGTTAAAGAGGAGAGGACCTAGGATAGAGCCCTGAGAAATGCCAGTGATGGCAAGTAGATAGGGAGATAGAGAAGAGTCCCACTTGAAGGATTGATTTCAGATAGGTAACTGATGAACCATTTTAAGGTATTATCTGAAGAGCCAAGGAAGGAAAGTTGAGATAGATTCGAAGATGAGAGTATTAAAAGCTTTAGACAGGTCAAGGAATAAGTATGAGACAAAGCTCCCCGTGCGACCGGCTTTAACTGAATCATTGAAGGACAAGAGAGCTGTGGAGGTGCTGTGTGTTTGTCTCAATCCAGGACTGGTAGGAGAGAGAAGATTGTTTTCAAGTAAGTGGTGAAGGTGTTGTTTGTGGATGCATTTTTCTAAAATTGTACATCTAGGTGACTGTATAGCTATAGGACTGTAGTTTGATATTTCAGTGGAATTTCCTCCTTTATGTATTGGGATAATGAGGAACTACTTCCAGAGGGAAGGGAATTGTTTCAATAATAGACCTATTAATGAGTATGGATACAGGGTACGCTATGGCATTTGTGTCAATTTTTAGGAATTCATTGAGATTGCCAGCAGATGGAGAGCAAGGTCTGAGTTTAAGAAGCTGTTTAATAAACAGTGTTGGAATGGGTTTAAGGGATAGAAGAGAGGTATGATGATAGGTTTTTTGATTAAACAAGGAGAAAATTTATTTTTAATTATTTTTCTTTTGAGGGGAGTTAAATGTATCATCTGCTTCATCTAAGGGTAGGTATTTAAGAAAGTTACAATTTATATAGCTTAGAATATTGGTAAAGGTGAGTGGGTTAAAATTGTTTAGGTCATGGATAGTTTTGAAAGTATGCTGTTCATGAGGTTGAGAGATGAGTCTGGAGGTACAAGCGCGATGATGATTACTAAGGGCATCAGGAAGTGTTGCAGTTTCTTGGAAGTTATTGGGTTGGGAGACTAATAACCAATCTGTGGCTGAGCTGCTTTGGTTGGACTTAATAAAGGTGGGGTGCTGGATTGAGAAAAGCCAAAGAGACTTATATTATTGGTGCGGAAATTTGTGGATAGTTTCAGCCAATCTATGTTGATGTGTACAAATATAATGGTTTCATGGTAGATGTTGGTTGACACCCAGGATAATGCATATTCCAGATTAGATAGGTTGTTTCCTGGGGAATGCAGAGGGTGGTAATTCAGAAGTTTTTGTGTTTATTTACAGTAAAGTTGGCGATCGTCAGTTCAGCATTGTTAAATGTGAGAATGGGCTGGCTAAGGGGGTAAGAGAAAAGTGAGATGGATACACTGTAGCAGTGCCTCCAGCTTTTTTGTTGAGACTGTGTCTGTCTTTTACATAATAAAACCAGGGGAAAGATTTAATTCTTTGATATGGGGTTTAAGCCATGTTTCTGTGAGAACTAGTATGTCGGTCAGTATAGGGTAATGAAAGCATGGAATTCACTGACTTTGTTACAGATACTATGTATATTCATAGAGAGAAATTTAGGTTTAGTATGACTTGAAGTACTGTGAGTAGGGAAAGGTGGTGATGTGTCTTTTGGCCCAGGGTTTGGGTGAATGTCTCAACACTAGTAGTTGGGACATAAACAGGTGAAATAAGCTGTCTTCTGAAGAGGAGGTATATAAGATGAGTTTGGTATGTGGTGGTGGGATGGGGTGGTTGAATATTTGTAGTTTGAAAAAGAGTAGGGGAGAGATTTGATAGAGGTTGTAAGAAATACGTTGGGAGTAATGAGCAAGGTGGTGAATAGGTTTGGAGGACCAAGTTAGAGAGAGAGACTGAGAGTATATTGGGATGCTGTAGGATGAGAGAAAAGAAAGAGTTGTTTTTTGTTTGTCTTTTTGGATTTTCCTGGTTAGGGGTCGCCACAGTGGAACTCCGGTCCACTAATGATTGGCAGTAGATTTTTTTATGGTGCCGAGTTGCCAGCCCGATGCCCAACCTTCAGCAAAGGCATGCCCAATCACGCATGTCTTTCAGAGGCCACTCGACTGCGGGGAGGACATGCAGACTCCACACAGAAGGCACTTCAGCCGTGAATCGAACAGGAAAACCTCTTGCTGTGAGGCAACAATGCTACCGTTTACCACTGTGGCTAGAGAAAAGAAAGAGTAAAAACGAATATTGAGGGAAACTTAGTAGAATATAATACGGTAGTCACTGGGGTGCATAGTACAGTTTTGAAGGATGCCTGTAAGATGTATATGCAGAAATTGACGGTAGAAGAGACAAACGGGATGGCTAAATAAAGTGAGAGAGTAGAATGCTAGGATTTATAGGGGGTTGAGATTGGAGTGGAATAGACAAAAATGCAAGAAGGAAAAGGTATAGAATGCTTAGAAAGAGAGGATGGGAAATAGAGGTTTATAAGGTGGAGAGACTTAACAAGGGAATTGAAATGAAAAGAATTTAGGTGTTTTAGGGAGGTGAAGAAGATGGAATTAAAGACAGAAGATGATGGAAGAGTAGAGGGAGTTGGATGCTAAGGAGGGAGTGTGGTCAGTTCAGAGTTATAGATTAGGGAGAAGAGAAAATTATGTTAATAGGGGTGGGGATTAGTGGCTATAAATGAAGAGGTAATGGGGATGGTAGTTAGAACCAAGATATCAACAACAGGTAAAAAAAAAAAAAAATCACTAAGGCAAGGTAATTCCAGAAGTGTGTGTGTGTAAGAGTGGGAGTGCATAGAGCTGTAGAGTGTATGAGTAGCCTGCCACAGAAAATGAACTTGTGAGTCTACTGACTTCTGGGACAAACAGAGAGGAAGGGAGATGCTTGCTTTGAGTAAAGTGGGGTTAGAGTAGAACTTGAGATAATGAAGTTGCAGGGTATAATGTTAGACTATATTGTGACAATTCTGGGAGCAGATAAGCTAAAAAAAAATAATGGAAGGTACAAATTGCATAGGGGGAAAACAGGGAGAAAGGAATTGATAAAGTGGAAAAAGAAAGAGCCAATCTAAAGTTGACTATCCTTTCTCATTCCCCTAAACCAAAGAAACAAAATGCCCAAGTCTTTGAATCTAACACAAATATTTTCTATTCCTGTATAACATCATCTCACATCATTATTACAGGCCCAAAATACATGAATACTTCCCTTTTCAGGAACATCACATCTCCAACAAACATTCATTCACAGCATAAAACCTTCTTAATTGGTCTGGCGTTCTGTACCATCTGTGGAACATCCTCAAATGTTGATCCCAACACACAGGCAGAATTTGCAACCTCCTATTAATTTTAACAGCCATACTCCAAGCCTCATCTGCAATAACAGAAATCTTGGCTTCTTCCCACCTCTTTTTTATTCTGAACATTTCATTGCTATACTTCTCAATCAAGAAAGAATATAGTCCTTCTCCACCAAAACAACAGATCTTGTGCAACAAAAAAGCTATTGCATGTTACTTCCAGCCACACTGATCTTATCCACTCTTGGAAAGCTTGCCTGAAGTGTTCAAATTGAAGCCATGCCCCTTTGGAAAGGAATATTTTGAAAATATGACCACTCACACAATATTAATGTACTTCCCTCCAGTTTATAGAGCAAGTGTTTTACTCTACATATACCCTTATTTGCCACTTTTTCCAGTTTGTTTTTTCCTGGATATTAATGGTGTATTATTCCAAAGTCCTGCCTTTAATTTTCCTAGCCAGGCCTCAGAGAAGCCCTTCAAAATGTTAAAGACCATACTTAACACTTTCTGCTCAGTAGCATCTAGCCATTCATAGCTAGTATTGCCAGACAGGCAATTATGGTCCTCTGAACAAACATGGTAGCTACAGCTGATGCAAGTGCATAAAATTGCATCCTACCTTCAGAAATACTGCAGGCCCTTCCCCTCCATATAAAGTTGTCACGTACCTTCTGTACTCTGTCCGAATCATATCCTTCCAAATCAGTGGAAGATGAGAGCGAACACATATGACTTTTGGAAGAATCATCATTTGAATTAAATTTATTCTGCGCACCAGTAGTAATACCTTCTTTGACCATCTGTGTGACCAAGAGGACATTTCTTTGTGTAGATCTGGGTATTTGGTCCTGATTAGTTCCTGGTCTTGCTACTCCTTCAATAACCCTAAATACCTCGCCTCCCCTCTCAGCCTCACCAAATATTCTCCAGTCTGTAAAGTAATTTTGCTCATTCTAACCTGTAGGTTTTTTTTCTGGTTTCTTTCTAACCTGGTAATATCCATTTATGCTTAGGTCTCCAACCTAGGTTCCTAAGATCTGAAGGTCATAGTAGGAATCATACGGGACAAGGCTGATAAGTTGAACACGAGGTAGTTTAAAAAGATTCATTGGGATCTCACAGCCATATTGCAGAGCATGAAAAACTCCTTTGTTCCACTTGGGCACAGCTAATGAAAGCCAAGAGTAAACTGGTCAGTTGTTACAGCGTCTAAATTTCACCATTCTGTCAAGTCAAGGTCAATGGGCCTACTATTGGGTCAAAACTATTGCAAGTTGAGAAAGGAGATGATCAGAATGCGAGACAGATACCACCACTATGTCAAATGTAGAGACCCCAGTTTGGAACAACAAGATGCGAGCATGTCTAAAATGATCAATTACAGCAATAACAAGTCCAGTAAAGTCCATTTCCTTCTTAATACAGGTGAAGCTTTGAACTTCAGTCACAGACATATCATCTGCTGATATATTGAAATTAACCACAACTCATCATTTAGGGATCTGTAACATTGATCAACAAAAAAGTCTGTGGTTTCTTGAAGGAATGTCTTCACACTACTGGGTGGATGGAAGATGATGAGGAGCTCTGGGCATGTTCCTGTACCTAAGACATGTTCAAGGGAGATAGTATCCAAAATGATTACCTTGTTTAGTTGTATTGAAAAGGAAAAACAAATTGCTCATTCATTCCCAAGTTGCCCAACCCAGTGCATTGAATTACAGAACTGATACTTATAACCACTTCAACTTGAATACAGGACTGCGTCTTTCAGACTCATATGGGCATCAGATGTTACTGATCTACCATGAAGTAAGAAAGGTTTTAATATATGTTCATCTATATGCAGAGTAAATAAATGTGTCTATGCAGGTTATTCACCTTGTCTGTCTTGCACTACTGTTAAATTACATGTATTTATGTACAGAACAAGGTTACATCAGACTGCAGCCGTATGCAGAGTGACCTCTATTTTGTATTTCCTACATAATTTGTACTATAACATTACACAGGGGACTTTGGAAAATGTGAGCAAGTTATAGTCTGTAAAGTTACATATTTTCAATTAATTTAATCTCTACTGAATCAAGATAGACGGGGGACTAAATCATGTCAGACAGTGTCATGAATGCTTGGAGAATTTTTGAATAATAAAAAACACTCCATAGTGGAATACTGCTATAAATCAATTGTATATCAAGGGAAAATTGATTAAGCTTCTTGGGGGAGACTTATGCCTGGCCTAGAGAGCAATTTCAGATCCAAACCTAATAAACTTGTTGCATATCCGTAAATCAAATGGGACTAGGGCTACCCATTCCAGGGACCTAAATATGCCCTGCAACTTAAATAGGACATGCTGGAGGGACAGATTTATCTGCCAGTGACTACTGCGTCCTTGGAGTAGGCTACCAATTCATATGAAACAGAGCACCTCTGTGACCCTGTTCAAGAGTAGCTTGGACGAGTGGATGAGGCACCATAAGTTCTTAGTGGGGATAGTAACCACAGCCCTCCTGGACATGGGCAGTCATTATTAAATGCAATCTTGGGTATTGATCATCATTTCTATGGTATTACATTGGGATGAAACGGCTAGGTTTGAAATCCCTTCAGGTCAATAGCCTAGTTATCTCCTATTATCCTATCATCCTATTAATGCTTGTAAAAGGTTTCATTCTTTCTATCATTAAAGCACAATTAAGCAAACTAGTTAAGAGCTTAAGGGAATCATTAGGAATTATAAAGCTAAGTATGAGATTAAAATAGCTAGGAAAGCCAAAAATAATTGCTTATCTTTCTTTAACTATGTCGGGAATTAAAGAATCAATACATACAACAATATTTGGAGCTAGTCCAAGATAATATTTTACACTCTGACCCAAAGGAAATATCTACTATCCTCGTTGACAAATTTAGTGCAAATGTTACTCCAGCCACAGTTATAGTTGCTCAACAATCCCTGCCATCCCATTTAATTACTGTGGAAGTTCTCTTGCTCAATCAAAAGCTAAGAACACCTTATTCACGGGCCCTGATATAATATACCAGGTTGTTTCACTGTCAGAGCCAAATATGGTGCATCAGGCCCCCGACATAAGCTCTTTAATATAAGCCTCTCCACTGGCTACTTTCTTGAATCCTGGAAAACAACCATTGGAATGCCATTACACAATAGTGGCCACACCACTGACCCTGATAATTATAGACCCATTACCCATACTAAGTTCAAAAGAAGTGCTTGTCTGTTTAACCTCATTAATTTCTTTCAAAACAATAATCAAAGCAGTGAAGAACAATTATGAAGTACATACAACATGTTTGGAAATGGCAAAGGTCTGTGAAATTATTTCCATGCAGACATTAGTGGCATTCTTGTAAATACGAATGTGAATCTTTTTGTTGTGTGGTAGATAGGTCTATTTTTCTCTAATGGAATTCATGTGATCAGAGTCACAGGTGCCACTTCTGGAGGGAAAAAGCTACAGAGATGTGCCACAGGACTCAGTGTTAGACGTCTCATATTTGGCATCTTTTTCTCAGACATTCAGACCAGAACTACTAACCTGTGGGTATCTAGGTTTGCAGATGAGTGTAAATTGGGTGGTGTTCAATCTTCTACTAACTCACAACTGCTTTAACATGCGCCAGACAATGTTAACAATTGTTGCAAGGAACAATGGTCTCAAACTAAATGTGAAAAAAAAAAAAATTGGCATAGTTAATTTTGGTAAACAAAACATTTTCACATACCATATAAGTGACACCAGTCCAATCAGATGCTACCTTAAAGAATCTAGGCACTGTTGATAATTCTTTTGCTGTTCAACTATCGTGTCCACAGGAGTTTGTAAAACCTTCTGTTTTGATCATCTCATTTCCATTAGATCCAAAGAAGTCTTAATTCTCCTTAACTCTTATCTCAACAGATGCATTATTGAATATAATGTACCCTGCGGTATGAACTTTGGCTTTAGATGACGGTCCCTGTTGAAGTGACATCCTGACCCAGTTGTGTAGAAATGGGGAAAAAGGGGGTTGTGAATGGATGGAAAGATGGATATCACTCAACTTGAGGCACCTCAAACATCCATATCATTTAAAAGACTGTTGACACCCCACAATCTTAGTTCTCTTAATAGACTGCCTGCCATGTCTCTTTGTACTCAGTCTCCTGTAGTGTCTTCCATAAAGATCTATGTCCAGGCTTTCAACCCTTGAATGGTCCAATCTATTTGACCTCCTACTCTTTCAGAGAGCAAATGGTGTCTCAAATACCTGGTTAAAAGAAATAAGTCTTCATCAATAGGTAAATAAGATGCTGGTATGATAGATTCATATCTCAGCATAAACTCACTACATGTCAAGCAGGGTAGCACCCTTACCACCTTAAGGGGGTAAACCTTCATAATTGGATGTGCAGCCTCCAAATCCCCCCATAGTCTTAACTTGTCTTGTCGTCTTTGAGGCTAGAGAGAACAATGAATAGTTTTTTTTTTTTTTGGCTTCTAATGATCTGTGTACTGATTGCCAAGTATTTGCCAGTGAGCCTAGTATGTGAAATGCTCAGAGAATGTCTGAAAAGGGACCTGTGTATCTACCTTCGTTAAATTAAAATAAAATGTAATAAAGCATGTATGCATTTGTTTATGTAATTAATTGATGAAAACAGAATAGAAGTCAGCAGTGATGTGGCTCTTTTAAACTTTCTTTGGAACCATCAGTTATCAGTTCTAGTTCTTGCCAATCACTTCTCTTGTTGCTGTAATGACTAATATTAATGGCTGGTGAAGTACATCCTGGAAAAGTATGTTGAAAATATACTATCATTAAAAATAAATAATGAATGAAGACTGTTATTATTATCATCATTTTGTTTGTTTTATTGTGCAGGAAGTAGCTTTACCTTTCTGTGTCTAGGGTATAACACTTTGTAAGCCTTGCATTCTCACTGATTTTCCTATCTGTGTTTTTTCAGTTTAGCTGTTGTGAAAGTAATCATGACTTGCTTCCCTTGAGGTGGACATGCGTAGATATTGTATAATGAGGTAGACAAAGTTAATGGAGCATTCCTAATAAGTGAGCTTAAGTGCACCACATTTAAGCAACCCCCTGCATTGCCAATTGCCTTATACAAGTAGAGAGAGAGCGTTCCATAAAGCTTCTCAGGGGTCCATATTCACTGCAGGAAGACATGCGGATGACAGATGAGAGCACAGTGCCATCTCTGCATGAATACAACAGATTGCCCACTTGCATTCACTTTATAATAGATAATAGAGTAAATAGTTTGATAGGGCTTCAGATGCAGATACAGAATTAGTTTCTATTGATTACACTTGCATTGGCTATGTGGAGAGTGCAGTGTGATAAATGAATACCCTGGGTTTGCAAAGTGCAGTGCAGGGCAAAACCACAAATCCTATTTTTTATTTCTTTATGGTATTCATGTGTTCCTTCTTTACTGCTGCATTAGAATTCATTTAGTTCACAGTAATAGTTTCTAGTCCTAAGTGAATATGTTTACATTTTTATGGGGTTTGTTCTGGTTTTGATTTTAAACTGAGCTTATAGAAATATTGTAAAATATCTACAGCTTTGTCACTTAAGCTGGCTGTGCTATGATATTCATTTTGTCGTTGCCTAAGGAAGATACCAAACAGCATTTTGTTACCTCTCAGGTGTGTGGCTGTGAATACTAACTAAAGTATTGCATGCAAATCCAATAACAGTGCTGGCAACTGTCTTTACTCATATGAAATAGCTAAAACCTGGAACACGCTCCCCCTAACTATTAGATCCACATTTAAACTTGCCCATTTTAAGAAAATACTCAAAAAACATTTATTCAACAATTAGCTTTGCCCATGTTCTCCACTTGGCTAACTCACAATATTCTTTCATTGTTTTCTGTACTTATACTGCTACCATTATTATATAGTATTATCTGCTCACCACCTAACTTCCTATGCAACTTCCTCTGACTCCAAACTCCCAACAAGCCACTGCTCTACCTCATCTCTTCATGTCCTCCTCTCGACACTCCCTCAGTCCCCCAGCAACTCCTACTACACACCATGTTTTCTCTCTCTTTCTCTCTCTCTGCCTCTCCTAGACTATCGTCTTTCACTATACTCCTCAGATATATTTAAAAGTAAGACAACACTAATAACTGCATTTACAAATGTTGCTCGATTCATTGTTTAACTATTAATACCCATAAGGTATCTTGTTTACATTGTAAATATTTTAGTAATTTTTGTATTTCAGTATATACCTATGCTTACATGTCTTTCTTTACTTTATAGCCATGTAATTTTGCTTTGTATAAATTTATTGCTATGTAATTTTACATTGCTTTATATTCATGTAATTCTGCATTTTGTTTGTGGAGCTTTTCTCTCCGGGCCTCCGCAGAAAATGTTTTATGCCCAGTTGGACTTTCCCAGTAAACTAATGTCAAATAAAATAAATAGATAAATGCAAACTGGAAGATCTTTGGCTATAACTAGAAATATCATGTGCTCCTTTCAGTACAATAATGTGAAGCTGGTAAGGGTAGTTGCATGACTGTTCATTGTTTTGTTTAGCAGACTGTCAGTTCTGCAATTTATTTACCCACTGCCAAATTTAAAATCAAGGAAAAATCAAAGGTGGAACATTATGTGATGCAAAAGGTAATAACATGGCCTCCATAAAGTTTAAATTTATATTTGCGTTGCATTTTTCTTTGAAGGTAAAATTATACCCCATTGATAAATTTAAAGAATTGTTTGTTTCTTTTGGCTTTTTCCCGGTTAGGAGTCACCACAGCGAAACTCCGGTCCGCTAATGATTGGTAGAAGATTTTTACGTGCCGAGCTAATGATTGCTAGAAGATTTTTACGTGCCGAGTTACCAGCCCTGATGCACAACCTTCAACGAAGGTACGCCCCTTCACGCATGTCTCCACACAGAAGACGCTTTAGCTGAGAATCGAACGGACAACGTCTTGCTGTGAGTCGACAACGGTACCGCAGCACCACCACCGCAGTATGGTAAATTTAAAGAATCAGAAATGTCAATTTCATTCTGTTTCAGGTCTGTGAACTGCCCTGTATTCATTAGTAAGTATCATCATTATCAGTATCAAGTATCAGCCATCATCTTTATCATGTCAGCTGTGACATCATTTGAGCCTATTGCTTTGCCTGACTTAATTTTACTTAGTGCTATTCTTACTTCACCTGTGGTGGGCCTCTCCTCTTATTTATTTGGGGCACTACAGATTCTGTGGGTTTCTCTTCTGCTTTTGATGTCTTGTGACTGGTGAGTAGTTTGTTGCTGGCATCCCTTATGAAGGGTGCTTGAAGACTATCTTCTTTATCTTTCTGTCTTTGCCTTGCACCTTGATATAGTTTATTTGTGCCATCTGCGGAGTCATTTTCCAGACACTAGCAGAGTGCCTGTGATGACGATTGCTACTCATGTCTTTGCCTGTGTGTTAGCGTTCCCAGTATTCACTCTTTACTGTCTACACTTGTTCTGCTCTCCTCCTTCCTTTTGTTGACTTTCTGGACTTTGCATCCCACTACCAGCTTTCCTTATTTATCTTATTTCCATGCCTGGCTTGGTCGCACATCTCTTTTGTAGTCCTTCTGTTTTGAGGTGCTGCAATTCTTATTCAATGCCATCCATTTCATCTTCTTCTTGAGGCACTACAGCCCTAAGTAATTCCTTGTGCTGTTGTGTTTTCTCTCCAGTCAACTTTCAGGTATTCAGAGTCTCTGTTGAAGTTATAGACTTCTCTGACCACTGCTTTCAGCTACCAGAGTTTTATGCTGTGTGCCTGCTGTTTCACTGCAGATGACGTTGCAATTACTGATTCTGTCCCACTGCTCTTTCCTTCCTAGAAGGAAGTCTACCTGAGTTGCATGCAGGCCACCCTTGCATGTGATCTTGTGACTGTCTCTCTTGCTGAACCCTGTGTTCACCACCAAGCCATTTGCCACACAGAACTCTAGAATGGCCTGTTCTCCTTTATTCCTGTTGCTCTGCCTATGTACACACAGACAGTCCTCGTATCCTGTTCTGTCTGTCCATTCTGATACATGCTTTCAGTTTAGCCATTATCAACACCAAATCATGTTGTCCTGCTTTATCTAAGTAGGTCTTGCAACTGCTGCCGGAATGCATTCTCTTCCTCAGTATCACAACCCTGCTGTGGGGCGTAGGCTGAGATTATGAATACTGTCCTGCCTGTAATCTGATTACCATGAGTCTGTCACTAATTCTGATGATATCCCTCACTGCCTCCTGAAGCCTGTCTCTCTCACCACAATTCCCATACCATTTCTAGCTTGTCCCCCTTCTGAGGAGTAGAGTCTGGATCCCAAGCCAAGTGGCTTTGTTGCACTGCCCTTCCATCTTGCCTCTTGGATATATAAGATGCCCAACCTCCTCTGTACCATCATGTCATCCACTTTCAGGCTCTGTCCTGTCAGTGAGCCTACATTGAGTGTAGCAATTCTTATGATTGATTTGACATCTAGCTTTTGTCAGTACGGTTATCCCAGGTAACCCAAGGTTAAATACTGAACTTAAATGTAAAAATTATGGTAAGGGAATTTGAGAATGACTGTTGACTTGTTGCTTTTCATCTTTGAGGAATGTATAAATAACATGGCTTAATAAAGAACTGCAGGCCTTTTCATAAGTAATGAATAGTGTAAACTTATGTATAAATAGAAGGCAGCTGGAAAAAGCTAACACATACATTCAGAAATTAAGCCTGTGTTGTATTTACAATGACCATGTTGATAAGAGTGACAAAATAAATTCTTAAGAGTCATACTGACCACAAATATCAAAAGGTTTCAGTAGATAAAATCGGACAGTAACAGAGAACAAACTTTGAACTTTAATTTTACAATTCTTTGCCATTATCCATCCATCCACAACCCATTTTCCCATGTTTTTTAAAATATGGGGTCAGGGTGTCACTTCAACAGCAACAATCATCTAGATCCAAGGTTCACACCACTTGGTGGCTATCTCTGCCACGGCTATTCTTTCATACCACACATTCACACACACACTCACAGCTACGATCAGTTTAGGTTGTCCAGTCTGTCTACTGCATGTCTTTGGAATGTGGGAAATAACAGGAATAACTATGTAAAACTAAGTCTTTCTTATAATTAGGCTTTACATGTTTCTTTGGCAGTATACATCTCAAGTGTACCTCCTTATGAGGAGTGTTCCCCATTTTAAGTTTTAAAAAGCCCATTTTCTGGGCTGTTTCACCTTGAAAGGGTCTACCATACATTTATTGTTAAAAATGTTTTCACTAATATCCATGGTAAATAATAGCAAGTCATGTTAATTCATAAACAGAAGTTAATAAAATGTAAAGTAATGCATTTTAACCATGATGCCAGCTTCCAAGTTAGTTATTAGTAAATGTTCTACATTTTGTCTATTTGTCCCACATTATGACAGGAAGTGTTCTATATTTTTGAGATGGCAGGTTTAGAGTTATGTTGGACAGCATATCTTTCAGCTTCTTTTCTCAACAATTCTAGACAAAGCCAAAGATAATGGGGGTAGGGAGAGGTGGCAAATTGCAAATACCATTCTAATCCCTCTAAAATGTTAATGGAACAAATGGTTTTGCATCAAAAGGCATTTAAGATGGCAAGGCACAAATACAAAGGAAAATATAAAAGAAAATTAGAAACATGCTGCCAAATTCTGGGTAAGGATATCTGCTGAAAATGATGAGTCCATTAACAGCTGTTTCTCAAACTTGTTGCTCCATAAACTTTAGAATGTGAAATGCATCTGTCACACAGTTAAATGTACCATAAAACTGCCAATATGCAAGAGGTTTTACTCAGTTCTGGCACAATGTTAGTAGAGCCTCCCATCTGTCCTCTTACTTTTTCTCAGATGTCTGTGTGCCTAGTATTTTCAAAACTTGCCTCACCCGTTGCAAGGAGTTAAAACACCATTCACATTCCTGATGTCTAGTTTTCTAACTGTCCCTCAAAGGCTGGGTTGTGTGGTATGGGAAAAGAGCAGAGGCAATTTTAACAGCCTGCAGTATATTTTAGATTGTCTATTTTCAGGAGACATATGATAATACAACTTTCAGCAGCATGCTAGTTTGTATGTCAGTCCTTGTCTTAATTACTACAACTCCAGGACACCCATGGTGCCTGCTTAGTGTCCACAGACCTCACACACATCTTTCTCCCTCTGGGACAGCAAAGCAAACTAGTCACCAGGGTGGTTCTTTAATCTTTACCCTGCCAGATCTTGACATCTTTGCATTTGACCACGGGGGGGGGGGGGGGGGGGTAGCAGTATATAGTGCAAGTAATGTTGCTATAAGTCCTTTCCTTCACAATTTATTGGACCTTAATCCACTGCTCATTGTAGTAACACTGCTAGTAGTGCAGAAAAAAGTGTCATCTTTAAATTAGAACTGAACTTTGAAAGTACCACTTTCCACATAGAGAAGAAAACATTGCTGATTTTGCATGGTTATTCTCATGCACGCCCCACTTTGCTTCTACTTTATGTAGTTATTTATAATTCATACAGACTGACTTATGCATTCATGTTTTGTTAGTTGCACCCATTTCTGTGGAGGCCCAGGGAGAAAACTGCATTGACAACCATGTAGCAAGTCATAATACATGCAGAAAGAAGAAATACATAATCCAGGCATGAATATAATGTTTTTGTTAGCGTATAATGGAGATGCAGCATTGCAGAAATTAATTAAAACATGCAGAGGAAGTTGAAAGTATTTTTGTAATCAATGAGACAGGATAGCTTGCTGTATATGATTTTAATTTTGTTAATTGCATGAGTAGATAGGTACTTTTTTGCTCTTTCTAGTCATGCAAATTGCTATATGCAAAAAAAGTATAAAGCCGAAAATTCACATAATGGGAAACAACACACACACACGCACGCACACACATACACACACACACACACACACACACACAACCTCTATCCAAACAGACCCAGAGCATAAAGAAGAAACATGCACACAAAAAAGGAAACATACTTTGGAATAACCAATGTAGCAATCAAAGATGGTATAGCACTTTCATCTTTATTTCTTACAGACTTTCTCAGAACTACATTTTTTGTGGCGATTCCATTTTCTTTATTTTTTTATGTCATCCAGCATCTTTTTGAGAAGTTGTAGAAATCTGCAGTAATACTTCACAATTGTGCCTTCACTTCTTCTCAGTGTAAAACTGAAACTGTTGAAGTTCCATGTATATCTGTGTGTGTGTGGGGGGGGGGTGGGCAGCATTTGTTTTACAAATGTATTTACAACTTGTGATAAAAAGAAAAAAGCATAAGCAAATGTAAAATGTTTAAGTGCTGCTGCATCATTACACTTGTTTTGGGGGGGAGGCCATTTCCATGCTGTTATAATTAGCGTATAATGGAGACGCTTAATGACACAGGAAAGCTGGAAACCATGCAAACCACGCAAACCACATTACTTTATTTATCTGCTTGGATGTGCAGTTAAGAATCTGATTCTCACAATCAAAACTTCAGGCAAGTATTTGCTTTCAATTCAGCTGAGGGTGAATGTCTATAACTGCGGTTCAGCTTGTCAGTGCCCTTTTGATAGTAATTTCTGGAACACATGACTATGCTAACTATGAAGTGGATGCATCTGTTTACAGAAATGTTTTGCATATGAATGATAAATGCAACTGCATATCTCTGTCTTAAGGATTGGTTAAACCTTAGTAAGTTGCATTCATTGTAGAATTGCTTTGCTTTTCACAGTCGTGTTCTGCAGTGAGACTCTTGTATTGACTAGGCTGCAACATCCGTTGTGCCCATTTTTGCATCCAGAACCTTTGCTGTTACACAGTTGAACGGTGAACACACAACTCCCTTTCCCCAGAGTAAACATTTTAGATACTTTCTTGGACCTGCAAGTGCTCCTAGACTTTTAATGTACTGTACGTACTATGTGTCTGAGTTTTTTTTTTCACATAAATGTTCAATTTGTAGAGCAGTACCCTACAGATTATCTCCTGAAATACTATAATTTTTTGTTTTCCTTCTTTGGCCTAGAAGTTTAACTTCATTTCTTAGTGTGTGGTCCTTCTGTAATAATTAACAAAGGTGTAGGTAGCACTTGCTGAAAAACCCAAGTAATATTTTACATTTACTCAAAATCTAAACATTCCCAGTCACTTAATATATATGAGAAATAGTTTTCAATATATATATTGGTTATAATAGAAACACAAGATATGAAAACATGGAAAATTAATAAACTGTAAAAAAAAAAAAAAAGTTTTAAATTCTGAGTTAAACTGTATGCTACCTGTGAAGGCTGCCAGCCTAGCTGGATAGAATTTTGTAAATAATTCTGTCGTTGTAACTATTAATGTAATCCACAGGCCTGTTCTACAAATGTAAAGAGAACTGTATGTTATGATTAAACTATATGTTGAACTGAGCTTCAAAAATGTAACCACAGTGCAGTCTGCTGGAAGAAAGCTGATAATTCAATCATTTTATGACTGTTTGATTTCCAGTTTAGAGACAGGATGTCTAGACTAAGATTTTTTTTTCTATTGTCTTAGGACAAGAGTTAATTACTAGATTTTACATGTAAAAGGTCTTTTATTACTGTTGCTTCCTGCAGGTGCAGATTACAAAAAGAAATGTACATTCTGAGTTTCTGTTAGCCTGGGAAACTAAATCAGAATTGTTAAAAATGATGTAATCTAAAATGACTCGGCAGTACTGTGTTATCAATTTAAGATTTTTGCAGAGAGAAGGATAGAGCATTTTGGATTTTGTATGAACCTGAACACATCAACTCACCAGCACTCTGCCTTTGCTCTGTAAGTAAGATATTTATTTAGAACAGTGATTTCTCTTAGAGATAGAAATAGCTAGATTCGTCTAGCTGTTTTCTATATTTGTCAGAATATTCTACAGTATTATTTTAAACATTTTCCTGTGGTTTCTGAACTCTTGATTAGCACTGTGCTGAACTGATAAGATTTGTCTTGTGTTTTTATTATTTATTAAACATTTTTAAATCTTTCAACTCTACCTGTTTTGTGTAGAGATGATTTAAGCTCTTAGAGTACATTGCATGTATAAGGTGATACTGTTCAAGCCACTCCAATAACTTTAGCCCTGGGTCACATTTACAATTTGGATAACAGTAATATTACACAGTGAAATTGGCCACCCTTTGGGAAGGGCCTTATTAGTAGCTGATAAGAGTAGTTGGTGGCAGAGATTACTACCTTATAGCCTGGCAGGAGGAGGCATAGCTGGAAAACCTGTGTCAGTCTTCACCAGGAGTGTCTGTGTGTTTGTATATAAACCAAATCTCAAAGTGTGTGTGTGTGTGTGTGTGTGTGTGTGTGTGTGTGTGTGTGTGTGTGTGTGTGTGTGTGTGTGTGTGTCAGCTACTTTGGCAGGGACACGCACTGGTTGGACAGAGAGGGTACTGGAGGTTTTGGCTTGACTACTTTTCCTGGATCTGAATCCTATAGCTGTGGCAGTGGGGGGTGTTGTTGGGGATCTGGAGAGAGAGGCAGAAATCAGCCCCAGACTGACTGTGATCTCTTTGTGCTCTTAAGGGAAATTGAACTTTATTGTGTGTGCAATTGTTATCCTCCCAGTGTGCATGCCCCTCACTGGGTGCTAGGGGGTAAGGATTGAGGCTCCATGATTACTGGGCCAGTGCACGGGTGTCACACTACCCCACTATTTATTAATTCTAAGTATAAAATGACCCAAGTAATATTGCTGAAAAAATAACTTGTGTAGTGCAGGAGAATTAAACAAATGAAGTGGTCATGCATTATTGTATGAATTTATCTAGATTAATGTCAAGTGTCCTCTTCCTAGATATTTTGCAGTGGCAAAATCTTAATAGTCATTGACTGACTTTTATATAGCTGTTTTATCTGACTTTCAAAGTTCTCATTTAATGGTATCTGATCAAAGGTCAAGTCCAATGAAATCTGGTCTGTTTGCAGCTGTGTGGTATATGATCCCCCTATGCCAGTGTATCTAATAAGACCCTGTAAACTCTCTCTCTCTCTCATGTAAGACCATGCTCCTCTGAGTTAACATTCCACCCTCTCCCCAGTAGCACGCAACCATACTTTGCCAGTCAGTAGTGTTTTCAATCTAGAAGGAGGAAGTCAGGATATTTCCAAACTCGGGTTGTTTTCTTTTCCAAGACGTTATACAAATTACATTTAACAGCTATTGATATCAGTGTTGTGTTAACTATATATTTCAATTTCATGGTTAAAACTATGTATATATACAGTGGATATAAAAAGTGTACACACCCCTGTTAAAATGCCAGGTTTTTGTGATATAAAAAAATGAGACCACAATAAATAATTTGCACACCCTTAAACTAATACTTTGTTGAATCAACTTTTCATTTAATTACAGCATTCAGTCTTCTTGGGTACACACCTGCCATCAATTAAAGAGACTCTGATTTACCCAAAATAATGTGCAGCTAACCTATCCTGGCATTTACTCAGTTGCCTGCTACAGCAAAAGCCATGGTTTGCAGAGAGCTTACAAAGCATCAAAGGGATCTCATTGTTGAAAGGCATCAGTCAGGAGAAGGTTCCAAAAAAATTCCACAGCATTGGATGTACCATGGAACACAGTGAAGACAGTCATCAAAAGGTGGAGAAAGTAAGGGACAACAGTGATGTTGCAAAGAACTGGATGTCCCTCCAAAAACTGATGAAAAGACAAGACAAAAACTGGTCAGGGCAGCTGCCAAGAGACCTACAGCAACACTAAGGAGCTGCAGGAAATTCTGGCAAGTACAGATTGTGTTCTACATGAGACAACACTCACCCATATTCTCCATATGTCTGGACTATGGGGTAGGGTTGAAAGACAGAAGCCTTTTCTTACACAGAATAACATCCAGGCCTGGATAAAATTTGCAAAATGGTACATCAAGTCTCCTAAAAGCATGTGGGAAAATGTGTTATGGTCTGATAAGATCAAGGTTGAACTATTTGGCCACAATTCCAGAAGGTATGTTTGGCGCAAAAACAACACTTTGCATCACCAGCAGAAGACCATCCCTACTGTGAAGCATGGCGGTGGCAGTATCATGCTTTGGTGTTGATTTTCTTCAGCTGGAACTGGGGCTTTAGTCAAGGTGGAGGGAATTATGAACCATTCCAAATACCAGTCATTTTTGGCCCAAAACTTTCAGTTATCTGCTAGAAAGCTGAAGATGAAGAGGAATTTCACCTTTCAACACAGCAATGACTCCAAGCATACATCCAAATCAACAAAAGAATGGCTTCACCGATAGAAAATTAATGTTTTGGAATGGCCCAGACGTAAATCTAATAGAAGATATGTGGGGTGACCTGAAGGAGGGCTGTGCACAAGATGCCCTCCTAATCTGACAGATTTGGAGCACTTTTGCAAGGATGAGTGGGCAAATATTGCCAAGTCAAGATGTGCCATGCTGATAGACTCCTACCCAAGAAGATTGAATGCTGTAATTAAATCAAAAGGTAGGTGCTTCAACAAAGCGTGTGCACACAACAAAGTATTAGTTTGTGTGTGCACACACATGCAACCAGTGTATTGTATATTTAATATTTTTTCCCCGAACATATTTGTTTGTTTTTCAGTTGAATTGATCAGGTTATAGGTCACATTACAGGTGGGAAAAGTTTTGAAATGATTTATCGTGGTCTCATTTTTTTTATATTACAAAAACCTGGCATTTTAACAGGGGTGTGTACACTTTTTGCATCCAGTGTGTGTGTGTGTGTGTGTATATATATATATATATATATATATCTTATGACATAATGCTTTCATTGGAAGAATTTAGGCAACATGAGATATATAGGAATATGACGTCATTAGAACAGTTTTAAATGGTTAAAATAGTTATGATTACACAAACAAACCAATGTAAAACAGCCAGCAGTCCATTCAGTCTGAATGTTGCAGCCTTGTCCATTACAGATTCCCTTATAATACCTTTGCTACTCCAAGTAAGCTCTCATTAGCCACCAGTCTTCTAATAAGCTAGTCCAGGGTATCACTAGTATTTTAGTAAAGAAGTGCTTAAGTCAGATTTGATTCCTTGCCCCACATTGCTGAATTTGCCTACAAGTGCTCCCCATCTCCTTTTCAGCATTACCCCTGACACTTGTGCTGTGACTATAAAGCATGCCCATAATAGAGCTGGGGATGCGTATAGGGGATTAATTGAAGTGTTAACTGTTTAAAACCCCAAGAATCTGTTGTAAGAGTCAACCCTGAACTACGTGGTGACTGGGTAAACAGTCCCCTGGACACAAGATTCTCCAGATTGGTAAAACCCCCTGCTTGCACAGGTTTGATTGGTTAGGGCTTCAATCTCAGCATGATCCCTGCTATGCTGATCTTTTTGGCCAAGCTCAGGTTCATTATGTTCACACAACACATCTTAGCCTACTCATTTATTATGGCTTACCAAAAATGTATAAAGACAATTGTCCCGTCCCCCCTTAAATGACTACACTACACACAAAAAGACATTTGACGACCTTTATTAAACTGTATTATACAATGAACTATGTACACAAAACCAACATTATTTAACTTCTTCAGCAACAATGATTTCCGGGCAGCGCCACCATTCACCCTGGATGAATTTTACCTCAAGGCAGTGTACCAACTCACCTTGATACCTTCTCCACCGGGGCAGCGTACCTACTCACCCACATATAGAGGCAGCGTACCTACTCACCTCACACCATACCAAAACCATAAACCAATACACCTTCTTTAGAGGGGGAACAGAAGAGGACAATCCTGTCCCTCTTCTCCGCCTCAAATTGCCCACATTTACCATCCATATATAAAAGAGGAGGGTGGGAGGGCCACCAACTCACGCCAAATATGCCTACTTCCTCTAATCCCAAATCCTTTGTACTGTCAGAAGTCCCACCTACTCCTACCTCACTTCCTTTTACATCTCCCTCTCTCCTTAACCCTTTCACCACCACAAACCCACTATCCTAACCACCTGCAATCCTTACCTTCCTTTCTACCACTATACCCTCCCCACACCCCTTTACTCGCGGGACCGGGGCAACTGCATTTGTCCCGTCCCCCCTTAAATGACTATACTACACACAAAAAGACATTTGACTACCTTTATTAAACTGTATTATACAATGAACTATGTACACAAAACCAACATTAATTAATGTCTTCAGCAACGATGATTTCCGGGCGCCGTCACCACTCACCCTGGATGAACTTTACCTCAAGGCAGCGTACCAACTCACCTTGATACCTTCTCCACCGGGGCAGCGTACCTACTCACCCACATAAAGAGGCAGCATACCTACTCACCTCACACCATACCAAAACCATAAACCAATACACCTTCTTTAGAGGGGGAACAGAAGAGGACAATCTTGTCCCTCTTCGCCGCCGCCAGCCTGATCCCAGGCTGTTCCCCCTCCTAAACCTTAGCTGCAATCATATCCTCTAAAAAGAATTTCAGATGCAAATTAAAAAGATCCAGACCCACATCATTAAGGTGTACTCCATCCGTTAGATACCAAGACTCCTCTCCATTCCCAAAATCTCTATGGTCAATAGTATGCATCCTCAAAATCCTTAATTGCCTAGCCAACCTTTGATTAACACACCTTCTAACCCTTTCAATCACCTTATGGCTATATGCAGCCCTCCAACACAAATGCGGAACCAACTCTGTCCACACAATTTCCATATCTGGGTACAATGCCTGTAATCTCATCAAATCTCGCAGCATAATGTCCACCAATTGTTTTTTAGGAACAATACCCAAATCATTACCCCCTAAATGAATGACTAATATACATGGACAACCCACCTTCAGTTTAGCCCTCTCAAATTCATGTAAGAACCCATCCCACCTAAGCCCCCTAACACCATGCCAGGACACTGACCACCCTAAATGTGCTAAACCCAAATTTACCCCATCATCGCTAACTAAAGCACGCTTCTCTGCCCAGTGGATGAACGAATGCCTCAAGATGATAATGTGCTTTCCTAAAAGAAAAGAAGAAAAATTAATAATCAGACCACAACTTATCTAATATAAGACAACAATGCATTTGAAGACCACCTCCCCACTCTTTTAATCAATTCATTAGAACTACCCTCTCTAGCTAAATCTGAAGCCCTACCTATCCTGAATGAATGAGCTGCAAACCTCTCCGCCGGAAATCCCATACAACGTAAAACCTTCCTCACCAAAAGTATGAATCTACTACTCGACACCACCTTCCCATCCACTGAACAAAAAATTAACTGATCCACACTCCCCTTTTGCCTCCTCATAAATTCCTTTGCCCACATTACTGGACAAATGCAATGATTCCTGTCCGATTTAAGCACCACCACATATCCCTTACCCAACTGGTCTGTCTCACTCCTCCTTAATGCAATAGTAACCTCGCCCTCCCCTATAATGACATCCTTCCAACATAACGAGCCTAACAACTCTGAAATACGAAAAGTGCCAAAATATAACCATGTACATAACATACCCCACATAAAATAATCCATAGCCTCTTTTGCAACAAACCTAACCCTTTCAACAAAACTTTCAATATAACCCTCATAATTGGCCATCTAATATCCTTACGTTCCACCACCATTCTACCCCAACCCCTTAACATACACCCTATCCTGCAACCCCGCTACCTTAGCAAAAATGCTAATCGCAGCCAAAGCCACCTTAACCATCTGCAAAGCCCTGCCTAACCCCCAAGTACGAGCTACATATTGCAGTAGTAATTCCTCTGACCATATCCCTTCCTCCTCTGGCAGCTGCAAAATAAACTGATTAAAATCAGAAAGAGCCCTACCATACGCCTTCCTTCTAGAATGGGCCCAGGAATGCCATACCAACCACCTGGCTACATCGACCCAAGATTCCACACCTCCTCTGGCAGGATTTCTGGCACCTCCTCTGGCCATGGAACCAACCCTCGAAACCTGCGAAACTGAAATCGGGACAAGCTATCAGCAATCTCATTCCTTACACCAAGCACATGCACTCCTGTTAAAGAAAAAATTATTAGGAGGCTCTGCAAAACCAGTTTACGTAATGCCAACAATAACAAGCCCGACTAAGCTGTCTTCTTTTGCAATACCCTCACTACAGCCATATTGTCTGAGTGAAAAACTACTTGTTTGCCCCTAAATTGCTCCTTCCACACCACCGAAGCTGTCTATATAGGCATCAATTCCAAAAAGGCCACGTCCCACTTCCATACCTCCTCCCAATCCCGAGGCCATTTAGCCACAAACCACCGACCCCTAAAATAGGCCCCCATGCCAGCACTCCCAGCTGCGTCTGTAAACAACTGAAGTTCCTCCCTGCCCAACCCAGTCTGACTGCCAAAAATATCCCATTAAATTGTTGCAAAAACCCATTCCACGACCCCAAGTTCTCCCGCACCAGTTGGGTTACCTAACCCAATGGTGTTTGCTCTTACCCCCTTTCAGGAAGTACGCCAGTGACCTACACAAAGCTCGCCCTGGGTGTACCGCTCAACAGGCAAAATTCAAAAGCCCCAGCAACTCCATAGCTGAACGAATCCGAATCTTATCCTTACCCAACACCGAACGTATCACCGACCTAAGCCTCTCTATTTTATTCCCTAGTAAACAAAACAATCCCCGCTCCGCATCAACTGTTAATCCAAGAAATTCTAATGCCCTTGTCGGACCCTCCATCTTATGCTGAGCCAATGGTACCCCTAACTCCTCACACATAATCGTAAACTCCTGCAAACCCTCCTGTGCTCCTACCCTTCCTTCGCCCACCAACAGAAAATCATCTAAATAATGCACTGCCTTTTGAGTCCCCACTTTCTGCTGCCAAATCCAATGCAATACTGTACGGAACTTCTCAAAAGTCGCACATGCCACTGAACAACCCATGGGCATAGCTTTATCAAAGTAGTACTTATCTCCTAACCGCATCACCAATAGTGGTCAATCCTCCCTCCTAATAGGCAACAATCGAAAAGCCGACACAATGTTGACCTTAACCCACCATGGCTCCCTAAATTCCCTAATCACTTTTACTGCATCGTCTAAGGAAGCGTAATGCACCCTAACCTCCTCTTCTGCAATAAAATCATTTACTGAATTCCCTTCCGGATAAGACAAGTGATGTATCACTCTGAATTCCCCTTCTCGCTTCTTTGGCACCAACCCCAAAGGCAACACCCTGTAAGTACTAAAAGGTGGACTATCAAAAGGACCCAATAACCGACCTGCCTACTCTCTTTCTCCAATAAAGCCTCCAAGATGTCCTCTTTACCTTGAACAGATCTTACGATCTTTAAGTTCTTGCAACCCCCCCCCCACCCCTTCCCACTGTGGACTTAATAGGAAACCCCCTTTTGAAAACCCTGTATTATCTCCTCTTTGATGGCCGAGCCAGGAAACCGATGAAGCTTATCCTGGAGAGCCTCCACCTTAATAGGGAATGGCACCCCTCCCTCTATTGCCTCTAAAGAACCCGAGTCCATATCCCCGGGACCCACGAAAAGTACCCCTTCCCCGGGCTGGCTGAAAGCCTTGCCCACTAAAACCACCTTCATGACCCATCACATTGGAGTTCCAGGACGAATCCTGCCGACCACAGCTAGTGGCCGAATGCCCCCCTCCACATCTCAAACAAACATGGGCAAATTTGCACCCCACCCATGAACAGGAGCCACTATTAAATGACCAACATACACCCGCTGTTTCCAGTCCACTCAACCTTCTGTTAATGCCCCCGTAACTATCCATCATCGTAGCCAACCATAGATCTGGGTGACGCACTTCCCAATGAAGTGACTGGTCCACAGCCTTCTGTTTGCAGGAACGCCGATTATACCAGAGCCACACATTACCTGGCCTTAACCACTGCACCCCACGAATGGTAAGGAAATAGCCTAGCAGCGGCAGAGCCAAGGACCCGTCCTTGTCCAGCTGCACTGCCATAAAATAAATAAAGCCAACCACCCAATTATTCCAGGTTCTAGGAGGAAGCTTACCTACCTCTGCCTTTCCAATGCTGCTAAGGCTGCTAACAAGTCCTTACTGTTAGAGGACTCTACTTCCACTAGCCATTGGACCCCTTCTGCATCGATCAGCTCAAACAAATCCACATACTCCCCTTTCCAAATGTTTTCCTTTACTGGACCCGAAATGTGCAGAGTCAGAATAACTGCTCCTGTCCCCTGCCCCAAAGACTGGGTAGCCAGCCAATCCCCAGGCCACAACCCAAAATCAGAGCCTACCTCTGAGCCCACGCCCAAACTGTCCCTGGAACCCCCCCCCCATCGCATCTCTAACTGGGTACCTGGCACCCTGTGCTAGTTGCCTCTGTGCCTCCTCTATCCCTTGCACACCACCCCCGAGATCCCCAACTGCCAAGTCGTCATCCCTCTCCACCCCACCATTCTCAAGCCCTAGCTTCCCCGGCAATGCTGCTGTAATAAAACCATTACCTGCACCTTCGTCTTGCGATGTGCTGGGAACAGGTGTCTCCACTGCTATCACCTGCTGCGATGCCTGCTGCTTTTTCTCCCCGGTTGGGTTCTCACCGCCGTGTGTTGCCTCTTCCAACCTGGAGTCAGGTTCCTGTACCACCTCCGATGTTGACGCCTCCTGGAACAGCTCCTCCACCTGGGCCACAATTGCTTGCCACCTCTGCCTCAGCTCTGGTAATTTGGCCATCTGTAAAAGAGAAACAAAATATTAGTACTATTCTATAAGTCCGACTGCCCTACTCCCCCCAACCCCTGGTATTGCCTTGCCCTGCACCTTAACTTATCCCTGCCTGCCCACCATCACCTTTCACCCATCCTGTCACCCACACCTGCTACCATTAGTACCCCTTCCTACCCTAGCATATCCCCTATCAATATCCCTCCCCCATGTATCTATGAGGGAAAAGAAATTTATTACTTAAGTCCCTCTAACTATCTCCCTATCTGTCAGCCACCCAATCCTCTCACCATTCACACAAACAAGGCTAAACACACTTACCTTCCCTCCCAGCATGATCCTCTATCTAAGTAACAGTTATTCCATGCAGTGTACATGTGCGAACTGGCGCTAGGACCTAATGACCGAAAGACCGGCAACAGCAACCCACTACACCAAGGAGGACGGAGAAGCCATATCACTACCACCACCACCGAAAACTGGGACAGAGAGAAACCCGACAGGCCATGACACCCGACAGGCCACAACACCATTCTGAAGGACAAGAAGACTGACTGACACCCACAAACCCACCAGGGAGCACAGACCACCAACCGCCACTATACCACCGATGAAAATACGGACCCCCGAACTCAAGCCGCAAACACCAGGGAAGCGACATGGACACATTGGCCCACGAACCCACCAGGGAAAAGATACTCCAGACAACAGCAGCGCCATTCTTAAAGGGGAACCGGAGAGGCAAACGGACACCCACGAACCCCCCAGGGAGCGCGAACTGCAAACACCGCCACTACCACCAACGAAATGGAGCCGGAAGCATGCTGGACCCACGAATCCACCAGGGATAAGATACTCAGACACCGAGGGGCACCCGGATGACCATGACGCCATCCTGAAGGGGAACCAGAGAGCAAACGGACACCCACAAACACCGCAGGGAGTGTGAACCGCAAACACCGCCACTACCACCAACGAAATGGAGCCGGGAAAATGCTGGAGCCCCAAGGAGCTGATCCGCCACTATACCCCAACGCTACCACCAACCACGACCACCGGGAGAACATCTACCCCAGTAACAAACACAATTGATCCACGAACCCACCAGGGAGCATGAGGGGATGTTCTACTACTAGCCCTCAACCTAACTGGGACCGGATTACACCTATGGACCCCCCTTTTCCTACCACGACCACCGTTTTTTTTTTACTGTACCCCGACCGCATGGCACCGACGGCCTGCTACCCAACGGAGCTAAGGACAGGCCCAGCCTCCCCCCATGGATGCCACTCAACCGCGTGGCCCCACCAAAACAAGGCCTGACGAATCCCCAGGAGACCGGCGGATGACAGGGAGCAAGGAAAACTTCAACCACCCAGGTAAGCCTAGCACTATTCCCATCCACTTTATTATCTATAGCTACATTATTCTATTTTTTTTTTTTGTCCACCCCCCCAACTGTTCACCCCCCACACAGACACACCCACAGTACTCTATCCCCTTTCCTATCAGTAAACTCAAATTATATCCCCAGACTTCAGCCCCCCCCTTAATTTAATCCCTAGAAAACACCAAAGGGGGGACTGACCCAGACCACCTAACCCCTTCTTTCCCCACCATCCAAGGCCTACCTTCATCCACGATACCTACAGGTCATCTGGACGTAAGCTATTTATCACTCCACGCCAAATAAATCCTTAGTACTGTCAGAAGTCCCACCTACTCCTACCTCACTTCCTTTTACATCTCCCTCTCTCCTTAACCCTTTCACCACCACAAACCCACTATCCTAACCAACTGCAATCCTTACCTTCCTTTCTACCACTATACCCTCCCCACACCCCTTTACTCCCTTACTCAAGGGACCGGGACAACTTAGTTTGTTCCAAACTGCATATATAATCTTCCCATGAGACCCATCATCTCCTTGAGGGATTGGATTATACAACCTGTATCACTTTATTTTGAAAAGAAACTTGAATACTATATACATCATTCTTAAGAGTTTTATTAAAGATAGTAATTTTGTAGACAATTATATAAATGGCACTCGAGCAAACAGCAATACACGTTTGTGACAGTAGATATGGAATCTCTTTTACTGTGATACCAAATGATATAGGTATGGGATATGTCAGAAGTTTTATCTGATTCATCTGAGATGACTTGGACATTAATACTGTGTTAATTAATTGCACTTGTATTAACTAATGTCTTTTTATTTCCAAGATAAAAATTTATAGAATAGAGGGTTGCTATGGGCACCCCAATTGCTAACACTTAAGCTATTTGATGTTAGCCACATGAATTTTTGACTAGTTTACTCTTTTCTGTAGGTGATATATTTATTTTGTGGGATAATTATAAGGAAATTGATGTTTGTAGACTATTTGAATTGGACTACAGAATTTTAAAGATTTAAACAAATGTATTAATATGCAGTTATCAGTTTTCTAGACATTTCTCTAGTTAAATTAAATGAAGATCAAATGCAAACTAGCATCTCTATGAAGGATGTTAGAAAAACACATACTTAGATCAGATTAGTATGCATCCAGTGCGTATATTTCATAAGATCATGAGTGGACAAATGTTGCATGTCTCTAGATTCAAAGTAGATGATCATACGTCAGAGAGTAAACTGGATTCAATGGCCAGTGATTTCACTGAAAGGTTAGATGATGAGTTTACAGCATGATAGAAATCTAAAATGAACACAAACTTACATAGTGAAACGGTTGTTTTCAGAACCTGTAGAGCTACAGAATGATAAACATCAGATGAAAATGGTGCTCACCCCTAATAAACATACAGCTGTAATAAAGAATATTATAAAGAAGCAATGTGAATTTAATTGTGCGTTTTAAACACATACTTCCTGAAACTCCTGTATTTGGTTACAAGAAAGCATGCAACCTAAAACAAATGTTATGTTTTAAGAACCAGAATAATATAAGTCATATACAATAGGCTGCTTATCACTCCCCAACATTCCTACTCAAAAAAATAACTGTACCAAGCTAAACCTGTCATCTACCGTCAAATACGTAAAAAACTAAACTTTAACCCACTCACATTCATCTCATCCCTCAAAGAATGTAACTGGCATCCTCTAAATTATGTCAGTCTTGATGACGCAGTTGAATTTTTTAATACTGCCTTCCTGAGCATCCTTAGTTACCATGCCCCCATAAGACTTTCCAGAACCAAAGCACAACCCTCCGCATTGCTACATAAAACCACTAAGTCAGAAATGAAAAACAGGGATAAAGCCTGGGAGCACTGGCACAAAACCAAAACCCCCTCAACTAGACAAAAATTCCTAGAACTACGCAATATAGTCAAAACACTAATAAAACAGGACAAATTCCAATACTACCAATCTGCCCTAGACTCCTCCCAACACAACCCCAAACAATTCTGGTCCATAAACTCCATCCTCCACCTCGTAAAGTCAGTACCCCTCCTCCTAACATCCCTCACTCCTCCGAAAATATTGCTACCTCATTCAGCACACAATTCACACAAACCATACTATCACTAGCTAAACAACACAACCCCCCCCTCCAACCCACACCTTCAACTAGCAATCTCCCCACTGCCTTCTCTTTTTCTCCTGTACCTACCTCCAACATAAAAAAAACTCTTAACTAAACTTAAGCCCACCAAATTAGCAGCAGACAACCTCCCAAGTGAATGCCTGCAAATCGCAGCTGATGCTCTGGCCTACCCAGTATCCATCTTGATTAACCGATCTCTGTCAGAAAGTTACGTTCCCACACTATGGAAAGTTTCACATATAATTCCCCTCCACAAAGGCGGCCCCTCCACAGAACAAACCAATTACCACCCCATAGCTATTCTCTCTCCACTCTTCAAAATACTAGAGCGATGCATTCACTCTCAGGTCTCAGACTACCTCCTTACTAACAACCTCCTTTCCAATACTCAGCATGGTTTCTGACCAAACCATAGCACCACCACTGCCTTAATCTCCTTTACTAACACTATCCTTCAGCATAAAAACAATGGTTATCTCTCCTCTGCTACTTTCCTAGACCTATCTAAAGCATTTGTCATGGTCCCACACAAACAACTCATTTCTGTCCTCAGTAACCTATCCTTCTCTCAATCAGTCACCAACTGGTTTCAGAGTTACCTGTCTGACCACCAACAATCTGTTGTATGGCAGAATGACATATCTCCACAACTACCTGTCTCTATAGGGGCTCCCCAAGGATCCATCCTTGGACCCCTACTCTTCTCTATTTTCACCAATAATCTAGCCTCTGCCACCAAACATGGCACACACATACAATACGCAGATGACTCAACCATCATCTGCTCAGCTCAGTCCCTACCCAAACTGCAAAAAGTCAAACAGAAAGCCTTTTCCTCTGTTGAAACTTGGTTATCCGATGCGCAATTAATACTCAAACCAAACAAAACTAAACTACTCATCTTCCAACCCACCAAACATACTCAAAAAACTCTCACTTTACCATCACAGCGAAAGACAACAATACTATACATCCAACAGAACACACCAAATTGCTAGGAGTGGAAATAGACAATAAACTAAAATTTGACATTCACATGTTCATGACCATAAAAAAAGTCCACAAAAAACGAGGAGCGTTATACAGAAATAAGCAACTTCTCACCAAAGCAGCAAAGATTTCAGTAGCAAATTCTACCTTATCTCCACCCTACTTTATGCCACTCCAATATATACCAACCTAAGGCAATGCAATCTAAACAAGCTAGAGACCTGCTGCAACAAAATCGCCAAATTTGCCACAGGGGCATCCTGCCGCAGTCACCACTGTCTCTCACTTGCTGAAATGGGCTGGCTTGAACTCCCTCACCTCTTTCAATGGTGTCAACTCTCACTCGCCCACAAACTAGTAAACCATCCACTAAATGTCCCATCCCTCCAGAATCTAATCCAACCCTATCGCACCACCAGACCACTAAAATCCAGCAAAATAAATCACTTGCAGATCACTAAAGCCAATAACTCTGCTGGTGAAGCACTATTCTCTTGCGCCATAGCCAAATTATGGAACTCCCTCCCACACACAATTACCTCCATACCATCATGCACCCACTTCAAAACTTTACTAAATACTAAAAGCACACCTAAAACATGCTGGCTATGCCTTTGCAACTCCCACTCTGATATCACCCACCCCACTAACTACCTTGATTATAGCAAGCTCGGATGCTCATAAGCCTAGAACTTCTTATTGTAACATTTGTTAATGTCTGTTATGTACTTCACAGATAAAGATTCTAGTTGTCTACTGATGTTCTTCATCTGTAACTATGTTTGTAATTAATTGCTATGTTAATCAAATTGTTAATCGCTATGTAAATCCAATGTAACTGTTTGTATATTTTAACTGTGGAGCTTTTCTCCCCTGGTCTCCGCTGAAAATGGACCTACGTCCAGTCAGACACTCCCGATCAACAAATGTAAATAAATAAATAAATAAAATAAGGAAAGTAAGATCAAGTCAGAGTATAGGAACATTTGCACGCATTAGATGTATATATTGCAAACATATATCAATGAAACATGACTTTTTCACGCTATAACACGATGTATTAATTTTATGGGTTTACAGATTGTGACCCTATGAAGTTGTTTACTTAGCTGAATGTAAATGCTGCAAAGCATTTATGTAGATAAGACTAACTGCAAACTTAGACTGTGTGACTAATCACCTTTCAGATATTAGGAAGCATTTGACTATGAATGTCCTCTATAGGCATATCATTATAACTGATGAGAGAAAAAGAGGTTGGAGACATTTCAAATTAATTGGAAAGTGTAGAGTTCCATTGGATTAATCTGATGAGATATGCATCCAGGCTTGAATAATAAAGTTAGTATTAAACCTGTTTTAAAACAAATACCAGTACATTAGAAATATGAAGGATTGCTTATATTTTTTTGTATATAGATGTATGTATTTTAAGTAATTAAACTGAGTTTTTAATGATGACTGCATTTCTTGCTTTGGAAATTGAAAGCTTTAGGGTTTGTTTAAAGAACCAATGAGAATGGGTAATTTGTCATGTGATACATGTTTTCTGATTTTAACTAGTGTTATACGGATGTCTTAAATACCTGAAGAAGCATGTATGCAAAAGCTGTAAACTAATAGATATCTGTTGATAATCCTCCATGGTGATGATTCCTCTAGTTTTTTTGGATTTGTTGTTTTTGTGCCAGTGAAAATCTTCATTTTTTTTTATAGAAATATACTACTTATGCCTTTATAATATCATTTGGTGGTGCTGCGGTAGTGTTGTCGCCTCACAGTAAGACGCTGTCCGGTTCGATTCTCAGCTAGAGCGTCTTCTGCGTGGAGACATGCGTGAATGGGCATACCTTCGTTAAAGGTTGTGCATCAGGGCTGGTAACTCGGCACGTAAAAATCAACTACCAATCATTAGCGGACCGGAGTTCCGCTGTGGCGACCCCTAACCGGGAAAAGCCGAAAGACGCAACAACAACTTCAGGCATCTTATAAGCCTCAACATCTTTGTGGTTGTTGTCTGTTTGTTTAAATTAACCTACTATATATTATATGTATGGTCTGTGACCAAAAATGACCGGAGCATCTACAGAATCCCCTTTCATTCAAGCAACTTACCACCCTCTGTGTCAGAGCCATAGTTTTCATATTTAAATGAATAATCAGATATGTGGGTGACTGCCTCATTCATAACCATCTTTTCTAGCATATGCAACAGCTTTACCCTACAACTTGGCTATTAGAATTCCTAAGCAAAGTGTGTGCATCTATTTTGATAATCTGCGTGCCCACATTTCTAGTATTAGTAGTAGTAATTCATCCCTTAGTAACTAAGAAGTGGCAAACTTTCGCTGCCATTATCAAATGGATCTACTTAGTCCCTGACTATTGCACTGTGCAAAATACAAATTTATATATTTATCAATGTTTTGATGATCAGGAAAGTCTGAATGGATGGGAGTCCATTTTTAGCAGAGGCCCATGGAGTAAAGGTTCAAACTTAAGAACAATACTTTTACTGTCTTTAAAAATAATGCAAAATAACAAATGCAGTTTAAATAATTATGCCATATTTGACATAATATGAAAGCATTTGTTAAAAATAGATCCAAGTTATAGGCCAATGATTTAATGCTTAGAGAAATTTCAGCCAATTTACAGAGAAATTAAAGGTAAGTTAGTATAATACAAACAGGAATTGCAATACATAGAGAGAGAAAAGCAGGCTTATGATAAATGTACAGAGAAAACCAGAGGAGAGAAATTGATAGAAGTAAGGACGTGAGTGAAGAAGGGAGACTAACAAAACTGGCATAATATATTGGAAACAGATGTACTGGAACCAAATATTAGTGTGCATGGCCCCACTCTTGATAGTGCTTTATGAATTGCATTACGGCCTGATGTCTGGCTTTTCATTTCCATAACTTTGTACTTTTCCTGTGCTCCTCCAATTCTGCATTGCTAGATGATAAATCATTCTGTGAGTAATTTTAAACATTAAAGAATGAGATTTACTATGTTGCTATAAAAGCTGAAACTTGCACTACCATATTAGTCAACTGGGTTTATTTAATGGGGCCTAGAGTATTTTCTTTCGTTGTTTTTTACTGGATGCAGCATGTTTGTATGTGCACTGGTTGGGAAGTAAAAACAGGCTTTGCTAAGTTTTTTCTTTTACTAGCTAATTTGGTTAGCAGGTGCAATGTTTACTTTTTACCTGCAAAGTGAAACTTTAATCAAACTGCCAAAATAGATATTTCACCATATATATTGGTGCTATATTTCAGAGTAAGGATTTTTATATCTAAGGCACAAAAAAGAGAGAGAGAGAGACTGTACACTTGTCAAAAATCTTTTCTCATGTTGTGTGGATAATTTGTACAAAAATTGCAAATGCTATAACTAGACGTGTACACACATGCACAGAAACCCCCCATATTCTCACACATACACAGCATGTGAGATCAATTTTCTGTAGTACCGCCTGTTTCAGGTGAAAAAGTGAGAAGATTATCTTTAGAGCCCTGTAATTGCAGGAGTCATAGTTTCAGAAGAAAAATGTTGGCAAGCAGATAAAACACCAGGCACGTATGTCTGATCTGAGCTGTTGAATCTAGAAATAGTCACTTCATGACATCACTAAAGGGTCATGTCTCATAAGATATGACAATTCTGTAATCACCTATTACATGTCTTAGATCAGAGTAAGGAGTGGATACAGTTTATTTAGCTGTAAAAATGATAAATGATGTGACATCTGAATATTTTTATGAAATGAAAACCATGAATCATAACCTGTAATTCTTAAATGTCAGTTCCAGTCATTACTGTGATTTTATTATGCTCTTTAGTGCATCTCTAAATGGTGAAACTTAGAACAGTTTCTGTATACAGAAAACTTAATACAGTGAGTTGATGATATTATAAGTATGTAACAAGAAATACTGAGTGATATGAATTATTTCTGTGGCCTAGAATGCCGCTGTCCATGAAAATCCCATGTTTATCCAACATTCAGATTCAATGAAAATCCCATGTTTATCCAATATTCACGCAGTCCATCTTTGGAATTTACTAACATTTTCCCAGTGTTCCTGACTATGAATTTAAAACAATGAAGAAATGCATGTAAAACAATGGAATGAGAAACACAATTTGGGAATGTAACATAATAGAATTTGTTTCTGCATGTTGCTGGGTGGGGGAATTAACTTGTAACTGTATGAACTGGTTAACTGAGGATTACGGTCAGGAAATGTAAAGGTTTTTGAAATAGCACAC